>NC_133773.1:137410344-137527876 GCF_003597395.2 Chelonoidis abingdonii | reverse complement strand
CTGGGGATGTGGGGGGATGCCAGAATCAAGGCTGGGGTCGTGGGGGGGTGTGAAGGACTCAAGCAGAGGGCTGTGTGTGTATGAGGGGGGTGCAGGGCTCAGGGCAGGGGCCTGGGGGGTGTGCTGGACACAGAGCAGAGGGCTGTGTGTGGGGGGAGGGTCAAGACAGGAGGCTGGAGGGGGTATGCCCTATTTCACCCACCCACCCCTTCCCTAAGGCCCTGGCCCCACTTCTTCTCTGCAGACCTGGGACTCCCATGACTTATTCAACCCCTCCTCCCCCACTCCATGACTACCCCTTCCAGAGACCCCCCCCAGCCCTAACCACCCCGCCTGGTATCATACTCCCTATCCAACCCTTCCGGCCCTGGACCCCTTACCATGGGGCTCCTGGCAGCATGTTCTGCTCCGCGTACAACCAGATGCACTGCTCCATGGGAGCTGGCAGCCCTGCCCCTAAGAGTGCTGCATGCACGGCGGCATGGCTCCAGGGGAGGAGGGAAGGCAAGGGAGGGGGCGGCAGCTTGCTGGGCTCGGCTGGGTGCTCCAGCCCGGGAGCCAGACCCCACGGCTTGCTGCGCTGGGAGAGTGGGGCCATTTGCCCACCTCTGCATTAGGCTGTGCACACCTGTGCGCACACCTATGCTTCTGCCCCCTGCCCCACAGGTGGGGGGGACGGAGGGCAGAGAAAAGCGGGCCAGGCTAGGCAGGATTTTTAATGGCACGCTGCTCGGGAGGAGCAGCGTGCCATTAAAAATTGGTTCACATGCCATCTTTGGCACGTGTGCCATAGGTTGCTGACCCATTCTAATCGTTTAATCGTTCTCATGGCTTTTCATTGAACCCTGTCCAATTTATCAACATCTTTGAATTGTGGGTACCAGAACTAGACACAGTATTCCAGCACGGTCACTCTAGTGCCAAATATCAAGGGAAAATAACCTCTCTATTCCTACTCGAGTTTCTCCTGTTTATGCATCCTAGGATTGTATTAGTTACTCTGGCCACAGAATCACAATGGGAGCTCATGTTCAGCTGATTATCCTTTTTCAGAGTCACTGCTTCCCAGGATAGAAACCCAGTCCCATCTTGTAAGTGTGGCATACATACTTTGTCTCTCTCTCTATTTCTTTACATTTAAGTGTATTAAAAAGCATATTATTTGCTTGTGCTCAGTTTACCAAGGAATCCAGATCACTTTGTCTTCCCTGCTTCACTTTTTTCTATTCAGGGAAAATTCATTCCTTGCTGATAAAGTGACCAACATAAATCACACTTTTTGAAACCAATTATCACTCCTTTGACTTTAATTTCAAACTAGCAAATTTACACTTACCACCAACATTTGTAAATGCATTAGTTATTTTTTCTAAGATTTAGCATGCACCAAGATGTCACCCAGATTTAATAAACAGGCTGAGAGCAGCTTTCTGTGCAATTGCAGTTGCAGGATCCTCTCCATGAACCATTCATAGTTGGCAAGCATACTGCATAATGCAAAAGACATTACTTTTAAACTGTCAGTCTTTGTCCTGCTTCAAAAGAAATCTTCTCTCTGCTTTTTAGATCTACTTTCACTTGCCAATAACCACTTTTAAAATTATAGATGGGAAACCAAATTGACCTTACTATAGCTCCAATGAATTGTCTATTTGTGACACACTTGGAGGTTGGCTCACCTCCAGCATAAAAATTAGTGATAAAAGTTGACCTACTTAGCTGGTCATTAAATCTTCACAGTTTCCACCTTTGTGTTAAGTCTATCCCATCATGCATGTTTGACATTCCTAGGTCCCTTAAAATCATTTTTCTCTGGCCTGCAAAATATAATCATGTTGCAAAACCAAAATATGGCCCCATCATGATGCAACATTATAAGGAAGTGCCATTTTGTGAGAAGGAAGAGCTTTCCAGGATGGTTATGAGACCACTTTCATTGTGGACGTATTTACAGGTGTGTGTTTGTGCTAGTATTCATGAAACTTTTGTCTCTGCCAGCATTCTTAGGGATATAAACTCATTCACCTTCATGAATTAAAAAAGGTTGTGTATGCCAGAGCAACAAATAGGCCAGGGTTTTATTTGCAAAATTATTCACAAACATTTTTTTCTGTGTTTGCAGTACAATACGCGATGCAAGTACATGAGGTCTAGCGCACAAGTTATTATGCTTCTGTTCAAGTGTTGCAGTGAATTTGCTTTAAAAAATAAATGCACAGAAAAATGTTTTTGCTGGTGTTCATCCTTTATTTTGGTATATTTCTTGACGCTATTTTGTTTTCTGCTGTAGTAATATGTGATTTGCTATTTGGTGTCTCTGAAATTAGGCATCATATTAATATACAGTATTACAATAGCTGTTAAGATAAGTTGGCATGTTTGAAGCCTGTAAAGGCTGGGTCTACATGGCAAATATAAGCATTTACCCCCTGGCAGAAGAGAAAGATTTAAGCAAAAGCACTTTCAGATTATATTAAAAGCTGATATAATAATGTAACACTGCTGACCAAGTGAACCTGCCACAGATTTTGTCTCATATAATACCAGTTTCTTTCAGCATAAAAGATGTTAAAGAAATGGACATACCAACAGCCAGAGAAATCATTAAAAACTGGAATTGTCCCAACCACTTGAGCATAAGCTGGAAATGGGCAAAATAATTATGCTACTTCCATTACACATGATGCACAGTTGACAGCAGAATAGTAATGACATGAAGGGAAAGACAGATAAATGTGCCCTTTGAGGCTTGTCTGGAATTACTCCATAAGCATCAAAACAAAATTTAAATTCACTGACATTAAATATGTGGACCTTTAAATACAGAACATATTTGGCAAAAACTAGTCACTGAATCTGTTCCTTTAGGATATGAATTTCAATGCAAGGGAATCAGGATCCTTAAAGTATGTCTACCCCATAAAAAAACAAAAACAAAACAAAAAACCACCCACAGCAGTGAGTCTCAGAGCCTGCATCAACTGACTGAGGCTTGTAGGGCTTATGCTACAGGGCTAAAAACAGCACTGTAGATGTTCCTTCTGAGGCTGGAGGTGCCTGCACTCTGAAATCCAGTGAGGATGGTGGGCCTTGCACCCTAAGCTTATACCTGAGCATGAACCTCTACACAGCTGGTTTTAGTCTCCATAAGCACAATCTGCAGATGGAGGCTCTGAGACTTATTGTCTTGTAGATGTATAGAATCAACCATAGCATATCAGGGTTGGAAGGGACCTCAGGAGGTCATCTAGTCTAACTCCCTGTTCAAGGGAGGACGGATCCCCAGACAGATTTTTTTTTTCATTTAAAAACCTAGTTCCCTAAATGGCCCCCTTGAGAATTGAATACACAACACTGGGTTTAGTAGGCCAATGCTCAAACCACTGAGCTATCCCTCTTCCCTTTAGCCCCTTTAAGGATTCCAGTCTATGGGTCAGTTATGCTCCCCTCACTCACTATGAGGAGTAGTTACTTACATGGGTAACTCTACAGACTTCAGTGGGACTATTCACACGAGCAGGTGCTCACCCAGAAAAGGACTGTACAGTCAGGTCCTAAATTTAGAATGTAAATTCAGGCTTAGATTGTAAATTCTTTGGGTCTTTTTGTTCACTAGTACGATGGGGTCCTGGCGCTTTTCACTGCTTTTTATATATTATTAGTTAGTCCCCAGTTTCTGTAGCATTTCTGTCCGAATTCAAACTTGGTGTTGATTATTCCTACTTTAAGGAATCTTGATCTAGAACCTTCACACTATTAGTCATTGTCATCCGTTAATTTGCTTTCTTTTGCCTTGAATCTGTCAAGAGCATTTCATCCTGGATTTATAGATGAATGGAGGAAGACCAGAAGCTGATCATTGTGAACATCTAATCTCTCCTTCTGCATAACACAAGCCAGAATACTTCCCTAAATTAATTTTCTTTTTGAGCTATAGCAATCTTGAAAAAGAAAAATCTATGCACCATCTCTTTGACCAGTTTAATTTTAGGGATTTAGAAAAGTTGACAAGAAACCAGGATTATAAAGGGTCAGTCCTTGAATGTGTCTTAACTTCCATTGACTTGAACGGGAACTAAGTGAACTCAGCACCTTGAAGGATCAGGCCCTAATTATCTAACAGGCCACATACATGGGCTAATGCCTGATCTTGATGCACCCACCTAGTATTTGCCTTACATGAGATATGGGCAAATATTTGGCCCACGCTTTCATAAAGGAGGAGTCTACAGAAACTGCCTCATTCAAGGTTTACACAACGGTTCCTATTGTGAAGTTGAATTGGGGATCAGCTCTCTTAGAATCATAGATTAGGGTTGGAAGAGACCTCAGGAGGTCATCTAGTCCAATCCTCTGCTCAAAGCAGGACCAACACCAACTAAATCATCCCAGCCAAGGCTTTGTCAAGCCAGGCCTTAAAAACCTCTAAGGATGGAGATTCTACCACCTCCCTAGGTAACCCATTCCAGTGCTTCACTACCCTTCTAGTGAAATAGTGTTTCCTAATATCCAACCTAGACCTCCCCCACTGCAACTTGAGACCATTGCTTCTGTTCTTGCTCTTGACACAGTTGGACTGACCTGTGTCATTCTACACACTGTAGTAGGAAGAGGGCCTGAAACATAAGCCTATGTACCAGAGGCCTAGTATGAGGCCTGGGCTAAAGTAGTCAAAACTTTGCTAATACAAAGGAAAGTTACATTGTGAGCAAGAGGCAGGTCCTGGTCACAGAATCTGGCAAGAACAGGGCTGATATTGCAGAAACACACATTCCTAAGTGGTGCTAGGCATTAGAATATATACGCAAACATATTCCAGAAAGGTGATACAAGAATACTGGTACAAGCACATTCCCCAAAGATACCAGGAACATGCTGACCCATCCTAAAGATAAGATCAGGATGACAGCATGATGGATAGAAATGTTTTGATTGAAACAGGTACAAGGTAATGGGTGGTGCTTAGCTACATCAGAGGGTGGCACCTAACTACATCAGAATGGTAATACATGATTTGTTTGTATCTGTGTATAAATATGTATCTCGGGGTCAATATCTTTGTCTGACCGAGGGGAGAATGGAAAGTCCCACCATTCACTGAGCCAGTCCATTGTCAGGAGAATACGTCTTAATGTACCTGTAATCATTGAGTTGAGGCATTAGCACTGGGCTTCGTCAGGAATAAACCTGACCAAGTTCCTTCACTGAAAACCGAGTCTGTGGCTTTATTGGGCTGTTCGATCGGAGCCAGCTGTACAGGTTACTTGGCCAGAGTCAGTACAGCATGCAGAGAGAACACACATGTGGTCAAACATCTGACAATATTGATGACTCCTGTCACATATTTACTTTGTGTTCATGAAAGAAAATCATTTTATAGACTGCCATTATGAATATCACACTGCATGGTATGTAGTAACTTAAGGAATTGTTGCATCCACTTATATTACCAATATTAGGTTTGGATTGCTGCATTCTGAAATAATGAATTGCTGAGTGTAGGTTCCATTGCCAATGTTTGTAATGAAGAAGAAAGAATCATTGGGATTCTCTTGAAGTTACTCTTCTGCAATGCTTTCTATGACAAGAGGGATAACTGAGATCATAATTTTGCCTGTTACTGTGTCCAAGTCTGTTGTGTCATACCAATATATGGGACCAGATTCTGACATTCTTATGTTGAGCAGTATCTTACTCTCTCAGTAGTCCCATTGAAATCAATGTGTTGACTATGGTTTAAGGAATTACTTGGTGTGAATAAAGGTGACAGAATCTGGCCCATAGAGAAGTGGTACAATGGTATATTAGAACTAAGAAAGATCTCATAATGGAAGAGAAGAAAAACCACAAGTAAATCAACTTAAATTTCAAAGTGATTTGCACAAATTGAAACTTCGCTTTTCATGCAGTGAGTTTTTGCTTACCATTCTCCAAGTTCCCAAATACGCAAATATCAGGTGAGGTGAAAAACTTTTAATTGTTGGTAGGTGACGTACAACTGATTGCACCTGTTAGTTCATATGAGAAAGAGATGGAGGTACAAACCAGAGAGGGGGCTATGCAGACAAATATGGCTTATCTTGGCTGACCTCAGGAGAAGCGTCCAAGTCATTCTCATTGTGCTGAATGCTGTAGTCAATGCATGCTTCTACATTGCCCTCTTGGATATTGCCAAAGATGCAGACAGTTTAAATGATTTTATTTGTTTTGTGTGCAAAATAATGCTTTGTGTCTAAATTAATCAAAGTTAAGATATAGTTCATATGCTAGACATCACTATTTCAGCCTTCTGGAGAGGCAAAAAAATCACTAATGCTACAGTCTAATTAATTGCTGTGTGAGCAACAAGTAATTACTAAGGGATAAAGTCTAATATCAATGGCACATGAAATATTAGGTTGCATAAAACTTGCATTAAATTAAAAGAGGGTTTTTTATTGTGGGGGAGAAGGATGTGCATTTTTCCTTTTAACTTGTGGAATTCCACCACTGCTAATGAAAATTCATTGCTTCCTTTTTAAAATTGAAACCAGGGTTTAAAATGTGCACGTTGCAAGAAATAATCACCCAGACTAGGCATTTTTCTGACTACAGTAGTTGTCAGGGCAAAAGCCGTGGAGTTTAGACTCCAGAGCTCTAGTGCATGCTGTGTGGTACCACTCTCTTGCTGTTGTGACACTGGAGAAGTCACTAAGGCTAAGAGGGTCTGATTTCCAGAATCGCTAAGTGCTCACAAATCCAGTTGAAGTCAACAAGAGCTCAGCAACTCTGTAAATGAAGTAGATGTCTGTAGTTAAGTATCCAGATATGGAAACAGTTAAGAGCAGTGGACCAGTTTGAGAAAGGATACATGTAGGCAGTACATATCGCTGTAGGGATGGTAGTGGAATTAGAGATGAGAAAGGATTGAATTACTACAGCTGAGCAAATAACTCATAATAAATAATATAGCTAGTGAATTTAGCTTCTTTTTCTGCTTCCAGAATACCCAGGGTTTTATTGTGATTTCCTCACTATTCCAAATATGGTACAAGTAATGCACCTCACAAACATTAATTAATTCACAGAACATCCTTGGGATGTAGGGTATTATCGCTACTCAGAAGAGCCTGGCCATTTGCCCAATCCTAGACCATGCTGCCACTAGACCATCAGATCAGGAAGGATGAGTTTAAGGACCTCATATGTTAATTATAGAATATCTGAGCTAAATAATGGTGATTCTTGTGAAAATCCAGTAGACGACAGCCAGTGACACCTCCCATGCTTCTATCTGGTGGTGGTGGTGTCTAATGACTTTCTCCACAAGATCCATCAAGGGATTTAGTTGCCTTCAAGATCTACTGTATGAATTTGTGTACTCTCCACAAAAGGTTCACACTACTACCCCCTCCTTTTCACCCTCCTTAAAAATCATCTGTGGGAATTCATAGGATCGTAGAAATGTAGGGCTAGAAGGTACCTCAAGAGGCCATCTAGTCTACCCTCCTTCCCCTCGTACATCCCCACTGCCTGTGGAGCCAGGACGGAGTATGCCTAGACCATCCATGACAGATAGTTGTCTAACCTGTTCTTCAAAGCCTCCCAGGATGGGAGAATCCCCTCCCATCCCTTTGCTGAACTGTTATCCAATGCCTTGTCTAATGTTAGGCCATCCTGTCTTTCATGGATTTTAGGTTGTTTAGAGCAGGGCATGTGTCTTCCTGTGTATGCAGACCAGTGAGTAACTTTGGCTATGTCTAGACTACCCGCCGTATCGGCGGGTTAAAATCGATTGCTCGGGGATCGATATATCGCGTCTCATCTAGACGCGATATATCGATCTAGACGCGATATATCAATCCCCGAGCACGCTTATATCGATTCCAGAACTCCACCAACCCCAAGGGAGTTCCGGAATCGACATGGGGAGCCGCGGACATTGATCCCGCGCAGTGAAGATGGGTGAGTAATCCGATCTTAGATATTCGACTTCAGCTACGTTATTCACATAGCTGAAGTTGCGTATCTAAGATCGATTTCTCCCCGTAGTGTAGACCAGCCCTTTGTGGCGCTACATGAATGGGGTTTAATGCTAGTGTAATAGAATGATATGGCTGACCCCATTCATTTCAGCGACAGTTTACCAGCAGCTCAAGTCAAGTGATGCAATAAGGATACTTTTTTTTAAGTGTTTGACTTCAGCAGGTAGTTTATTCTGCAGCCACATTTGGGGAAAAGCCAGACTTGATTATTTTCCTAATGTTTTAAATCAAAAAGCAGGACTTCACTGGCCTTGAAAGTAAGAGAAACAAACATTTGCTGGCTCATGGAATTGGAAGAGCAGCCCGATCTGAAAGGGATTCCTGACTGTTGCTACTTTGTGCTTCTACCTTCTCTGCCTTCTGATCATTCAGAAACACACAGGCATAAATTCATTGCTCTATCATTGCTGAGAGTGCAGCTTCTCTTGTTCTCTTTAAGAAACGTGAGGACAAGGAGGAATGACAAATATTTATTTGGATCTGTAGGAGAAAGCCAGGCTGGAGGATTGGCTCATGGAGGGAATATGGGGCAGGCTCTGGGCAGAAGCTCTTCAGTGAAGTAGGACAGAGAAGCTTCAGAGAGGACCCTTTCTGCATATCTTTACCACTGTCACACTAACCCTCAGTGTCTCAATTTAGGACAATAAGAAGTAAAAAAACACAGCCCAGAAGTTCTGCCAGTGTTCTTGCTGAAAAAACAACCCTGTAGCAAAAACTATATCCAAAGTCTTTCTCTATTCCTTTGATTTTTCTCTAGCAGCCAGTTTGCCCACCGGGGGCACAAGAGCATCCCACAGACTGTCTCTTAAGGAAGTCAAACATAAGTGCTCTTAAAAGCCAGGGAAGATGACAGTTTATTGTTTTTCCTTCCTTTTGACTTCACAAGAAGCTTTAGCAGATGAATTTCTAGTTTTTGTAATTCCCATCAATTCGCTACATTTAAAAATTTGTTCTTTATTGATTTTTTTTTTCAAGAAAAATGCAAAAGCAAAAAACCAGGGCAGTGATCAAGGCATTTAAATTAGTAGCTTAAAATAATGAACTGAAGTTAGAGAGTAGATGGGGAAATCATTTGCCCAAGGTCTCAAAGCAGGTGAATAGCTGGAATAGAACCCAGGGTTCTAGACTCTTAGGGAATACTTTAGCTGTTCTGACACCACAAAGGCATCTACCCAGTGGCAGAAGTTGGTAGGAACATGGACTTGTCTTCTCCACAGCCCTCCCTGGCCAACAACTCTAGACTTGCACCGGCCTCAGGTGATCACAAGGGACTGTGATTGTGACCAGCTCTACACAGAAAGTGCAAAGGGAGGCTTGTTGCACAATGATGCAAGAGCCAGGCATAATGTGTCCCTTGCTGAAGAAACTAAGCTAAGTTAGATTCATATGGATGCAACTCCTGATCTCTTTTAGATTAATGAGTAGCACACCCCCAAAAGAAGGTGAAGTTATTTCACAACAGGCTACAGAAAAGCCAAGATGAAAGCTGACAGTTCCTGAAAGCCTTTCCTTTCAAGCTGTTGAAAGGAAGGTACGTTGAATATGCAAGAGACAGAAAAAGCAAGGAGTTTGCCAAGTTATGTAATTTATTTGGATGTTCCAGCTCTAACTACTGACCGACATCAAATCAACAACCAGCTTGCTTGCATGCAAGTTCAGTGACTGATGCAAATACCTGACCTCAGATGCATTATGAAGACCATTGCATGGACTTTCCAGCTAATAACTCAGTCAAGAAATCAGTAAAGAATGTTGCTTTTTGTAATTATGGATAAAGAAAGCTAAGATACTGTCAGCCTTGAATTCACTCACCAGAATATTGCATGCCTTTTCTGGATCTTTAACCAAACAAGTTTGGATTACTTAATACACATTGTGTTCAGATCTTCATAAATTAAGAGTAAAGGCCATTTTCACCTGAGCCGTTTTTCAGGCAATATTTTTTTTCTCCTCTTGCCCCTTCTGTTAACTTTAATGTTCTAATTTTCATGTCCAAGGAAATGGATTGTTTAGATTGCAGGCCTTGGACCTGGTTGGCTGAGCCACACCCAGTTGTTCTTGGACATGGAAGAATTGTACAACAGCAGGTTAAGCAACTGCAAATCTAATCAGATTTTGGCTCTGCATCCTCCCACTACAATGGGACTTCATTAAATGTGTGTAAAATGTCATTAGAAATCTATGCTAATGTCTCTGATTTGAAGTCTGACTTACTAGTTGTAGTTGCAGTCATTTATATTAATACTGCAAGTAATCATTGTTGCATTGATAAAAGGGCAAATGAATTCATGACTGCCAATTAAAGCACAATTAATTCAAAGCTGAAGTGAATTCATAATATGGATAGTGGCTTTTCTGGAAAGAATAGTAGTGTTTGACAATAGAGTCTGTCATTAGAACTTAGAAGATTGTAGACCAAAGGCATCATTGACTCAACTCCATTAAAATCAGTTGACTTACACTAGGAAGGAAGCTGGTCCATTATGTTTAGAGTGCAAATGAAGTTCAAGTGTTTTTAAGATGGAGCATTAGAGCTACCATAAAGACACTAACAAGTGATTCATATGTGAAAAGAAGCTTAGCTAAATTACGCATATTTGTGTGGGGGGGTGCAATTCTGTATCAAACTCCTCCAATTCTAAGGACTTTGTGGGAGCCCTTCCAATGTGCTCCTATGAGATTAAATTTTTGCATGGATTCATGAGTGGGGCATGGACAGAATGTAGTAGAGATAGGGAGTACCCACACTACACATTATGTTGCCTTCCATGGGCACTAGGCATGGGAACAGAGATCAGTGTCCAAGCTAGCACGGCTAGAAGAAACATTACCTTTTGTAATTGGGCCTACAGCCATCAGTAGGGTAGGGTAGGGTGGGAAGACAGTGTGGGGCAGGCTATGGGGGATAGGAACTTGGGTCACGCTGCCAAGGGGAGGGAGACCTGGAGAACAGTGTATATGGCTGAGTCTCTGCAGGTGTCCCAATATCTAATAGAACTACAAAGAAGAGATTCACAGAAGTTCCTCTTAGTGTGTTTTTTCCCCAGTCTAGGGAGACATTGGCTCTTAGTGATTTTTTTTCCTTCTGCAAAACTACACACAAAACATCATCACCAAAAATTTTACATTACATTCAGTCTTTGCTTCTTATTTTCCTGCCCCATTCATTTCTATGCAATATCCCATTTAAAGCTTTAAAATAAGTAATTGTCCAGGGTTGGGTTCCCTATGAAAGCATATTTTCTTCTACAACAAGGCCTGTGGTGGGAGCACTGGTTCAGAATACTGCTTCTCTGTCACTTCCCACTAAAAATCAACACAAACAATGAGGGCTTTCCAGGGAAGATGGCAACAACTTTCAATGCTCCCACTGACTTTTCTTCTTTAAGATCTTCAGATTATTCATTTTAATATTTGTGTCTTTAGTGCTGGTGTTATTGCTGAAAACTGTGAGAGATATTGCTTGTTCCAAAAAGCTGAGATTTTTTTTTCTGCCGCAGCTATGACTGTCCTCTAGTTTAAAGTAAAGAAACTGACTCATTCTTTGAATACCCCTTTTAACTCCTGTGACTCAGAGTCATACACAGGGAAATGGCATATCTTGTTCCCCAGTTGAAAAGCGAGATGTGGTGGGTTCGTATAAAGTTAGAGATGCATACTCCAAATGCTACAGACCCTCACCCTTGGAGTGTAGCCTGATGAGCAAAGTGAATCTGGTGAACTTTCAAGCAGAGAAGTTACTGTACATCTTACTCAACTTGATTTTGATATGACTAGGCTTTGTAGAATTTTATTTTTTTAATAATAAAAAATGGCCGTCCTGGGGATTGGCTCTGGTTTGTCGGTGCTCCCTCATCTAGTGGTGTCTCACTGCCGTCACTTCTGTTGTCAGGACCTGTGGTACTCTCAGGACCACAGTGTCCTCTTCTGGACACAGCCTCCAGCTGCGCCCCACTCGGTTCTCTGCCTCCACTTCTGATGGTGGGAGTGGCAGTCCTCTGTCCAGCCACTTGCCTCAATGGCAGGCTGCAGTCCAGGGTCTAGCCACTTGTGTCAGTGGCAACTGGGATCAAAGGGTGGAGGGGCAGCAGTCACGCACTGTGTCACCTCCAACCCCTGGCATCTGTTTCCCTAGACCATTTTTCCGCAGCCCTAGCACCTTCTCTGCCCTTGTATCATGGCCCCAGTCTGGGAGAGGTCAGCCAGAAGCTCACTCATGCTCCCCTGATCCCACCCACCACTACCTGGACCAATATACTGTCTCTTCTCCCTCCTTCAGGGCAGCCAGTCCTCTGTCCTCAAACTCCAGGGAGTGACTGAAGCTTCTCTGTTCAGCAGCCCTTCTTATATGGCCCAGCCTGGCCCTGATGGGTTAGAGAGACAACCATTCTCCTGATTGGCTATCTCTACAAGCTCTTTTCTAATTGGCTTCCTACCATGCAGCCTCCCCTGGGCTGCTTTAACCCCTCTTCTGCCAGTGTGGGGCAGACATCCCATCACAATAACATCAATGTTTATTTTTAAGTGTTTTTTATAATTTTTATCCATTTATATCTTCACAGTTCCACAGAATGATCGGTTTTAAGGATAACTTTTATTTTGATCTATTTAAATTTTCACATGGGTGGGAAATTATGGCAGGGGTCAGACAATATTTATGTAATGACAGTAGATGTTGAGATTCAAAAAAATAAAGCTTTATAGCTATTCAAACACAAATTGTCAACATCATCTGTCAAAATATACAAAGAAAATACCCTTACATCAAACTCTATTTTCTCCAGCAGCAATTTTCTTATTTTGTGTAGCTGTGAATTTCTATTAGCTAGGGAATGTTTTTTGAGGTTTTTTTTTTTGCCTGTTTGTGTACATACAGTGAAATTAAAGTTTATCATCATTTATCAGTACAAATTTAATCCTTCCTGGATATGAGACAAATGAGATTTGCCTAGATATGAGACAAATTCCGAAATCAGTGTCCACAGTTGTGGGACTGTCTTTTAATTACCCTTGGGGTCCTGCTTAATCAACATATAAATCAAGGTGATTCAGGTCATGCAGTTTTAAATTAGAAAAATGATTTATTCCAGGTACTGAAAGCAAATGAAGGAATGTTTATAAAGCAGAACAAGACCATTTAAGCTAACCATGCATACTTACTACAGATCTAGAGATAGCTAGTGGTTGAATCGTGACCCTGCTATGCTTCTGAGGTGCAGATCAACAAACTGCTGTCAAAGCCAGTTCCACACGCAGAGGGTCCTTACTACTGGTGAGAAAGCATGTGGTAAAAGTTGTGTTATATTGCCTGGTTTTAGAAGTATGCAGCAAACACATAGTTTAAGCGTTAAGAGCCTTAATATCAAAGAAATTTTTGTTCCTAATAATTACGGTTGAGTTGTGCAGAACCAGTTTGACAGAATAGAGATAATGCCAAGAGTCTGTAAGGTTTAAGTGTTGCTGAGAGTATGTAGTGACACATGCTCAAGTGACAACATCCTTCAACAACATTACAGGCTGGAAAATCAATGGCTTGAGAATTATAGCAGCTTCTCATTTCCATTTTGTGATTTTTTTTCACAGAGATTTTTAAACTTAAAAGTTAATCTTAAAGCAACAGAGACAGATTTTTAGATCCCAGTTCTTTGCCAACCCATTCCCCGTTGTTACTATACCCGATGCCAACATCCCCAAGGGTCAATTCCAGCCACCAGGGATTGCTAGCCAATAGGGATATCTGGTCACACTTCTTTTCCTATAGACAAAGCCCTTAGGCTGGGGTTGTGCCATAGCTATTCTGGGTTGGAAATATTTTACATGTACTTTGCACATCTGTCAATGTCTAAATAAGGTTCAAGGTAGTGGAGAATCAGGACCACTGTGCGGATCTCTTTCTTCTTAAATTTTACATTCCTTCTGCTTTTCCTGTTTTACGATCTGTTTTTATGATGACTCTCTGATGCAGATTCTGATGATTTACTACAATGAGGTGTTTGCCGTACCACTGGGTCTTTCATTTTGTTTGCCTTTTAAACAGTATTATAACCTGTCATCGCCTTTCATGCCAAACGCCACTGACTGGAAAGACAGCCTGATGCTGCTCTTAGAACTCTAATTAGGAGTAGAATGCCCATTGACCAGTTGGGACCAAGGATTGTCCCTGCTGTGACTCTGGTGTCTTCTCTCAGAATCAAGGGCATTTACATTGTGTAGCATATCTTTCTCTAACTACAGCAGCAGATCTCGTGCTTCTTTCAAGCACAGAGCTTACTGCTGGAAGTACAGAGGCGTAAATTGCATATAAACAGTACAGATGGGAGGCAATATAATCTAGAGATTAGCGCACTAGACTAACTCTGGATACTTGGGTTTAATTCCTGGCTCTTCCACCAGCCTGCTGAGTGACCTTCAGAATCATAGAATACCAGGGTTAGAAAGAACCTCAGGAGGTCATCTAGTCCAACCCCCAGCTCAAAGCAGGACCAATTCCCAGACAGTTTTTTGCCCCAGATCCCTAAATGGCCCCCTCAAGGATTAAGCTCACAACCCCGGGTTTAGCAGGCCAATGCTCAAACCATTGAGCTATCCCTTTGTAAAGCACATTGAGATCTGCTGGTGGAAAGTGCTATGTAAGACTTAGGTCTCATTATTTTTATAAACACCACTGGTGGAATTTTGATGCCATTGAAGCTGATGACAAAATTCCCATTGACTTAGGGCTAGAATTTCAGCCTCCCAGATCTCTCTAAGAAAGTACGTTACAGGGAGCGCTATGAAAAGAGGGACATCTACCAAAATAGAAGGAAAATGGCAGGAACATCTGAGCAGAAAAAAGCAAAAGAAAAGAGGGCTGGTTCTCCACTGCCTTGCATCTTGTGTAATCATTTACTTGCACTCAGTCAGTGCAGAGGGAGTGTAAAACAGTACTAAATTAGAATGGCAGCATTTTCCACCTACTTTATACAAGAGTAAATGGTTTTAAATATGTTTTCAGGCAGAAAGGAATTAGGCCAAAGATGGGCATAGACATTAATCATTACAACCAAGAAGTCTCAAAGGATCTGGCTTAACACACAACTCCAGAGTCTTGTGGGTCTGTAAATAACCATGATGTAGTTGTCCTTTTTATGTAATTTGCAGGATTTTTCCCTAAAATGATTATTCAGACTTGGAGGCATGCCCTCAGTTCTGCTTATATATTTCCCAGAATGCATCTGCTTTTTAGCGTAAGCAAAGTGCCAATGTCAACAGCTGCTGTTCCAGAGAATTAAAGCATTTGGCGTCTGGCACTTCTTAAGTACACTGAGCCACATCATGCCACCCTGGAATCAAATGCGAGAGGATCCCTATCTTTCCTCCCTCTTATCAAACTAGGGGTCAGCCACTTCCACAGAAGTGGTTCCCCTTTCCCTAGTCATAAGGAGTGGGCAGGCTGTGTGGGACAGTGTGTGAGATGTGGCTTAGAATAAGGGATGCCCATTACTTTTGCTTTCTTCTGACCCTGTGAAATTTCAGCAGGGAAAGTAATAATAGTTCCAGTTCACTTTCCCTTTTCTAGAAGGCCTTAGACTTGAGGGGGGTCCTGAGAATCTAAGTGCCTGACTCTAATCTCACCCACACTAGTCCACTCTTGAAACTTATGTCAACATAGGTACAGCTGTGTTGGTTGGTGTAAAAAAACCGATACCCCGACTGGCATAACTGTGTCTGCACTGTTGGAATAGCTATACTGACAGAATGCTTCTGTCAGCACAGCTAACATCATTCAGGGAGGTGTCTTCCTACAGAACTTCTTCTGTGGTGTGTGCTGGGTCTACTCTACTGCAGACAACAGCATTACACTTGTGCAAATGAAATCAGAACCAGACCCTGACTGTTTTCAAACCCAAACTTTGGATGACTCAGTCGTCCCATCATTCTCCTCCTCTGTGTTTGGAACCTCGAGAAATAGTTTAAAGTTTGGAATCCAAGGTCACCAGGATCCACATAGCTTGAAAATATTTGTTTTTGTGGGTTTTTTTTTTTAACCTTTCAAGTTGCCTCAGAGAAATGTACATGGGGATTCCCTGGTCTTTGAAGACTTTACTCGACAAAGCTAGTATAAGACTCCTGCACTTGTCCATACCGTGAAAGAAGTGCCAAGAAGCTAATGAGAACATTTTCCACATTTTTAGTTCCCTGAATCCAAGACTCTCAAAAGCCATCACAAAGTTTAGTTGAGCCTCACAAACACACCTTATGAGTTAAGCAAACATATCCCGTCATGAGTGAACACTCAAACGACCAACAAAAGCCCATCATCTTCCAGTGGATCCTAAAAGGAAAATTCCACTTTCTCTATATTCTTAAACTGTGCTCATCACCCTAGTATCTGAGCACCTTCCAGTAGCGCATTAAGCAACATAACTAATGTTTGTCATATGTTGTCTGTTTTCTCATCCTCCCTCCAGAGTTCATGCAGTGGAGGATCATGTTTTAGTAGGTTTTTTTTTTTTTCCTTCATGTATCGAAGAAAGCAAAGTCAAAGAAATGTGTCTTTCACTTGGAACAGAGATGGGGAAGTTTGAGATGTTCTTTGTTCCTGGTGAGGTTCATGCCATAGTCTCAGACTGTTTTGGAAACCTGGGGATACTTTAAAGAAGTTGCTCATTGGAAACTGAGCACTTTAACTGTGAAACTATTTTGCAGAGTAAAGCTTAGGTACTGTGACTTCTCCCAAGGTGAAATTCTCCCATGGTACACAGGACCTGCAAAATGCCTTCTGAGCCACTTATAACCCCTCCATATATATGGGTATGGGGGAGGGTGGGAGAAGGGGAAGAGAAGCTAGAAAAGGGACCCCACAGAATGGGTCTCCACTACAGCTGGGCACAACTTTTCAGGCAAAATTCTTTTTAGAGGAAAAATGCAAATTGAGATCAACTAAAACAATTTGTGGGTTCACAAAGCATCAGTTAATCTCAATTTTCCAAGACTGAGATTGCTGGTAGAAATGTAATTTGAGGGAGGGGTCAGTTTTTCTTGAAGTGATATATCATCATAGCAATTTTGGCAGCATGTGGTGAACGGCACCTGGCAGTGGGAGAGCGAACATATCTTTAGTAATGATGCCTCTCTATTTTTAAAGAAACCCCAGTGGCAATACTGATCATATTGACTAAATGCCTGCGTATGTATGTGTGTGTTTTCACAAGTATTACCCCTACAGGTATTGTAACCACATGCCAAAACGTACATATTTACTAAGGTTAAGTAAATGATTAATGATGAACAGTTTATTTAGTGAATTTCACTTCTTTTTCTGTTCTTGGATTGTCCATGAACCTTATTAGAATTTTCTCAGATATGTTGATTGTTTGAGATAAGAAATCAAAAAAATTCTGTAGTTCTTTAGTCAAGAGCTGGCTGTAAGTATTCTGTTTTCAAAATTTGAGCAGTAATTGGTTGATAATTGGTCATATGATAAGCTTTACAATTAGTCTTCTGGTGGGAATATTACCTATTTCAAAATTGAAAATTAATTTCAGATACCCTGCCAGTAAGCTCATTTGCTAACGTGAATATTCATGGCATGCAAACACACAAGAGGCTGAAATTAGAGAGACAAGGTGGGTGAAGTAATATCTTTTATTGGACCAACTTCTTGTGTTTCTCAACAACAGAAGTTGGTCCAATAAAGATATTTCCTTCTCTCCAGTATTTGCTCAAACCTTGTAATGGCAGAAGACCCCGATTTTCAAATTGTAGTGCATCAAGTAAGGTGACTACATATATAGATATAGATATAGATATATGATTCATTGACTTCTGTTTTGTTAATATCATTAACCAGACCCTCATGTCTGAAAGGCAGTTAGTGCTGAATGTCAATGAACGGTCATCATTTGAATCCATTTGGAGATGTAATTGTGTGTCATCTGCATATGATTAGAAGCAGGTGAAGTGTCAGTGAACCACACCAACTCAAAGGCAACTTTCAATAATTACATGAAAGAAACCCTGAAACAGGGCTGAAGTACAATCGGTAACAGCCATCAGCAAATGAAACAGCCTGGGATCTCAAAGCCAAACTAGACTGGAATTCAGGAAAAACACTGTTGGAATGATCATTTTTAAATGTACGTGAGTGATTTTAAATGTTAAGGAGGAAGGAGTTAAGAGAAATGCAAAAATTTACATTAATGCCCTTTTAAGTTTGAGAATTTAAGCATACTAGAATCAAGAAATGCAAAATATGAAGTTGCATATACCATTTCTGGACCAGATTCTGCAAATACTTATGCATATGAGAAGTCCCATTGGTTTTCATGGGACTAGTCGCTTGCATAAAATTACTCGTGTATTTTTGCAGATTGGGGCCTATGTGTATATAAATAAGCCCTTCATTACTGGAGACTATTATTACCTGGTTATTTACCATATTACTAGCTATCAGTTGCTTTATGTGATCCTACATTCCATATTTCCCTTTTTGGATAATATCTGCTATACCAATTCGGTTATGGGGCGGGGGAACTTTTTAGGGGCTAGATCCAAAATTAATTGACATCAACGGGCTTTCAATCAGGTCCTAATTTATCTGTTTCCAGGAGACTTGCTAGTTAAATGCTTCAAAAATAGCATTTACAGACATTCCTATGGAATCTGATTGACTCTGCAATTCAACCACATCCATGTCTTCTTTTTAGTCACTATTCACAAACTCTGTGTAATCAGGTGTTTACTTGCATGATTGTTTGACAAACAGCTGTTCTTTGCTAATATTCATGTGTGCATAAAATTATGTTATTTGCTATTTGTTATTCATTACATATCTCCTTTTTTATTGGACCTGAGTGAAATTATCAATTATTTTTTTAGGTGAAAAATGGCCTTTAGACAGAAAAGAACATTTTCAGTTTTGTCAAAATTTTGGGTTTTTTCAACAAATAAATCCAAAAGACAAAGTGTTCATCTTTTGGGGTGTGTTCCCTCCCATTCTCTCCTTCTTTTCTTTTTTCTCCCCCTTTCCAATGAAAAATGAGGAAGAAGGAAGACAAATAAAAATGAAACAAATTTTGGGTTTTTTTGAAAACTGAAAAAAAATCTATTTTATTTAGCCAAAAAAAGGGGGGAGGGGAAATCTGTGACAAAGCATTATATATATAGCATTTTTTGACCATGTCCACTTTTAAAAAAGTTTCAATCACCCAGACAGGGAGCAAAAATACCATATGATCTAAGTCACCAGCCTCAAATCGCAAAAAGTGAAAAGTCTAAAAAACAAACTGTGAACACTCCACAGGCTGAAATTTGTTCCCCTAAATTGTTTAACAATTACAGATAACAAATGTGTAATATTTGTGTGATAGAAAACTATTCGTGAACAGAACAAAGGGCTGAAATTTATCAAAGAAAAGATTACTCATTAGCAGAATGTCTGGCCTGGATTTCATATTGAAGTGACATATTGAAGTACTTGGACTTCAGTGGGAGCAGGATTAGGGCCTAATAGTTCAAGTGCATGCTGAGATTGTTTGACTTTCTTTGGCACTAAACAACATACCTCTTCTCTAAGATCCTTTTGGAAAGTTAGTGATCATTTTGTTACAACTTTGTCAGATTTTAAAAATGTGCCACATAATGGAAAGGAATGAGAGGAGAGGGGAAAGGAGGAAATCCCTTCTTACCGCTGCTGACTCACACGTACTTGACAAAAGTACTTGTATCTCAGATAACATTTATTTTAAGAAGCTAGAAACATGCCTAGGATGAAAGGCACCGTATAAATGCATATTCTTGAACTGATTTTATGTAAACAAATGGGAGGGGAGTTTAATCAGAAAAAATGTATTTTCTATTTGTGTGATTTGCAAAATAATAGCAGCACTTTTTAGAGTTCTCTGCAAAATCTACAATTTCTATACGCAGGTTGATGGAATGACCATTTTGATTCAAGCATAGCGGGCTTACGGTGACCAGACAGCAAGTGTGAAAAAATCGGGACAGGGGGTGGGGGGTAATAGAAGCCTATATAAGAAAAAGACCCCAAAATTGGGACTGTCTCTATAAAATCGGGACATCTGGTCACCCTAAACGGGCTTGACTCTGTGCTGTTAAAGTCAATGGGAATGTAGCCATTGATTTCAATGGGAGCAGGCTGCAGAACTAATGTGCCTGGTCTTGATAACAAAGCGAGATGAGAATGGTCAGCTCTGTGCAGGAGTCCTCAGCCCGTTGCATAACTGAGCTCATTGTCAGCCAAATATCTCTTGAAGAAGCAAAAGGGGCACTGATTATTGCTCAGAATATTGATAGTGAGTTTCACAATAGATAGAAACAGCTAGGAGCTGTATATTTTGGTGGTGCTATTCAAATAATTTAATTATGAAGTGTGTTGAAGACAAAATTGGGATGTCTGTCTTCCAAACCAGTCAATCCAGCCATATTTCCACCTCTTTTAAATTATTGTTCAATCGTGCGGGCCTTTAACTGTGCATAACTATTCCATGTACAGTACAATTGGACGTCTGAAAAAAACAGATGAATTGTACACAGGATGTCTCTAATGCTAAATCAGAGGGCAAAATGACTATTGCTTCCTACTGTGTGTGACTGTAAATTAAATCAGGAGAAGCCAGTCAAAGGAAGTGTAATGGAATAATACAAGTAATCAGAAACAGCAGGTTCCTGAATTTCAGTCTCTAAAGATGAAAGCTTTTGGATCAGAGTTTAAAACTAGCATGTGTCTAGGATTCTGAATAAGAGAATTAACAATCTGAAGACATTGTAAACATCCAAGTGTTGGGAGAACTCCTGAAGCACAGGAGCCATTCATGTACTGATTAAAGTCAATGGACTCAGTTCTGCCAGCTCTTTAACCATAGTGTAACTCCACTGATTTCAGTGGAGAAGCTCTTAATTTACAATGATGTGGGTGCAGAATCAGGAGCTGCAAGAACGAAAGCAGTCTAACAGACCAACCGAGACAAAAAAACACATTCTGAATAAAACAACTCAAGTAACTTTGAGAGGTAAATAAATTATATAGAATAAAATGGAGATACATAAAGGCAATCTACTGCAAAGTGCTCAAATGCAGGAGTGCAGAGCTCTGATGTGTGTGAAAGATGGTCAGATTTCTATAAATAAGTGTAATTTCACTGTTGCAGCCACAGCATCTTTCCTGTTGTTAAGCTGGCTGAACCATCTGGCATGGGAAGCCAGATAAAAGTCACACAATTTTTAAAACAGGCTAAATCAAATTAATCTAAATTAATCACAGCCCTTACATGCATGTATAAAAATAACTGGCCAGAAACACTGCATCATCTTTGTTATTTTAAGAACAATGACCTATTTTTCTGTTTTCACTGGACTTTCCCTAATTATGGGTCCAATCTATTTCCCTTGAAGCCAATGCTAAAAGTCCAATTGATGGAAAGGAGAGGAAGGAGCTGCATTAAGTGTTGTCTTCGTCATACTTGAGTAGTGGTGTATTTCATTAGACAACGTGCCAGACTACAGCACAATGAGAGGTATGAATATGTATTGCTAGTGTGGATTGGTTCATTTTTTTACAATACCAATTTCTATGTATATTGTTTGTTTATATTATGAACTGTTGGTTTAAGAAAAGAGCAGCATTAAGTATTTGATGCAGTAAAATATGAATAATTACTAGAGTTGATCAAATGTTTTGCACACAGTTTTTGTTGAAAAAGTCCTTTTATTGAAAACATTTTTGCCAAAAATAGCCATTATAAAAATTTTCCTCTTTTGTTAAATTTTCCACAATATTTGTTATGAATAATTTAATCAACTGCTTATCAGAATTGATTGCAAAATCATTACCAATTTTTTTTGTTTACTGCAAACCTAGTTTTCAATAAGAAAAAAACAAATGATTGTAAACAGAAAATTTCAACTGTAATTTTGACAAAAAAGTTGGTTAAAATATCATGACAAATTTTGAAAATAGAAAGTGGCTCTTTTGTGCACTATGCAAAATAGAAATAACGTAAACAGTTTTTACAAAATAATAATAATGATGATTGATTTTTACCAGCTCCAGTAGCTGTGGGTTGGATTTTCAAATGAATTTAAGATCATAAATCCCATAGACTTTCAAATAAATGTAAATTCCACCTGTCATATCTATCATCTTTGAAAATGCCCATCACTGAGTATCCTGGTACCAACGAAAGTGTGTCAAGTGTCTTTTATGCTGAAGGATACTTCTTTTTTGTATATTTTCCTCTTTTTTATTTTGCTATTAGTGGGTATATGCGAGGATTTTTTTTAATATATGAACAGCACTGTCAGGTATATGGATTATGTATAGAAAAGGGTAAAAGTTGGGATTTACAACTGGGGCCTGTCATAAACAGATAGCTAAGGGTTAATGTTTCTTTTACCTGTAAAGGGTTAACAAAGGGAACCAAACACCTGACCAGAGGACCAATCAGGAAACCGGATTTTTCAAAATGAGGGAGGGAACTTCTGGGTGTGTTTTGTCTTTGTTCTCGGCTATGAGGGAAGAGCTTTTTTTTTTTTTCTTCTCAAGCTTCTTTCTACCTTCTGTTCCCAAGTTGTGAGTACAAAGAAAAGCAATAGTTTATATTGTATTTTTATGTTACATGTGTGGAGTTGCTGGAATGTTAAATTGGATATCTTTTTGAATAAGGCTGATTATTCATATTTTCTTTTAAGCAATAGCCCTGTGTTATGTCATCTTGATGCAGTGATCATGTCGTGTTTTTTTCTTCTTTTTTATATAAAGCTTTTTTTAAAACTTGTTGGATTTTCTTTTCCTAGTTAAGGCAAAGGGGATAGGAATCTCTGTGCCAGGAGTACTGTCTCTCTCAGGGAAAGACTGGAGGGGGAGAAGAAGGAGGGGGAAGGTAAATCATCCTCTCGTTTTGTGTTTCAAGGATTGAAGCAGGGAATCTCCTAGTATCCCAGGGCGGGAAAATCTGGAGGAAGTAAAGAGCAGGAAGGGAAGTGGGTTTTCCCTTTGTTGGGAGGCTCAGGGCATCTGAGTCTTGGGGGTCCCCCAGGGAAAGGTTTGGGGAGACCAGAGAGTTTATCAGGTACTCAGAATCCTGATTGGTGGCAGCGAGATAAGATCCAAGCTGGTAATTAAGCTTGGAGGTTCATGCTAAGCACCCAGATTTTGGACGCTAAGGTCCAGATTTGGGACAAAGGCTTATTACAGGGTCTAAGGGAATTAGGCACCCAACTTCCATTGAATTTCACTGAAAAATCAATTGAAAATGGGGGCCTGGCTCTCTTTAGGCCTCTTTTGAAAATATCAGGCAAAGTGCTCAGATCGAGCCTTAAAGTAACAGTGGCTATCAGTAACATTATTAGCGGAAACAAGTGGTGTGAGAAAGAACTTGGAGTTATGTCTTCAGAGGGTCTGCCAATGACTCGGCAAGTGGCCTTTTGTAGGTCACATGAGAGATGATTCCTCTCTTCATTCATCCTTAAATTAGGCATAACACATCTCTTCCATGTGTTTTGATATAATTGGATGGAATCAACTACTGTAAGAAAAGTAAAGTATTATTAGACTGAATGGAGTATTCTACTGAACACTTCCCCAAGCTATTTTGCAAGTCAGGCATGTGCAAAACTGTCATTTTGAAAACTTGGACCAATATGACTAGTCTATGATGTGTGGCATTTTGGTCCATGTTTTTGCTGTCAGGATTTGTGACCGTTGATCTTGTATTACTGGAGTTGTTAAATATATTTCCCATTTAAAATATTTTAAATAGGAAAAAAGCACATCAAAAATACACATTCACAAAATGTACTAACAGGCCTTACATCTGTGATACTTCATGGTGCAAAATATGACTATAATGAGCATTATTTGTTCAAAAGATGCATCTTGCTGGCTTGTCAGAAATGTGAACTTTAGTGGCCTTGCCTGTTCTAGGATTTCCTACAAAATATCCCAGACTCACTATTCTCTTAGTAGGTTCAAACAAGCCCGAGAATTCTGACAGACTCAGTTCCCATTAAAGAAGGTTTAAAGATAGAAGTTTTATAGAGCATTGAAAGAAATATCAGCGATGGGAGAATCCAAATTCTAGCGTGGAGGATTTGCTCATTGTTCCTTTATCATCAGCCTAAGAGTTGCCAAGATCTTAAGCATCCTCTGTCCTCAGGCTCCTATTCCAAAATGTTAACTCTTCAGGAGTAATCCGTGAGAGGGAGGGGTCTTGTAGAACCTTCTTGAGACTGCACTTCTGCAGTTTCCAAGGAATACTACCCTCAGAGGGCAAGGTCCTCAGGTCTGACAGAGAGTAATGCGTGCAACTTTGAAGCCCTGCAGATCCACTAGATCAAAGGACCACCCAAGACCTCAGTCTGTAAGAAAAGGCAGCTTTTCTGTGTGGCTACAACACCTTCCTCTATGCTGGCAGCAATCTTCCATAAAAATTGATGGGGACCATACATCCACTGTCTGGCCAGCCAAACCAAGATGGGAACTAAGTTAGTGGGAAATGTGTTTTGTCCAGATTTAAATAAGATTCCCAAACAATGGATATGGATAGCATAGACTTTTATTTTCTGTTTCAGAGTCACCACCCACCAGATCTATCCAGCTGAGGACTGAATAACAGAGACCTCAGTGCCTTCACCATTGTGCATCACCCTAGTGCTTCCCAGAGTTCCTTGGCACATGGGGAGGGTGTGTGTGTCTGTGTGTCTATGTGTGTGTGTGTGTGTGGAAAGAGAGAGAGATGGGTAGGGGAAGGAACGGTTAGGATCTTGCCCATTCCATTCTCTCATTCTCTGTGGTCCTAATTCAGGAAAGCATTTAAGCATGAGCTTAAATCCAGTTCTCCTCAATGGGACTTGAGACCATGCTAAAAGTCTAACCCATGCTTAATTGCTTTCTTCAACAGAAATTCTTTCCTGAATCATGGCCTAACCACATCTGTAATCATAAGAACCATAAAATATAAGGGTTGGAAGACACCTCAGGAGGTCATCTAGTCCAGCCCCCTGCTCAAAGCATGACGAATCCCAACTAAAACATCACAGCCAGGGCTTTGTCAAGCCTGACCTTAAAAACCTCTAAGGAAGGAGATTCCACCACCTCCCTAGCTAACCCATTCCAGTGCTTCACCACCCTCCTGGTGAAATAGTTTTTCCTAATATTCAACCTAGACCTCCTGCAATGCAACTTGAGACCATTGCTCCTTGTTCTGTCATCTGAGAACAGCGGAGCTCCATCCTCTTAGGAATCCCCTTTCAGGCAGTTGAAGGCTGCTATCAAATCCCCCCTCACTCTTCTCTTCTGCAGACTAAATAATCCCAGTTCCCTCAGCCTCTCCTCAAAAGTCATGTACCCCAGCACCCTAATCATTTTCATTGCCCTCTTCTGGACTGTCTCCAATTTGTCCACATCCTTTCTGTACTGGGGGCCCCAAACTGGACACAGTACTCCAAATGTGGCCTCACCAGTGCTGAATAAAGGGGAATAATCACTTTCCTCAGTCTGCTGGCAATGCTCCTACTAATGCAGCCCAATATGCCGTTAACCTCCTTGCCAACAAGACCTCATATCCAGCTTCTCATTCACTGTTATCCCCAGGTCCTTTTCTGCAGAACTGCCACTTAGTCAGTCAGTCCCCAGCCTGTAGCAGTGCATGGGATTCTTCCGTCCTAAGTGCAGGACTCTGCACTTGTCCTTGTTGAACTTCATCAGATTTCTTTTGGCCCAATCCTCCAATTTATCTAGGTCACTCTGGACCCTATCCCTACCCTCCAGCATATCTACCTCTCCCCCTGCTTAGTGTCATCCACAAACTTGTTGAGGGTGCAATCCATCCCATCATCCAGATCATTAATGAAGATGTTGAACAAAACCAGCCACAGGACAGACCCCTGAGGCACTTCGTTTGATACCATCTGCCAACTAGACATCGAGCCATTGATCACTACCTATTGAGCCCAACAATCTAGCCAGCTTTCTATCCACCTTATAGTCCATTCATCCAATCCATGCTTTTTTAACTTGCTGGTAAGAATACTGTGGGAGACCGTATCAAAAGCTTTGCTAAAGTCAAGATATATCATCTCCACGACTTTCCCCATATCCACAGAGCGAGTTATCTCACCATAAAGGCAATCAGGTTGGTCAGGCATGACTTCCCCTTGGTGAATCCATGTTGACTGTTCCTGATCATCTTCCTCTCCTCCAAGCTCCTGCAGCACCCTCGGATGCATTGCATCTGTACCCATAGACTTGTGTATGTCCAGCTTTTCTAAATAAAAGATGATGATGGCTGTCATCTTAGCAGAAACACCAGAGACTGAACTGAGAACCTCTCAGGGCTAAACACACATGCATCTACAGCTTGAGCAAACTCTTTAGCTGGGGCTGTTGCAAACTTGTATCCTCTGCAGATCTGGCACAGAGCTGCAACACATGCTCACCAGTGAGTTACACATCCTCAGAAGGGGCTAGCGTAGTCTGGCCCATAATCTGCTTTGCTTTTTTAATAGATGCATATTCCAAAGCTAGAAGGGACCACTGTGTCCATCTAGTCTGACCTCCTATATAGCACAACCCATAAAACTTCCTCATAATAATTCCTAATATCTTTTAGAAAAAAACCATCCCAGCTTGATTTTAAAATTGCCAGTGATGGAGAATCCACCATGGCCCACAGTAAATTGTTCCAGTGGTTAATTACCCTTTATGCCTTATTTCAGTCTGAATTTGTTCAGTCTGAATTAGCTTCAACTTCCAGCCATTGGATCATGTTATACAAGTAACCCCTTAACCTTCTTTTTGTTAAACTAAATAGATTGAGCTCCTTGAGTCTGTCACTAGTAAAGCATGTTTTCTAATCATTTTTCCTCCTGGGTCTTAAGCATTTATTTCAATTGCATTCTCTTTTACAGACATTCTTAAAATCTACCAATAAAGAGTGTTTTTAAAAGGTGTGTAAAGACACAGCTCTAATATTTTAGCATGTAGGATTTCAATGAAAACAGATGAAATACACTGTTTGTTTGTTTTTTATGCTCCTGATGTGATGTCCCCCATCCAGCAGAACAGTACATTACATATTAGAGAGAACAATGGTGAGGTATGTGTGAAGAAGCTGCTGTGACCAATTGAAAGTACCCTTTAAATGTATAGAATTAAGATAAACTCCACTGAATTAAATTAAGCCTTACGGAATTAAGATTAACGTTTCTGGAGTTCATTGTACACCTCTACTCTGCTATAACGCGTTTGTGGGGAGCCAAAAATCCCTGCCACGTTACGGCTGAAACCCAGTTATATCAAGGTAGGGGCAACAGGGCTCTGGCGGTGATTTAAAGAGCTCTGGGCCCCAGCCACTGTGGGGAGCCCCAGGCCCTTTAAATTGCTGGTGGAGCCCCACTGCCACAGCCCCAGGGTAGGGGTGGCATGGCTCCAGTGGTGATTTAAAGGGCCCAGGGTTCTCCTTAGCAGCCAGAGCCCCAGGCCCTTTAAATCACCGGCAAGCCCCACTTCTGCAGCCCTGGGGTAGTGGCAGCACGGCTCCAGCGGGATTTAAAGGGCCCAGGCCTCCCCGCAGCAGCCGGAGCCCCGGGTCCTTTAAATCACTGACGAGCACCGCTGCTGCAGCCCAGGGATAGTGGTGGCAGGGCTCCAGTGGTGATTTAAAGAACTCCGGGCTCCAGCCACTGCGAGGAGCTCAGGACCTTTAAATCGCTGGCAAGCCCCACTGACACAGCCCTGGGGTAGCAGCGGTAGGGCGTCAGTGGTGATTTAAAGGTCCTGGGGCTTCTCACAGCAGCCGGAGCCTCAGACCCTTTAAAGTACCACCAGAGCCCCGCTGCTACCACACTATATGCGAACCCATGTTATATTGGGTCGCGTTATAGTGGGGTAGAGGTGTATTACAAATGCAATGTTTTTGTGCTCATGTGAGATTGTATGGAACTTCTTTAGCAGAAGGACAAGATTAATTCAATCTCTGGAAGGTATGAAGGGTTCAAAGGTCTTTTTAGAACAATATGTGTGAAGTGGATTTCCTGAAACACTGTAAGATGAGACGAATACAAATTTTTCCCCTCCAAACCAAAGTTTTGAAAATATGCCCTTGGGAGAGACACCCATTGTATACTAACTACCTGTTTCTGGAGGCTCTAATTCAAAGACTTCTAAACTATATCAAAAGGAAACCGAGCACGTTATGGGGGTGCTATTTCTGAGCCGAAGCTCTGATGAACTTGTAACCACAAGGTTGCCTCTCTGATGGGATATTAAAAGACTGTACTTGCTATGTGAGAGTTAGGGTGAACTCGGGTAAGCTTATTAACATGCATGTAGGTTCTTTTATTGTTTTTTATGTTTTCTCTATAGTGCTTTAAACTAAAAAAATGGTGTCGTAACAAATCTGTAGCAATTACATTGTCTGTCTCTGGAGAGAAAGCAAGCAGGTTTCCTAAGGCAAGCTGTTTGTGTGAGGAATGACCCAGTGAAGGCAAGATGTCCACTCTAACAATACCCTAATCAGAAGGGAGTGATTCACATGTCCCCTCCGAATAGAGGGAACAACTGAGGAGCCAAAAGCTAAAAGTGGATGACTTTACTGAACCACTGTGGAGAAATACAGGTGCAGAGGCCCAGAATTGTGTGACAGCTGCATCTCAATAGTGGCAAGTAATTTTAAAGGGGGGGCGGGGAGTAGAAAAGAAAAAAAAAAGAAAAAAGTGTTTTTAAAGCTGTTTTAAGAAAAACCTTTTCCACTGAGCAAGATCCAAATGCAGCATGGGCAGGAAAATTAATGGCCAGCAAAAATTAGTAGCAATGGCCCCCAAATGCATCCAACTTATGTTTCCGTTCAAAAGCCTAACTCAGATTCCATTTTTCACATAGTCCCCTAACTTAATCATGGGGTGAACCAACTCTCGAATTAAAATTTAGGGATGGTTGATCATCTGGGTGGAGGTCAGGATGTGCAATTTGTGACTTGGAGCAACCTGTAATAAAATGTTAGCCAGAGGGGAGTCTGTAGGTGCTGATGTAGTTAGCTTTCAAGCTTAAATAGCTGATAGTTGGTTTGGGGTTTTTTTTCAGTTTTGATATGGCTGTTCTGAGCTGTGCTATTTTTCATGGCAAGAGAAATTAAAATTCCTAAATTATTAACCCAAGGGTGAGGTGGAATTTACAACAGGAATCTTGGGTGGGCTCAATGAAGGCACTTCGGCATTGCAGTGGTGATTACCCTATTGCCTAACGTGTAGACGCCTAGCGACATCGCTGGCAGAGCACTGTGATCCACAAAACCAAGGCAGGAGTCAAGGTTCCCTAGTCAACGAATGGGGACAAAGAGGCTCTTAAGACTGTGTTCCATTATAGCCAGCATCTTAGGTGAGGAAATGCCTAAGCTAGCCAGTGGCAAATACTGAGGAGAGGGGTATAAGAACCCACCCCATCTCAGCGATAGGAGCCTAAATCCAGGCTCTAGGGAGGTGCCCAGCATTGCTTAGGGATCCCCAAATAGGAACCCCTCTCTTCTAGTCAGGCAGCTTAGGCATTTAAATTGTTGCTTGAGGGAATGAATGATTGTAGCATGTATTTATCCATGGTGGGGGAGGGGGAGAGGGAGAGAGAGACACATACAGTTCTGTAGTCCAGGGCAGCCACCTTGGAAGTAGGAGATGCCAGGTCCAGTCCTTCCGCTCCACTTTCTTTTTCATTATTTATCACCATAGAACAGCTTCAGTAGGCAAGACTGAGGGCACCCCATCCCATCAAAATATACCATAACTCAGGGGCTTGAGATGGGAGGCTCCTATTCAAATCCTTTCTCCCCCTCTGGCAAAGAGGGGGGAAATTGAACCAGGGTGCCCACATCCAAAGTGAGTGTGCTAAATACTAGGCTAAAAGGTTTAAGGTCAATAGTAGTTTAGACTCCTAAGTACCTTTCTGGAGCTGGGCCTTGTCTTGAAGGGTATTGTTATAACCATATTGACTCTTGGAACATCCTATATGTCTATTTCTTATTTGAGCACGTAATTCAAATTCTCTTTCCAGTCAACTCATTATGTCTAGACTTCAGCACGCTGCCCTGAAATCCCCCCTTTCATGCTTTCCCACTTTTTTAGAAGCGTAATGCTTATGAGAGACAGCATGGTTTAACAGTTAAAGCCAGGGAACAGGAATCAGGAAGATGTGTTCTTGTCCCTGGATCTGCCACTGACTCCTCATGTAACATTGGGCATATGCTTTACCAAATTATGCCTCAGTTTCCTCATCTGTGAAATGAGATAATGGCCTAAATTCATTCCTAATTAACACAATTCAGGTGGTGATGCTACTTGAGGGCTAGATTAGGTCCTATAAAACTAACTCACTTTGATAAAGTCTTTTCAGATAAAAGGCACTAGAAATGCAAATAATTATTATACTAGTTTCAGTTTACCATAGATCTTGGTGAACAATCAAATGTTTAAGGCTTTTATATTTCTCTGTATGTTTATTTCCATTAGGAATATAGGTGTTTAAAATATTATGAAAGACAGATTATTTTCAAAAGCCCTAATCATTTTTATATGCATTAAGGGCTAGAATGTTAAAGTTAGCTGTATGCGACTCTATGCATATATTTGTGCCTCCCTAACTTATGCAAATAAATACCCAATACACACATCAAGTATTTGTGTCTGTATACAGCTATTTTATTTCCTAAATAGCTATGTGGATTTGTGACCAGCTAATATACAAGCACAAATACTGAATTTGCATTTATACCTTGGGGATTTGCACACATAACTGGAGGCGTGTGAAAATGTAGGCAAACAATTGTGCTCACCTTGCTTGGAAAATCTGGCCATTAAAATCATTCTCTGTACTCAAAGAATCAAGCACTCTCTCTCTCATATCTTTGTGTGCATGCTATTGTAATTTAAATCAACAATGAGAACAGGTGAGTTTCTGGTAGGAGATGAAGGGGATCCCATACAGTGGTTAATCTGGCAAATGAAATATTTTGAGAGAATTGTTTGCATGCAGCTGAATTTCCTAAAATGTTTGTTATAAAGTAATTGCATAATGAAAATAATCATTCTCTCTGCATTCTGATCATTAGGAGTTGGTGATATAATTGTGTTATAATGAAAAACATTCTGGTGGTTATTCCACATAGAACTTCTCTGTAGATAATATTCAAATTTACTTTAATTTGGCATCATTTCAGAAAAAGCTGAAAATACAATGTAAGCAGCTGGACTATGATGCAAAGTTATTAAAAATCTTCAAGTAGATTGCTTGTTTTTATTCATTACCTTCAAAAAGTTCCTTGAGTTTATATGCAATCCATCAACCCAATTTATTTGTTTTGATAGCTTGTTATATAATTTTATATTGTGTTTGAAATGGGAACCAAGCATTTTATTTTTCTTCTGTGAAAATTTCTTTCTAAAACACCCCAATCCCTTGTGGAACCAATCAATGCCATTATAATTCCATCCTAACTAGAGCAAGGCTTTATCACATGTTCTCCTTTATTAATGCTGTGGGGCAGATTTTGCTGTCAAGTTACATCAGTGACTGTGGTATTATTCAGGGTGTAATTCAAGTCAAAATTTGGCCCTAGATGTTGTCATCCTTAAAATACAGTGTGTACCTACAGTAAGTCACCAAACTAAGTATTTTTAATTCTTTACATCTTTCCTATACACTATCCCCCTTAATCATTCCTATTGCTCTTCAGTTTCCATCCTGTAGACCAGCGACTCCTTGCTTGCTGTATAAATTAGCCAGAGATCTCTTATTTTGCAACCCAGTGTCCTTTTATTCTCCTGTGTTCATTCCCACCACCATCTATATACACCTCTTTGTACAAGTCAATGGCAGGCAGGCAGGCAACAGCTAGTGCCTGTTGCTAGCTGGGCACAGCAGTTCCTTACTGCTCCTATTTCTCCTCCACTTCACTTCCTTCCTGTTAGCTTTATAGGCCTCCCTCTCAACAGGCTCACAGGTGACTGCTCTTAGGCTCCTTTAATGAGCCACACCCTGCCAGCTCCAATCAGTTCCCCTGTATGGGAGATACACTAGCAGGTTTTGAGCTAACAGGGGCTGGTTCAGTGTCTCTTAGGCCAGCACCCTGTTACACATCTCATTTAATCTAGTATTGAGATGCCAGAAATAAACACATTACACTAGGTATAGCCTCAGAGTTACAGGGTACTGATGTACTACTTCTTGTATTTTGCAGGGTTTGGGTATGAAAATGGCTGTTTTAATGAAATTCCACCCAAAAGTGAAATTTAAGCCATATAATGGCCCAAAAGGAAAAGACAAAAATTCAGAGGTGAAATGTTAAGACCTGGTTCTTGTCACTTTTATACAGTTCTAGGTTTTGTTCAAATTGTTTCAGACCTGGAAAACTGTCTACGGTAACTTATCTACTTGGTGAAAGGAAAAAGTGAATCTCCTCAATCATTTTGGTTTCCTGACGACTTTCCAGTCTGCAGGCCCCATAATAGTCATCTCAAAATTAATTTCAGTGTCCTTGCTCTTCCCAGAGATATTTGGCAGATTATATAAACTGTACCATTCTAATGCCCTTCCATCACTTCTGTTTCCATTTTCACCATGTGATAAAGTGGTTTTTAGCAGCTGATTTACCCCCACACCCTTCCCAATCTCCTTCAGACTTTTTGTTTTCATAAGATTATACCATTTAACTCTCTCTAACCCTAGTGCTGCTGGGCCTTCTATCACACATTAACACCCCACTGAAGTAAATTGGAAGATGCACTATACCTGGTATATATTCAAAGGCACAGCAGGTGCATAGTGTCTGGTCATACTTAGAATACCCTGCATCCATCAAGAAGTTAAGTAATTCAACTGATTTATTTAATAGCTCTCTGATTTTGCTTCTGCTCCTATAGCAATCAAATGCACCTTGAATATGTGAAATGTAGCTTTATGCTCTGTTGAATATTTTATTTGCAGGGAGATATCTGGGCTACAATATGGGCTATTTTTTGAATGTCATATACTCTACTTTCTCTTTGTTTTCTGCTCAACATTTCCTTTATTGTCTCTCATCAGATGAATAGGTAGCTGGAGCCTGATTTGATGGGTAATGGAAACAAGAAGTTGGAGGTAAATGTTGTTCTCCTTGATAAGACACGTTAGTTTCCCCTTGCTAAAAAGCAGTATTTCTAGTCACTGAATTTCCCACCTGACTGAAATCCTCTCCTGCTGCGAGATTCTATCAGTGTGACAAAGCACTGTTTTCAGCGTTCACCATTCAGTGCAGAAAGGAGAAGACAATTCAGTATGGCGCAGAATCAGCAAATCTTAACAGAGGTGGCAGCAGCAGCAACAACCATGCATGAACAATAAGTCATAAGAATGTAAGAATGGCCATACTGGGTCAGACCAATGATCCATCTAGCCCAGTATCCTGTCTTCTGACAGTGCCCAGTGCCAGATGTTTCAGAGGGAATGAACAGAACAAGGCAACTATCAAGTGATGCAACCTCTGTCTTCCTTCCAGGCTTCTGGCAGTCAAAGGTTTAGGGACACCTAAAGCCTAGGGTTGTGTTCCTGACTATCTTGGCTAATAGCCATTGATGAACCTGACCTATCCTCCATGATCTTAGTCAGTGTTTCTCAAACTGGGGTCACTGCTTGTGTAGGAAAAGCCCCTGGCGGGCCGGCTGGTTTGTTTACCTGCCCCGTCCACAGGTCCGGCTGATCGCAGCTCCCACTGGCCACAGTTTGCTGCTCCAGGCCAATGGGAGTTGCTGGAAGTGGCGTGGGCAGAGGAACTTACTGGCCGCCACTTCCAGCATCCCCCATTGGCCTGCAGCGGTGAACCGCGGCCAGTGGGAGCTGTGATTGGCCGGACCTGCGGACAGGGGAGGTAAACAAACCGACCCGGCCGGCCAGGGGCTTTCCCTACACAAGCGGTGACTCCAGTTTGAGAAACACTGATCTTAGCTAATTCTATTTTGAACTTTTGGCCTTCACAATATGCCACGGCAGAGTTCCACAGGTTGATTGTGCGGTGTGTGAAGTACTTCTTTTTGTTTGTTTTAAATTTGCTTCCTATTAATTTCATTGGGTGATCTATGATTCTTGTGTTATGTGAAGGGGTAAATAACACCTTTTTTCCACACCATTTATGATTTTAATGATATCTATCATATCTCACCTTAGTTACCACTTTCCCAAGCTGAATAGTTCCAGTCTTTTTAATCTGTTTTTGTATGGCAGCTGTTCCATACCCCTAATCATTTTCATTGCCTTTCTCTGTATTTTTTCCAATTCTAATATTTCTTTGTTGAGCTGGGACAACTTCAACAGCATTCAGTATTCAAGGTGTAAGTGTATCATTAATTTATTTAGTGCCATTATGATATTTTCTTTTGTTTTATCTATTCCTTTCCTAAAGGTTCCTATTATTCTATTAGATTTTTTGATTGGATGTTTTCAGGGAACTATCCATGATGACTCCAAGATCTCTTTCTTGAGAGATGGCAGCTAATTTAGATCCTATTATTTCCATGCATCGTTGGAATTGTTGTTTTTTTCCCCAATGTACATTACTTTGCACTTATCACCATTGAATTTCATTGGCCATTTTGTTGCCCAGTTTTGTGAGATCCCTTTTTAACTCTTCGCCCTCAGCTTTGGACTTAATGATCTTGAATAATTTTGTGTTGTCTGCAAGTTTTGCCACTTCGTTGTTCACCCTCTTTCCCAGATAGTTTAAAAATATGTTGAACGGCACAGATCCCAGTACAGATCTTTTGGGAATCAGTGGAAATATGAGGAAGACACTAAAACCTTCACCTTGCAAGTGCTTGTGTGTTGAATGCATAGTTGTGAGTTCAGGGGCTTTACCATCTTGTGCAAGTGTGAGCAGATATTGTCTGTGCGTTCTTAGGGATAAGCACTAAGCCTAGCCAACTGTTAAAAAGAACCAAGATACACATACAGTGAGCAGAAGTTAGCCTGAAGCCCCATACACCTGAAGAGTACCTGAAAGGCGTTCTTGGTGCAACTTTCAGCCTACCACTCATTCCACCGTAGGCCTGGCTCTTACTGTAAATGTAAGGGTAACCTGGTGACCACACAGCAATCCTCTCATTAATGCAGACTTGGGTTTCTCTGTATTTCCAGTCCTTCTCCTCATTTTTAACCTTGTGCTCATAGGCACAGCATCCTGCACCTGTGCTGTTCAAAGAGTGAGTCCTAAGAATGATATAAAGAACCCTGATTTTCACAGGCATTAAGGACCCACAGTTCCCACTGATTGTAGCGGGAACTGCCGGTAATCCACAACCTTGAAATATAAGGCCTCTAATTTAGGATGCTTCATGTGGATTTAGGTCCCTAATTGTAGTCTTCTAATTTTGAAAATCTTGCCTAAGGTCACCTAAAAAGTCAGTGGCAGTCAGTTATAGAACCTAAGAACCCCAACTCCCATTCTCTTGCTTTAACTATTACATACTACTGCCATTTGGGAGGAGATAGAAAAAGGAGGTAAAAAGACAGGAAAGGGTTGTTCTCTTTCAGTGTTCCCAATTCAGCCAGCAAACAGAGTTCCTGTGTACACCAACACAAAAACTGCATTGCAGCAATGGTTAATGGCTGACACAAAGCAGCAAGGAAATACCAAGTGTAGGCTGTTTGTCCATCACTCACTCTTTCTTCTCCACCTGCTGCAGGGGTCTGAGAATCGCATTCTAATAACTGGATGCTGTAATGACAGGGTGAGTTTACTATAGTTGGAGTGACAACTGTGACTTGCTAGCTATTATGATTTTACAGTGAGTTAGATTTTTCAAGTCATTGTAATGTAAATTTTGTGTGTTCTTTTTTTCCAGTCTCTTTTATTTTCCTGCAATAACCAGAGAGAGGCAAGCATCTCTCTGACATGTTAGGTGGTTCCAGCAGTGATATGCTAACAAGTGGTGTTTGGAGTCCCTGGTTAAATATTCTGTCCCCAAACTAAGTGGAGGTTTGGGGTAATTTCCTTGGCTCTGATGGAGTTCACCCCTTCTGTATATATTGCTAAATCATTCGTGTGAGAGAACACTTCCGCCTGGGACTCATAAAAATGTGTTGGAAGAGCAACATCTTTCTTTTTAAAATTTCCCAAATGTCAAGTGTCTTTTTTATCTTTCAGTGTTCTCTTAGAGAAACCATAGGATCCCCCTACAAGAAATGTCCTCTCCCCTATCATCTCAAATTACACAAATAGAACTTCAGGACATGCTGTCTATGCAGGAAAAAAAGGTATCACTACTTCGAGCATGTTACCATGCTACAGTTTTGTTTACTAATGTGTACTTGAACCTAGCACAGCGGGCCTTGATCCATGGCTGGGACCTATCGGTACTGCCATCATGCAAACAATAAGTATGCAGTGTTGCCACCATACTTGGTTCTGCATATGAGCAAGGATTTTTTTTTCAAATGAATAGATTCCTGAGTCCTTCAGCCCTCTCTGCAAGAGCATGCAACTACCTAGGGTTTAACACAGGCTACGTGGGATTTCCATTTCTAGAAACAATGGCAACATATCACTGTGTCCCAGAAACCTTCACCCTCACTAATCTATAACTATGTTTTGTGTATTATTTTCACCTGTCTTAACATAGTACATTGTATCATTATTTTTAAAATTATTTAACATTATTACTGCACGGCCCCTTTGTATTAAATGTCATCATTCAGGGCAACTATCCCTATATTTCTCTCACCAATGGCAGCTACTCCAGGTTCCTGGCTCCTCAGCTGCCAGCCTTTTGGGTAGAGAACCTCATGCCTTTCCCTTCTCTTTAGGGTTTTTCCAGGGTGCACAGTTGCTTGCCTCCACTGTGATATCCCCAGCAAGCCAGACTTGCTTAAACAGACCAGTATCTGTGCTTTGCTTTCTGTCTGAAGGCTCTGAACAGCTGTAGTTGTCAGCAGTCACAAGTTACTCCACAACTATTTATAAGCAAGCAAATTTATTCTTAAGGCGTTACAGATAAAATATATTTAAAACAATTAAAAACTTACATGCGTGCTAACGCCTTTACAAGAGATCACCAGCCAACTCCAACTTCAAGCTCTAATAGGAGTCAGTTCTTCAAACATCACAAAGGGGTTTTTCCCATGGCTATAAATATTCTTTCCTTTATTCAGGTCAGGCCTTTGATCTTGAGACTCCTGGAACAGGTACTCAGCAGATAATGGTCCTCTTTTCAGGGTGTAGCTTCAAAAGGCCTTTTTTTTTAAGCCAGAGGTGGGGAAGTTGCATTCACCATTTCCTAAAGATTCCCCAAACAAGCCACTTAACGTTGTTTGTCCTGAAAGTCCATCCTTTTCTGAAATGTTGTTTCATACAGTCCTTTGAAATTCATAACACTTCTGAGGCTTCACACCTCTTCTCCCAACTAGACAGGTTACATACAATTCTGTCCCAGAATAATAAGTAGCTGTTGCATTTAATGCAATGGACTACAAAGATATTTAAATTTAATTCAATAAGGTTTTTCAAGGATATTGTATAAAGCTGTCATATCTGTCACACTAAGCTCTGTACCAGCATACAGTTTGTGACAGTTCCTGCCCCAAAGAGATTACAGTTTAAAAATTATGTGTAGGAGAATACTGGTAATAGAGGGGCTGTTACAGAGTATTCTATTAATGCCTACTAAAGGTTGGATGTGCTGTCTATCAAAACTGTGGCTAGAAAATGAAAATTCTTCTGAACAGTCATTATTGTGAATAAACAATACATTTGGTAGCCTTAAAAAGGAAAATAAGAAAAGCAATTATCCCATGTAATGTAACCTCCAACAGTTCTGTTCAAATATGCAGTCCAATTTAATTTGTAAATCATACGCACAAGCTACAGTTTAAAAAAATGGCTCCGAGACTGAAACTTGGTATGATAAATTTTTGCCCAGAATGAACTTCTGCAGTGAATTAAAAAACCCTGGGAATAGATGCTTAAATTGGAAGTGTTGAATGACCTTTAATTATAGTAGCATGAACAAAACCTTTGTAATTCATACTAATTGTTCTTGTAACTAGGTCACCCATGTTCTCAGAATTTGCCATAACTTTCCTGTTTCCTTTGGTAATTGTAAGACAACTTCTGTGTACTGTCTGCTATCTATAAAGCTTAACTTTTCACATCCTGTATTATGTCCTCCCCAGCAATTCTATATTACTGTTGGCTTTCTATTATATGCCTCACAATTACTTTGATAAAGATTGGTGATGGTTCATGTCCTTCTCATTTTCTATTCCTGCTTTAAAAGCAGCCACTTATTGGTTAACATGTGTAACACACATGTAATATAGAGCTGAAAAAATTTTGTTTGTCTGCTTAAAGTTAAAATCCTGGTATCCATATCAAAACTCCCATTGACCCCAAAATACCCGGGATTTGGCAATTACTGTTTTTATCTACTTTCACTTGGAATGGTAGACTGAGATCGTACTTCCCTTTTCAGACATGTCCCTCAAATGAATGCATGCAGTGCACACCATGGATAACCCATATACAAACACCATACATAGAAATTAAAAATAGCTACAATCAGCAGGTTCTAGGGCTGTGTTTTTTAATCCTTGGCAAAGAACCAGAGGCCTGCTCCTGCAGTTCTTGCACACCCCAAATGTCCAGTGAAATTTCAAAAGTTGCAAAATTAATGCTACTGTGAGCTTAAGAGGAGTGGGAAACAGTTCCACAAGCAGAACCACTGTGGAAAAACCTCTTTCCAGACTGCTTTCCTTACAAATAGCTTTATATGGTCCCAAGGAGAGGGACATTCTCCCCTATACCAGCAACCTGCACAACTTGCTTAGCAAGAGATAGGCCAAGGACAACTGGCATGGTGAAAGCAGTCTGGCTTGTCTTAAACCTGACTTGTTTTTGCTTTGTCTAAGGGACCAATGAACATTAATTCCTGAACGAGCAGGTGCCTAACTTTAAGTGTGTGGGTAGTAATGGCCCTTATAGGACTACTCACAAAGTTATGAAACATACTTTTTCAAAAACTCTTTCCTATTTGAAATCCTGTGATATGATATCAGTTAAATAATCCTAAAACCAGGCCAATAGCATTTCATCGAGCCAGTCCTTGTGGGTGTGATCCATTAGCCCCACTGACATGTATTGCAAATTACATATTCATTAACTGTGTATTAGAACATACTTATTGCAGATGATCAGTGTTGCAATAAGCGTGTAAGTATTACAGAGCTGCTCACATTTAATAAATATTTTCCATACTCTGTGATTATTTTATTAACACAAATACAATAACTGTCTAATAACTGTAAATCAATATAAGCTATAATAAATCATTCTGAACCACAGAGCTTCTGAGAAGTGACACTCCAGTCCATGTTTCTCTCTGGCTCTTTTAATATCCTTTCTGCACTGTTCCCCTGTGAATTTATTTATGAACTCTTCATCAACAAACACCCTGACAGTATATCTGTTACGTCTCCTCACTCTGAACCCAATCCTTCTCCCATTGAACTCAACTGGTCTTTTGCGACAACTTTTGCTCAAGCCCTTAATTTTTCCTAAAAGCTGATTAAGAGATTGTGATTCTCCAGATTTTATGTTTTGATTTATAGTTATCCTGATTTTACTTCCTACTGGTGTTTTTTTTATTGACTGGATTAACACTTCTATGTCCTGAAAAAAAATCATATTTTAACTCTCAGTACAAAACTTTGCCTCAATCTTCCCCTATACACTAAACTGAATAACACCACCTGGATGTGAGCATGGAGGGGACTCTCAGCATATTGATCTCTCCCTTCTGCATAGAATAAAGCTCTGTTGCTTCTGTAGCACTGCTCCCCTCATCCCTCCTACTCACTGAAAAGTAGCCACTTTTGGGTAATAGAAGCTATTCATTATCACACAGAAATGTTACACTGTGTTTTAGAAATTACAAAATTTACAGCTGAAGTTGTGTATATATAATTTAGAAGTTTATATATATACACACTTACATTAAATTAAATTAAATTGACAGCTGAAGTTGTAGAATGGAATTTAGATAGCTAGATGGGCCTGATCCAAAACCCAATGAACTCAATAAAGATGATGCTAATGATTGGCAAACCCTGTTAAATTTCTGCCTGCTACTTAACAAGCTGTGATTTAACTATATAATTCTGTTTAACAGTATTCTCAAAGTAGGAAAATGGGTTTGTGTGCTCACAGATATGTAGTCTGGGATCACGAGGGAAAGAAAGACATTTGCTGTTTGCAGAATAGGTGAACTATTATATACAAAATGGGGTCCATGAAACACATGGTAGTGATATGCAGAACATTAGTTATAGCCAGCTCTCCTTGTCTGAAGATAATAAGAATGGGTAGGTTGCTTGGTGATATGAAATGAAGAGCAAATGAAGACAAAGTAATAAATTGTTTTGTCCTTTTGGAAATAAGAAATCATACTATCCACAGGCAAAATACTTAAATAGTTTCCTAACATTATAGATTCATAGAGTATAAAGCCAAAAGGGACCACAATGATTACCTAGTCAGACCGCTCCTTCATAGCACAGTATATATAATTTTACTAAGGCTATCACTTCTGGCTGAGTTAGAGCATAACTTTTAAAATGACATCCAATCTCGACTGAAAGACTTCTAGAGATGGATAATCCACCACATCCTTTGGTAACTTGTTCACTGGTCACCACAGTACTATCACTGTTAAAAATGTGTTTCCAGTCTGAATTTGTCTGTTAGATCTTGTTATACTTTTGTCTGACAGTTTAAAGAGCCCTCTGCTATCAGAAATCGTCTCCTTATGTAGCTACTTAGAGAGTGTGCTTGTCACCTCTTAATTTTTTCTAGGATAAATTAAATTGATTAAGCTTCCTCCCTATAAAGCAGGTTTTCCAGATCTTCATGAACTCTATTCCCTTTTACAGTCACTGCTTTCCAGAATATAGTTCTTCATCCTGCAGTTATGACTAGAATTCTTTGGCACTAAAGTTATGACCTTGCATTTTGCTATTTTAAAATGCATGTTGTTTGAATGAGCCCATCTTCCCAAGCAATCCATTGTCATTATTTCATGTAAACAATAGCTGTCATTGATAACTAGAGAAACTCTATAAAGATGTAGTTCCCACTGTGGAAAAGTTTGAGAGATCCTCATATATACATGCCATTGAGATAGCTAAAACCTGTTCAGAGGCCCTGTAGGATTTTTCAGGTCTGTTATTTTAATGATGATTTCAGCAAGATTATGCCAAATTTACATTTACAAAGAATCTCATAAGAAAAAGTGCAACTGCATGATTCTTGGTTTAAAACTTTCCCACGTACTTGCCCTTTTCCCCAAGTTAAAATGGAGAAATGTGGAGGGTTGGATAGGTTTAAGGTGATAGTCAGCATTTCATTGCTGTTTCATATCAAGGTCAGGAGGGGAGATATGGAAAGTTATTACAATCTGATGATTTAATATCAGCTGTGTGAAATGGGTTGGGTAGTTTCAGTACAGTTTCTAATGGAAAACTGTCTACATCTCAAACTTACTACCACAACCGACGCTAACTGCAATGTTGATTGGCTAAGGATTGAATATACCAAGGAGACTGATTGACATTTTCATTTATAGAGATGAAAGGTGTTAGCAATATCCGTACCAACATGCTGGCTACTTTCAGAATACTTATAAAATTATTCCAAGCTGCATCACAGGGTGGTATAGTTGTTTGTTTTTTTGTATAGTGTATATCGAAATAACCTTTGTGGTATCTAACCTCTAAAGGAGGCAGTTTAGTGACATCTCTTACAACTCTGCAGATCAGTTCTTTATCTGCCTAGGCTTCAGTCTTATAGAAGGCGGTAACAACTAAGGACGTTTTTGTTCTTGTTGTATAACTACCTCTCGTAGAATATGCCAGTTTCCTTCCAGTTGGAGGCCACTTTGCTTTTTATTCCTATGTAGGACTGATGTAAGAAGATGCTGAAGTAACATTCTTTTCAAGTGAAAAAAGGTGAAAACACAGAAATAGTTCAGGCTTGTTTGTGTTCGTAATGCAGAAGCTCTGATTTGAATTTGACTTCTTGACCATAATCTTCCAGCAAATGTTACTGGCTGTTGAGTTCAACATTTTCCTTCTTCTAAAAGCATGCAGAAATGTGGATATACCATCATATCAGCTAGCTAGCAGTTCTTCACAGTCTTTATGTGACAGATGATACATCAGATAGCTGCCTTTTTTTGCCTGAACCTTTCGTTTTAATGGAATCCATCTTCTTGAAAATACCAAAATATAAAGATATGTCAAGATAGCAAGGCAAGAGTTGTCTTGTCTTGTTATCTTAATCTTGCTTACAAATATATGATTCACTAGTTATGTTACCAAATGTGAACTGTAATCAATGAAATTATAAATGTTTAAAACTTTTATCCACTTCTTAATATATAATTGAGTCTTGTTTTTTATATATTCTTCTGAGAAATTGTGCTTAATTTTTCTTCTGTATCAATTTACTAAGTCTGACAACATTTTCTTCATTGCAGGGACCAGTTAGTATAATATTTTCATATCTTCCCAAATATATAAATCCCCCCTGCCCCCTCAAAAAAAAGGTCAGTGTATCTGGGAGGTAGAAATTCCTGGAGTATTTAGGAAATTTCTGTCTACCAGATTAAATATATATATATAGAGAGAAAGAGTGGTATACCTGTCTCATAGAGCTAGGAGAGATCGTCAGGGGTCATCAAGTCCAGCCCCCTGCCTTCACTAGCAGGACCAAGTACTGATTTTGTCCCAGATCCCTAAGGGGCTCCCTGAGGGATTGAACTCACAACCCTGTCTTTAGAAGGCCAATGCTCAAACCAACCACTGAGCTATCCCTTCCCTCATGCATACAAATGCAATTCAAAAAATGAAGACCAAAAAAACATTATTTGCCAATAATTACCATCTGGTGGAATCCAAGATACAGACTATTTCTTTTTACTTTAAAATGTCAGTACTACATTATTTAGTCTGTAATCTTTTCTAATGTTTGTACAGTACCAAGCACAATGGGGCTTTGATCTTGACTAGGGTTTTGGATGCTACTGTAATTCAAACAATAAATAGATTTCCTTACTGTTAACCATGACTATCTAACGTATAACATCTCCGTCACTAGAGGTTTTTAAGAACAGGTTAGACAAATACCTGTCAGGCATGCTCTAAATAATACCTGCCTCAGAGCAGGGGACTAGACAAGATGATATATTGAGGTCCCTTCCAGTCCTACTGTTGCCCCGGATTTGAGACGGGTGTATGCCCCAGAATGTGATCAAGTTAATTGCAACCATATTATATGCATTCAACCACCCTGACTTAATGAACTAGAACACCACATAGTTAAGAGTTAATTTGGATACAGGCTTTCAGAAACAAGCTCAAATCTAGCTGGCAGTTTCTGCTAATCAGAATAGGAGGAGGGGGCAGGAAAAAACAACTGAGACTGAAAACCTTGGTGGCTGGAAAACCTTGAGTCTAGATGCCTCTGATATTAGAAAGTTTATTTAAAGTTAGGAAAAGTGATGATCCAGTAGGGGTAATTATGACCTATGTGTTTTGTAGAAGTTAGTTATAAAATATTAGCTAATAGAGTGTATTTTGGAGCCATCCTCTCATGCCATCTTGAGAGACATTTTTTCCTGACTCTCTTTTTCCCTGGTGGGTGAGCAACTGGCCACTGCGAACCTGCTGTTAATTACTCAATACCGTTCCAGATGTAAGGTAAATATCTGGGATGTTCTAAACCAATGATTATGTCTGTGTGTGCTTAAATCTAATACACTGCAGTGTTAGATAGAGCATGCTTACTTGCATGAGTCTTATCAGATGGAATTGCTGTGTTCCTATTCCTTTATTCCTCACACTGCCTGAAGTAAAATAATTAAGTTGCCCCTGCTGGGGATTCTGAAAACCCAGGGTAACACTATATTTCTATGATTTCTATGTTTTAAAATATGACTCTCCTGTTAGAGGGCTTTCCCTTCACCCTCTCCCCTGGTTCTTGTCATGCAGAGAGAGAGCAAAAGACCAGAAGTCCAAAGTGAAGACAATGCGACATTTCTTGGGGCATAACTATACCTGAAATGCATGCCCACAGTCCCACTCCTTACAACTTATGGTCATGTTCCATTTTGGGGGTTCATTGAGGTGGGATCTTCATTCCCACCCTTTTGGTACCCCATGGGAAGGGCAAAGAGTGAGGTTGTTCTCTGGTCAAGGCAGGCATTTCTCTGGTCTTTTAATGTTTTACCATCCCTCGCAATTCCCCTTGCCCCTCCCAACTAGTTCCTTGACTTTGCTTTGAGATAAGGAGTTGAGGCAGTCTTCAACTGTGCGCTCATATATTACATTCCCACCATGCTCAGTAACACTTTAACTGCTCTTATCTGTTTATATCGGACACAGACTTCTCTTAGGGGAGAGTCTGATGATAGGGAATTTCCAGGTTATAATCAGGAACAGAGGATGGAAGAGGATAATGTAAGGGCCAGATCAGATGATAAACAGTCACATAAAAAATAATCTGGCACATCAGAAAAGGGCAGACAAATAAACAGGGACAAGTTTTTAAAGTGCTTGTACACAAATGTAGAAAGTCTAAATAATAAGATGGGTGACTAGAGTGATAAGGAGGATATTGATATAATAGGCATCACAGAACCTGGTGACTGAGAGCAATCAATGAGACACACATTCCAGGGTACAAAATATATCGGAAGGACAAGAAAAGGTAGTGCAGGAGGGAGTGGCACTATATGTGATAAAATGTAGATTCAAATGATGTAAAATCTTAAGTGAATCCACACGTCCGTGAATCGTATGGATAGAAATTTCATGCTCTAATAAGATATAACATTAGGGATCTATATCGACACCTAACCAGGACAGTAATGTGATGATGAAATTCTAAGGGAAATCAGAGAGGCTATCAAAATTAAGAACCAAAATAGTGGGGGATTTCAATTATCTCATAATTACTGGAACATTCACTTTGGGACGAAATGCGAGAATAAATTTCTCGATACTTTAAATGACTGCTTCATGCAGCAGCTGATACGGAACCCACAAGGGGAGAGCAACTCTTAGATTTAATCCTGAGTGAAACACGGAGCTGGTCCAAGAGGTAACTATAGCAGAACCGCTTGAAATAAGTGACATAATTCATAAGCATCAACATCCCTGTGGGGGGAAAACCACTCAACAGCCAACACTGTGGCATTTAATCAAAAGAGGGAACTATACAAAAATGAGGGGTTAGTTAACAGAAGTAAAAGGTACAGTGACTAAGTGAAATTCCTGCAAGTTGCATGGGCTTTTAATGACACCCATAATGAGAGGCCCAACTTCAATGGTATTGCCAAATTAGGAAAACAGTAAAGACTGACAAAAAGCACTGTGGGTCTTAAAACCATGTAAAGAAGCAGTGCGAGAATAAACACTTCTTAAAAAGGGAAGTCAAATCTAAGTGACGCAATGGAAAGCAGCATAAACACTTGCAGCTTGATGCAAGAAGTGTAATAAGAAAGCAAAAGGAGTGTGACAGAACGGTGCAAAACTCCAAAAGGTAATAAAATGTTTTTTAAATACGATAGAAGCAGGAAGCCTCAGTAAACAACAGTCGGGCCTTGACATCGAGATACAAAAGAGTGCTTAAAGATGGATAAAGTCATGTGTGGAGAAACTAATGGATTCTTTGCTTCAGTCTTCACGCTGATGGATGTTAGGGAGAATTCCAAACCTGAGCACAGCTTTTTGTGAGTGAAATCTGAGTGAACTGTCACAGATTGTAGGGTGTCACTAGAGAGGTTTTGGAATTATTGATAAACCAACATTAACATGACCTGGGACCAGATGGCATTACCCAAGAGTTCTGAAAGAAACTCAAATGTGAAGTTGTGGAACTATAACTTAAGGTTTGTAACCGTCCGTTTAAATCGGCTTCAGTACCCAATGACGGAGCTAGCTAAGTGGAATGCCATATATAAAAGGCTCTAAGAGTGATCCCAGCAATTACAGACCGGTAAGTCTAATGTTGGTATGGCAATAGTCAAACAATTACGTTAAGAAAAAATGTTCAGATCTACATAAAAACATATAACTGTTATGAGCAATAAGTCACATCAGGTTTCTGTAAAGGGAAATCGTTGTCATTACTAATTATAGAGTTATTTGAAGAGGTCAACAAACAGTGTGGACAAGGGGACTACTGAAAAGTTATCTTAGATCTTCAGAAATGCGCTTGTACAAGGCCCACACAAAGGCTCTTACGTAAATTAAGCTGCTGGAATAAGAGGAGTCCTTTCATTATTGAGAACTGGTTAAAAGACAGGAACAAGGGATAGGAATAATGAGTAAATTCTCTGATGGAAGGGTAACTACAATGGTGTTCCCCAAGGTCGTCTACGGACCAATTCTATTAATTTTTCTAAATGATCTGGAAGAGAAAGAGGTAACATGGGGTGGCAAAGTTTGCAGAGAGACTAAACTACTCAAGATAGGTTAGACAAAGCAGATGCGAGAACTTCAAAGTCTCAAACTAAGTATTGGGTAAACAAATGGCAAATAGAAAATGTATGTGGATAAATGTAGTAATGCACATTAGAAAAAATAACCGCAACGTAGACATACAATATGATGGGGGCTAATTAGTACAACAGTAAGGAAAGATCTTGGGTATCATGTATAGTCTCTTGAGAGTCCACGCAGTGCGCAGAGGTGGTCAAAGCAAACATATGTTAGCAATCATTAAAAGGGATATGAGATAAGACTGAGAATATATTATTGCCTTAGATAATCCATGGGTACACCCACATCTTGCAAATACTGTCGTACGATGCAGCTCTCACCTCAAAAAAGATTATTGAGCACTAGAAAAGGTTCAGAAAAGGCAACTAAATGATAGGGTTTGAGAGAGAGGTCCCATGATGAGGAAGATTAAAGAGCTGGACTCTTCCGTTGGAAAAGAGGACTAAGGGGGATATGATAGAGGTATATAACATCATGAGTGATGTGGAGAAAGTGGGATAAGGAAAGTTATTACTTATTCCATATTACAAGAACTGGTACCCAAATGAAATAAATAGGGTAGCAGGTTTAAATCAAAAAAAGTTCTTTCTTCACGCAGCGCACAGTGCAACTTGTGGAAACTCCTTACCTGAGAGGTTGTGAAGGCTGGGACTATAACCATGTTTAAAAGGGAACTGGATAAATTCATGGTGACTAAGTCCATAAACGGCTATTAGCCAGGAAGGGTAAAGAATGGTGTCCCTAGCCTCTGTTCATCAGAGGATGGAGATGGATGGCAGGAGAGAGGTCACTTGATCATTGCCTGTTAGCTTCACTCCCTCTGGGGCACCTGGCATTGGTGACTGTCGGTAGACAGATACTGGGCTAGATGGACCTTTGGTCTGACCCAGTACGGCCGTTCTTATGTTTGTATGTTCTTATGTTATACTAACAAGCCCACTTGGTTTAGGCAAATGCAGCATTTACAATGTGTCTTTGTTTTTAGTAAGAATTGTTACACATATTAGTAAAAATGTGTATATATCAAAAAACCAAATAGGCAAGCAAAAACTCAAAATACTTTCTCAGGTGAAACTACAGGCCTGAATACAGTGACACTAATAATCCTAACATCTCTTAGTTCACATTAAGGGTAAAATAGTACCTAACTTTCTGCTAGTTAAAATGTGTTGGCTAACATAATTTCTAACACCAGGCTTATTCCCAGTATGCACATGACCTGAGTGACAACCAGGGCTGGCTCTTTTTTTGCTGCCCCAAGCAAAACAAAAGACTGCTACCCTGCCGTAACACCCGCCCCACGAGCACCATGCCACCGAACCCCCCCCCAAGCACTGCACCATCCAAGCCCCAGCCTCCCCGAGTGCTGCGCCGCCCAAGCCCCTGCCCCCTTCCAAGCGCCATGCCGCTGAAACAAAAACAAACAAGCAAGAAAAACCCTCCAGCGCCACCCTACCAAACCAAATAAATAAATAAACCCGAGCACCGCCCCATCCCAAGGTGACACACCAAGCACGTGCTTGGTCCACTGGTGCCTGGAACCGGCCCTGGTGACAACGGGGGAAAGAACAAACAAGAAAAATAACGTAATGCATTTGTTGTACAATAGAAATAATCTTAAAAGTTTGACTTGGTCTCCAGTTACAAGAGCTACCCTGACAAAATGATTTTAAATGAGTGCCATATATAAAATCTTGGCCAACCTAATATCACTTTCATCCCAGCACAACTAGGGTTACCTTGGGAGAAACAAATGGAGGGAGTGGACTTAATTCAATAACAGATAGCATTTTTATTTTGTTCACAAAGGAACTTGCCAAACATTAGAATAAATTAGATGCTGCACCTGCATATCAAATGCAAGCATCTGGTCTTTACCTTTAAATGTCCTTTATAGCTTAGCCCCACCTTATCTACTTGACTTAGTAACCTACTGTCACATCAACCTCTGGCAGCATTACCAACCATTATTGCCCCAGTCAACTTATTGCTTAAACGTCTTTATGTTTCCCCTCACATTGCCCTTTCTACATGGGAAAAAACTCCCTAATAAAATCCAGACAGCCACTATCTTATCTTCATTCAGATCCCTCCTGAAAATTCCTCTCTTCCATGATGTCTACATCTCTCCTTAGATCACCACCTTGTAGTGGTGGAGAGGCTTGCATGTCTCAACGACCCTGAGAGCGATGCTGCCTGGAGTCACGTACTTCCTTAGGGTCACCCATGGCAGAACGGTCAAGGGTGAGTTCCAGGCACAGTGTGATCCAAGAAGTCCAAAAAGTCCCTAACAGCAGAGCAAACGGACGATAACCGTACAGTGGAGATGAAACTGCTGTGTAATGTTACAACTGCTGTGAAGGGGGATGAAGGCTGCAGCAAATAGAGGATTTCAAATCATCATGGTGTCCATGCCATTGGTTTCAAGTCCTCTATCTGTCAAGGGTAGTCTGGTGACTGATGTGCACCAATCTCCCCAACTTTAAAAGAAGTCCCACACAGGCATCATCTTCAATGTCTACAAAACCAGACTGATGTGTCATGACAAACTGACAATTTCTCTTCTCCTTCTTTCTTTTTCTTCTTCCCCACTGCTACCTCCAGTTAATAAAACCAAATCATAACTAACAAAGGAATGCCATATTTTTCACCAATTTACTTGCATGTTGTATCCTCTTCCCCTACCCCATCATCAGTCTGTGTTTTTAGTCTGTAAGCATGGCAGAGATTATCTCTTTTGTATGTTTATACAGCATCGAGTAAAATGGGGCTCTGATCCTAGTTGGAGCCTTTTGGTGTCACCATAATATAAATATTAATTGGAAATATCTACCTTTCCCATGTATCTGTATTTTCTATATGAAGCTCTATAAACTCAGACATCAAAGAACAAATAAACTGAAAACATATTCACCTGGATATAATAATGTATGAAATAAGTGCAGTTAAGTACCTTTTTAGGAGCATTTGCAGATTGCTTCATAGAAATGCCAGTTGTACTGTTAACAAAAATGGGTGGGGGATAAAGAGCTGAGCATAAGCATTGGCCAAGAAGCTTGGACAGGGATTATGTACTCCTTAAAGAATGTATTGGTCTCATTAGTTCTATCACAACCACAGTTTAAACCATTACCAAGAATACACTAGAGAAATTAGCTATGATTTCAGGTAAAGACTCTAAAAAATGCTGGAGATGCTGTGGGCAGGAAAAGTTTTTTGGTACACTTGAAATTGCTTTCAAAGCTAGTTCCCTCCTGTCTGGAAATGTACAACCACTTGCAGAATACTGGACCAACTGTATCTGGCTGCTTGGATGTGCAAGGGGAAGAGGAAGCAAGAGTCCCTAGCCATTCTTAGATCCTTGTGCAGTGTCTGAGTACAATATAGAGTCCTCATATTCTCCTAAGTTCAGAGACTGCTCCTTCCTGCTGCCACAGATGCTGGCTATCCCAAAATGGGTATTGAGCCTGTTTTTCTTCTGCACTGGCCAGCAGAAGTGGCGGGGCGACCAATGAATGCATTCTGTACCCAGTTAAGGGAAATAGCAATGGATGTTCTCCTCCTGAGCATTGGGGAGTTGAAGCTGGTACCATGGTATTGCTTCATATTTCCTTATACTGGAATCTTCAGACCACTGAAAGATGCATTTTAGGGGAGCCAATTTCCTGGAACTTGTAGTTTGTTTTAATTAGGACGCTTCAGAACATTACACAAAGGTAATGAAGCCACCTTCATTGTTTGCTAACTAGGATGTAGAAATAGGGCAGCCCAAGAATTCATGTGCTAGTAAGTACTGGTGAGCCAAATGGGCAAAAATAACAATATGGCACATTACGTGCTGTGTATGGGCCTGATCTTGCAGCTTCTCTCATGTGAGGACTCCTCAGAATTAATATAGTTAATTGCATCAAGAGTCCCACTTTTTCATTAGCGTGTCAGTAGAATATCTTGGGAATATCTATACAGCCATAAGCAAAAAGTATACGGCATTAAAATATTATGAGGCTATCATTAATTGCCTGATTTTTGTTGTTGTTGCTGTGGTATAAATTTAAACTAAACAGGAGTGCCATCCAAGACATGCTTGACACTCTTCTTTAAAAATATAACATACATATAATAATTAATCAGACCCCCTGCCCCATCCCCTCACCCAACTGAATATGAATAAGAGTGCCAAAGAATAAAAGTGGCAAGAATAAGATGAAGAAGCGTAGCAGGTTCAGGCCTGCAGTTCAGATAAACTGCTTTAAAAGAACAGCAATGTAATTTTCAAAATATGCCTATAGAACAATCTATAACAGGTATAAAATAATGTGGGAAATCGTGATTGCAATAGCAAACATTCCGATGATGGTTTCAGCCAATGAGGCTTCTCCTTAGTCATGTGCTAAGAAGCTCCTTTTGGAAGTGTTATGCCATGGTTCAGGTTTTAGCAGTAACTTTCCTTATTGTTTAACAATGTGCACTCTAATAAACTGGAATCTCTATGACACTTTTGTCATTTCCCAGAAAGCCTTTTGCTACAATCTTGCTGTTGCATCGCCTGCTTTATTCAGATCAAAAAGCAATTTCTAGCACTCCAGCTTGATGTAAATTGAGCAAAGACTGATCAGATTTGCAATCTGAAGACACCCTTTAAGGAAGTATTGTACACAGGCATATTTTTTAGCTGTTCTACTGATGTACCCTAAATGTTATATTTATTATATCTGCAACTCTTTTGGGTCTCGTTGAATAGGGGAGATCCTCCAAAGGACTTTGCTATATAAAGTCTTATAGATAGTTTTAAAAGGAAAACTGCAGTGATTAGTTATAATATTTTAGTCAACCTAGAGAAATGCTCACTAAATTTGAACAGAGCAAGCCAAGAAAGCAGCATTTGACCCAGGTTTATGTTCTGACTAAGGTTCAGAAGTCTGACTGGGAGAGGAATGAGGATTTAGGGGCAACGTCTCTTCTGACAACAAAGTCCAAAATGCTGGAAATTGTGTAAAAATAGCTGATCTAGGAAGACTTTTGCCATCTTGAAAAAAATCTCATTCTTGTGCGATTATCTGTTTTCATAAGATTTCAACTATTTTGTGCCACATCTAAATTGGTTCCTGGAAAATAATACTATTCCCATTCATGATCCAATCTTACACTAAAACTAGAGGGGCAGATTTAGCTCAGGCAGTTACAATCCTAACTCCTTTATGTGCAGGGGTTTGGGTCTGAAGTTTTAGTATGTGCCATCTCTAAATAGTTATTTTGAAAAGAGTTTCCAGAAATTCTTGTCACTGTTCCATTATCACGGTAACTCTGAATGGTATTTTGGAGTAGGACCTGGCTTTTTGCAGATATTTTAGGCTAGACCTACTCAGAAACAGACTGGAACACCAGAAATGTGTATCACCAATGGAATGGATAGGAAATCAGATGGTTTCAAAGATGTAAATTCTATTCTTCCTTGTTCATTGCAAGCTGCAGGATTTGGTCTCAGGGAAGCGGTCAAAACATTCTCTTCAGTGGCCTCCCTGAATTAATTGTTCCACTGAACCAATAGCATTGGATAGAATCTGATCTGCCTATTCACTGTTATGTATGCTCAAGTGTTTGTTAATGTTTGTGCAAGGCTCACTATAACTTCCAGTTCATTTACCCTAGTCTTTTGCGTTACTCTGCTTATGATTCTCAGTGCCTTCTTCCATGCTACATTCTTTGCATGCAGAGAAGTTCCTGACCTGGTTCTCAAGAGTCCCATTTTTTCATCAGCATGTCTGTAGAGCAGCTTGGGAATGCCGATTCTGCTATTGATAAACAAACAAAAAACAATATGGCATTAAAATATCAGTATATAGTTAATTGCTTGATTTTTTGTTGCGCTGATGTGAGATAAACCTAAACAAAGAAGAAGTGCCATCTCAAGTTCTGGACATACTTGAAGGTCTTCTTTTAAAATATAACATTCATATAATAAATAATCAGACCCTGCTCCATTCCCAGCCAAAATATCAAAAAAGACAATCCTATTGTTTCTATTGCCCTGATCCTCTTTCTCTGTTTTGTAACATTTAGAAGGTAAGTTCTGTGGAGCAGCGACCACACTTTCTACGTTTGGAAACTGGTGATTACATTGTGGCTACTATGAGACAGAAATAACAACAACAAAATTGTTTATTGGCAATGTCATATAGAAAAACTGGTGAAGTCTGCATTGCACTGTAGAACTTGTTTTTCTTGTTACCTACATCTTGCTGATTCTAGTTTAAAATGTGTGTAATTTTGTAGATATAGTATTTGCAAACTTTAATCAGCAGTTAAGATCACAGTACCACTTTTGTTCCAGTGCAAACAGCTGTTTTCATGTAGTCACTAATTGCTCAACAGATGCATTTATTTTGAATTTTTTGTACAATATGACAGGTTTCAGAGTAGCAGCCGTGTTAATCTGTATCCGCAAAAAGAACAGGAGTACTTGTGGCACCTTAGAGACTAACAAATTTATTTGAGCATAAGCTTTCGTGGGCTACAGCCCACTTCATCGGATATGATTATTCCACTGGGGCATGATATTCTTTTCCCTTTTTTCCTGTTGTGAACTTTCCCACATTGTTTTACATCTCAGGTTTATGAACCAGGGTTATTCCTATAATAATACTTTTCCTCCCATCTTCTAGCTGTAAACAACTTCCCAAAATATTGAAGCACAAAAAATTCCCTGCTGTTCACAACCCACTTGATTGCATTGATTTAACTGAAAATTATAAAAATGTGAGTGAAGATAGAGGTGGTCAAACTGATTATTAACTAGAAAGTTCTGACAAAATCATGAGGAATACTCTGATAGGAATATAGACAGAATTTTCATGCCAGAATAGGTGGGAATACAGGCAGAACTCAAGTACTGAGGGCCAGATGCGCATCTGGTATAAAATTCCCTTCATTTGAAACGAGACAGACTTACACCATCTGAGAATCTGGCCCTTATTTCTTATAAGTAAGAAATATATAGAATTCTATAAATAGAAGTAAAAACCAGGCCAGAAGACTTTTTTTTTCTTTTGAATGTGTACCTCTTATGCACACACCATGGCTTTAACTTGAAAAAATTTCAGTTAAAAAGCATAACTTCATGACTAGACAAATTTCCTCCTATAACATATATATAATGATCTTGTACTTCATAAATGTGTTTCATTTACTTGTCATTTATTTCCTGTCATTTAAAATTATCAAACAAAACATTTGAGCAAAATAAAACTGAGCCAATGGACTACACATATACGGTACAGGTCAATTTAAAGTAATTTATACTGTCCTCGTAGCATTCTTTCACTTTAAGTTAAAGTCTGCTAAAATGGAAGTCAGTGGCAAAATACCCACTGTCTGAAATGGCACAAGGTCAAGCCCATTGTTAGATTTTATTTATGTAGAATCAAATACTGTGATCCTTTTACCCAGACAAAAGTCCCATAGCTTATCCCATGCTGTCTTTTCTGAAGGCCTCCCTATGAAATATCTTGTGTAAGTTAAGATATGATTCTTCACTAATAAAATTCAAGTTGAGCTTGCAGTTGATTTTAGTGAATGCAGGAGGGGTCACAGAATTCTTGGGGCTGTAAAACCAGTCTTTTATCCCTATTTAATGTGTATGCACACCTATGGTCCTGTATATATATAAATATGAATATGTCAGGACTCAGTCCTTCACTGAGATCGATTCAGGGCTTTGTATGAGCTGTGGGTCTGTCAATGTACAGTAGCTTGCATAACTGGGGCCTTCTGGCTTGCTCCTGCTGCCGGTGTAGTCAATATCATGACTCCCATTAACTTAAATGGTGCAGGATCAGGCCCTTAAATCATGAGGTTTTTTTAGATCAGGATCTGTATTTTCCTGTGTGTATATGGACAGTGCCTAGCACATTGTGAATGCAACTGAAATACAAATAAATAATAATAGATCTCAGTAAGGCTACATCACACCATTGATGTCTTTTCCAGGAAGCTTATTTGATATGTCACTGTGAGGGCTGCCAGGTAGAAGACACTGTAGACTTTGGCTAAAATATTGTTAATTGTAAATTCATTGTGTTCGGCTATATATTTCAATTTTTGAATAAAAATATTTAGATAATGATAATTGTAATAATACTTCACACTTCTAGAGAACTTTCTATCTGAGTATCGACAAGCACTAGCTTGCCATAGGACTGGAAGGGACCATGAGAGGTCATCTATATAGGTCCCTGCACTCAAGGCAAGACTAAGTATTATCTAGACCATCCCTGACAGGTGTTTGTCTAACCTGCTCTTAAAAATCTCCAATGACAGAGATTCCACAACTTCCTTAGGCAACTTATTTCAGTGCTTAACCACATTAACAGGAAGTTTTTCCTAATGTCCAACCTAAACCACCCTTGCTGCAATTTAAGACCATTGCTTCTTGTCCTATCCTCAGAGGTTAAAGAGAACAATTTTTCTCTCTCCTCCTTGTAACAATCTTTTATGTACTTGAAAACTGTTCTCATGTCCCCTTTCAGTCTTCTCTTCTCCAGACTAAACAAACCTAATTTCTTCAATTTTCCCTCATAAATCATGTTTTCTAGATCTTTAATCATTTTGGTCCATCTTCTCTGGACTTTCTCCAATTTTTTCCACATTTTTCATGAAATGTGGTGGCCAGAACTGGGCACAATACTCCAGTTGGGGCCTAATCAGCACAGAGTAGAGCGGAAGAATTACTTCTCATGTCTTGCTTACCACTCCTGCTAATACATCCCAGAATTATGTTTGCTTTTTTTCAAGTGTGACACTGTTAACTCATTTTTAGCTTGTGATCAACTATGACCCCCTTTCTGCAGTATTCCTCCTTAGGCAGTCATATCACATTTTGTATGTGTGCAACTGATTGTTCCTTCCTAAATGGAATACTTTGATCTGTCGTTATTCAATTTTATCCTATTTATTTCAGACCATTTCTCCAGTTTGTCCAGATCATTTTGAATTTTAATCCTATCCTACAAAGCACTTGCAATCCCTCCCAGTTTGGTATCATCTGCAAACTTTATAAGTGTACCCTCTGTGATGTCATCTAAATCATTGATGAAGATATTGAACAGAACCAGACCCAGAACTAACCCCTGTAGGCCCCAACTTATATGTCCTTCCAGCTTGACTGTGAACCACTGACAAGTACTCTCTGAGAAGTTTTCCAACTAGTTATGCACCCACTTTATAATACACTATAGTAGTATAGTAGGTTCAGTTTCCCTAGTTTGTTTATGAGAAGGTTATGAAAGACAGTATCAAATGCCTTACTAAAGTCCCCCATCCACAAGTCTTGTTACCCTGTTAAAGAAAGCTGTTAGTTTGATTTGACATGATTGGTTCTTGAAAAATCCATGCTTTCTGTTCCTTCTCACCTTATTATCTCCTAGGTGTTCACAAACTGGACCTCTAGGTGAAGGGGTAGGTCTTATTTATTATTTTATTTTATTGTTTTTATATAAACTATAAACACCTAAAATAAAAAATATATAAATACATCCATAAGATGGAAATATCACATAAATAACAAAATCAGTATAAAATCTGAAAAAAACTACAACAAACCAAAACCAAATAAACAAAAGCCCTGAACCTGTAGAGGTCATGCAGGGCATCAATTATTAAATTGATTACGTAGAAAAATAAGTGAGAACATAGCCTAAGAGTACTGGGGACTAATATATAATAAATTGCAGAAGCATGTAATAGTTTCCTATGAGACCAGACAACCTCATATTTTTTCCAAGTGTTTCTGTTAGATCAAGCCGTATTTTCCCATTAATGCAGTAGTACCGAGCTCACTAAGCAGTCTGTGTATGAAGGGGAAATTGCAGATTTCCATTTCTTCAAAATAACTCTTTCGGCCACTAAAATAGTTACTGCAATTTATCTTAATGTTAATTGGTAAGACCAATTCATCCAGAACCTCTAAAATACACAGGCTTGGAGAAGGAAAAGTGGCAATACTTAAAGGTTTTTGAGAGAGCACCGGAACACATGCATTTTTGACTGGTATAAAGGATGTGTGAAAGATTGCTATGGGGCTGTTTGCATCTCCAACCTTCACTGTGTATTAGCAATCTAGCCTTAAACTAACGTTCTGGAGACCGGTAATAACCATTTAATAACTTGATCTGGAAGACTCGCAAGGACAAATAAACTTGAAGAATCTTTCACATTGAGCCAGATATCCTCCTAGGTTTCTGTTGTGATAGTAAGGCTAAGTTCTCTCCCCATTTTTCTTGGAGATTGAGAAGGTAATGCAAACCATTAAGCCACCAATAAGTAATTCCTACAAAGTCACTTTTGTTTTCATATATCTTAACATGTTCTTCTAGAGATGAGAGAGTTGAAACAGGCCAGTTGTCCCCCATCCCTGCATAAATCCTTGAGCACAGCTGCTAAAAGAAGGAACTGTTAGAGAGCAGTAGTTGATATCTGCTGCACATGTAATTGAAAGAGGTCACTCTATCATCTCGTATTGTATCTTTAATTTTTGTTAACCTTTTTTCTATCCAAATTGCCTTGGGCATGGAGTTGGTCTTGATCCCAAGGCATGGGTTATCCCATAGCAGTATGAGAAGAAAATTAGTAAGATTGGATGCTGTAATCATCTTAATGCATTGCGGAATGCCCCATGCAGATGAAAAAATTGGCTTTTTCTTAAGGATATGGGTAGTTTCTTAAGGAATAAAATAGAAGAGAAGAAACCAAATGGCATAGCTAAGCTTTTTTTTTTTATCTCAACCTAGGCCAGTGTGTATACAGAGCTACGGGCTGGAGTGGGTGTGTCTGTGTGTGACCCACCTCACATTAGGATGCATTTGGTATGCTAGAAAATATAGATACAAATCTGGCAATCCCCTACCTCCAGTTGCACAGGATTTCTTAAGGGTCTTGTGTGACAAGTGAGGCTGTTTTTTATCCCATATACATTGCATGGTAAGCCTATTTATTCAAATTAAGAGCAGGGAAAAAGCCCTTTAATGGCAGTAGACTAGTGATACAACTTAAGTCATTATCATATTTATAGAAACAATTTTGGGGAAAATTTGGACAAATTTTAACAACTAAATACGTTATTTCCTTGCATATTTGAAATGGAAAATGCTGAAACCGAGAAAGATTTCGTCTTTTGGATATATCTATTGCATGCTGACATAAGTACATTGCCAGTGGTTTAAGAGCAACACAAAAAAGGAGGGACAAGAGGGGAAAGCCCCGTCATATCCCTCATGCTAATTGAAATGTTGGAGAATTAACTCCTTTAGTTGATACTGAAAAGAGGGGAGAGTTATATAATACACTGACCTGATTCGGGAATATTGGTCCAAATCTGTTTTGTTTGTTTGTTTTTGTTTTTCAGGACAGCCATTAGATAAGGCCATTCAGCCCTATCAAAGGCTTTCTCTGCATCTAGTGATAAGGCTATGGAGGGAAAATCTGGCATCTAAGCTTGCTGGATCAGGTGAGCAATTTTTCTCACATTATCAGCAGCCAATCTTCCTTTAATGAAACCAAGTATGAAAAATAAAATCGGTTATAGTCCACTTTACATATCTGGAGTGTTGACTGTTCCAGGGGACTTGTGGTCACCATAACATAATCCATCACAGGCAGAGTTAGTGAAGAGATTCTGTCCAGCAGTACAAGCTGTGATGATTAGTGCTGATAATATTACAGTCAGTAGATGGTGTTATAAACCCCAGTTTAGAGTTAAACTGTTAGTCTATGCATTCCCGTGCTATGCAGTTGTTGTTGCTCAGTTCTAAGGGATATCAGAAGAGTTCAGTATAGCTGGTTATCCATTAGGAGTTGGAAGATTATATAAATTAATATTACCACATCTAGAAGGATACACATGAAAAAAAGTGATTTTTAAACTTGTTGAGGTATACTTTTCATTATGAAAAAAACATTTTGCTATTTTTGATCAAATCTGGTGTCAGTCTTTGAAAGTGTTTGCCAAGCTTCAGAGGGGTTTTTGGAAAATCTTGTGAAGCCTACTAAATCCATAGTGAAGGTGGGTGGGTACTTGATGCTGTATCTGACGTTGGTCCCCTTCAGGATTTACTTTATGCCATTGAATGCAGCCATCTTTTTGTTTAGAACAGCTGGGAAGTCAGGAAAAAAAATTGTGGCCTTTATACATAAGGGTTTCAGCCTTCTGGCAGCATTCATTAACATTGCTTTATCAGTACAGTTCAGCAGCTTGAAGGTGATGGGGTGTGGGCTTGCCAGACTCCTGCCCTCCAGTACCAGGCATTTGATAAGCACTTTCAATATCTAATAGGCACAACTCGGGGGTCCAATTTATGTCGGGCAGCAGTTTCTGAAGAAAGCTTATACTATCCTTTCCCTCTAGACCCTCAGCAGTGCCCCAAAGGCAAAGATTGTTTCTTTGAGATCTGTTTTCTAAGTCATCCTGGGTTTTTTCCCCAGTTTGTCTAGTCTAAGCTTTAACGAGTCAGTTTCTTTATTAATTTTCCTGGTTTCAATGACAAACTTTTGTTGCTCTTTTTTCAAGAGAGCCATTTGAGATTTTACATCACATATATCTTTAGAGAGGCCATGAATATCTTTTGAGACGGATTCCAGTCAGTCTGTGAGGAATTCTTTTAGTGCCACAATATCCTGGCCTAGATTCTACTGCGGCGTTGCAGTCTCCCCCTTCAGCTGCTTAGGTGATTCAGGCATAGGTCTTTTGTTGCCTCTCATGTTTTCATTGAAATCCATAGTTTATCCAGGGGATTAATTTAAGCTTTTTGACAGAAACTTACTTGACAGTTTGTTAGGAATGTAATTATTAGAGGTGAATTGATATGTAGGGAGTGAGGAGGTCCGGGACTAAGCAGCCATCTTCTTCCTGGGTACCATGTGACACCTCCCACTCCCCAGATCTCCTTATTTGTACTTTTGATTTACACCTATGCAAAGTGGGTGTAAACTACTACCAAATCAACATTCTTCACATTCTTACACTCCTAATAACAATTTACATTTCTCGTGCACAGGTGTCAATGATGACACAGCGTGCAAAGCAGTGGAGAATCAGGCCCAAGATGTTGCCTTACAGTTGGCTGGAGAAGGTACCCAAATGCTGCTAAGAATGGACAAATCAGGCAGACCCCTCTTTCTCTGGAAGACCCTGCCAGCAGTACCATTTGCAGACATTGATTTTAGCGACTCTGGATGAGACCTCTATTTTCTATGGTCTCCCCTGGCTGACTCCGTAAACTAATTCCAGAGCTCCAATCTGAAAACATAGGAAAAAGGGCCATTTCCCTCCTGGAGTCACAGTTTCACCTGGTACAATCTTTACCATTAACCCTAGATTTGTGTGTTGCAAGAGGAGCTCCATAGCATGCAGGGAAAAATTGGTAGGGCTCTCAAACAAACCTATGGACGAAGTACACTCATTAAGACATTTAGTCTCTCAACACTGCAGTGAAGTAGAAAAGTGTCTCTTTTCACAAATGGGGTAAGCAAGGCTGAGAGAGATCATATGATCATATTATGCAGGAAGTCTGTGGCAGAATGAGATATAGATCCCAGCTCTCCTGAACTGCAGTCCTGTATTTAAGCACAAAATTATTTTTGCATCCTTATGAATGGAGGCTTTGATTTTTTGCTTTACCTTAAAAATGAGTTCTAGAAATCTAGCTCTATTTTCAATTTCTTCTGCGCTATTTGTAATCTAATCTTTCAAGTATACATCATTATGATAATTTACATTAGTAATTTGGTTTTACTCATTACATTGTTGCCTTTTCTTTTTAAAGATAGGGCATATTTAATGGCCGCATTATATAATGTACAGCCAACCAGGAATATCCTGCACTCTTTTGAAAGGTAATTTAGTAATTTTCCACTAAATTTATCTATGCATCTAAATTTCATTTTCAAGATACCAAATGTTCTTTCAATTATCATTCTGGTCATTTTTTGAGTTTCATTATAATTTATAATGAAACAGTTTTTAGAGACAGTCTGTAGATAAGACAGAAGAGAAATCAGGCAGTTTTTCAAGGGATATCCACTGTCACCTAAAAAATTGGTTTAAAAAACTCTCCAACCTGCAGTACTTTATATCAGAGCACCTAGACAGCAGCTTCCTGAGAAGCCATCCCTGTTGAGAATTGTCTTTTGCAAACCACAGTAAATTTTTTGTCTTTCAGATATGTATATATAATTAAAATATATTTGGACTAAAAGTTCATATTGCACAGGATTTTACTCCCATGACTCCAGTAAAAAAGTCAACCATTCACACAGCTGTAACTCAGTGAAGTGCTTTGGTATTTCTTAATAAACAAAAATGACCTCAAACTAATAAAATCTAACATTACAATTAAGATGTAATACATGCCTTAACTGAATAACTGCAATATCTCAGTACTGCAACCTTTGGTTCACCCCTCCTCTTACTCTTATTTATTTTGTCATATCCAAGGCCCTGATTCTGCTACCCCATTAGTGAGAACGTGTGTGTGTCTCTCTCTCCCCCATCTCCTGCTGCCCCTCTTCAGAAGCATCAGTAGCAGATCATGAATCAATTGCTATTCCTACAGGTTTATATTATAATCCAAAGTATTTACACCAGATGACTACATGCACTGTACACTATATGACAGAGTGAATTTCAGTAAGGTATCATTGAATAATGAAATTTTCCATTGAACCAGAGTTAAGGAAACACTTATCCCAAATATATTGGCCCAAATTCATCGCTGGTGTAATTACATTGAGCAATAAAAGGGTTCACCGAAAATAAATTTACCCCTCTGTGTCAATCAGCAACTAAAACTGACTGGTCTAGTGGTAGCAATATAAAACACTCAGTTAATGATGTACGACTTTATTTACTTGGCCTATACGATATCTCTGTAATTTTTTACTCTCTGTGCTTATAAACTCCAATACTTTACAGTATCTATGAGATTCAAAATGTTTTTTATTTACAAAAGGGTCAATTTTGTCTCTGAACGGGTGCATTTTTGTGCATCCTTATTGCTTTCACTGTACATATTATTAATGGAATTTAAAAAGAAAATTATTGCTGGTGCTATACATAATGAAAGATTTTCTGTAGCTATAGTAGAAGAGTCATTTTTGTTATGAGAAAACAAACACAGAGGTGTGCAGAAGACAGATGCTGTTTCACAAAAAAAAAACTGAAAAACTGACTTTGTTTTGAATCTGAACAAAACGCGAAAATTTTTAAATTTTCTACAAAGGAAAATTAAGAAAAAATATTTTGAGTCAATTGAAATATTTTATTTCAACTAAATCATTTTTCAGTTTTGACCTTTTAAAAAAAATGTTTTATATTATACAAGAGAGTCAATGTGGCCTAATAAATAGAACACTGAACTTGGGGCTCAAGGGACCTGTGTTATATTTTTGGGTGGCATTGGGCAAATCACTTCATCTCATTGTGCCTCAGTTTCTCCATCTGTAAAATAGGGATAATAATACTGACACCTCTTTTGTAAGGTGCTTTAGATATTTGGAAGAAAAGAGAGGATGTGAAAATCACTCCCATTAAATATGTTGTGGTAGTTATAAGAATTGGAGTTAGAGTTCATCTGAGATCACCCCCAGCAAATTATAGTAATATCATCGTTATATTCTGCATTACATTAGTCTATGTCTCATACTGTTACTTCATCTCCTACCCTGGGCCTCCATCTCCTTGTGCTGCACTGCTTCTATCTCCTTATATTAATCTCCTTCTTGACCCTTCTCCCCCTTTTGTTTTATAGCCTCCTGCCTCCCCAGGAAAACCAACGTTCTGTCATCTTCCTAATTCATCAAGGCCTGAAATGGACTCCAGAAGCATCTCCTCTATTCTGCTTCCTACTAACATCCTTGGAAGCCCTTGTGGACTGTTTTCAACATCTGGCTGGTCCAAGGGCAAGTGCATCATGAGAGGTGTTAGATAAAGATGCATCATCCTCAGAGTCACTGGCATACAGGGATTCTGTTGATAGTGGGGAGAAAGCGAAATACAGTTAATTCTCCTATCTGGAAAATTAACCTCATGATGTAAGACACCGTTTCTGTATGGGTCATTGTGTCCCTGGCCAGAATCTTGACTTTGGCATTTTTTTTCAAGCTACAGTGTACTGAGGTCAGAGGCTTTTTTTCTTTTGTTATTCTTGTGATATACGAGAGAGAGAGGATTAAGAACTGTCTAGCTATCCTTACATCAAATCAATCCACTTTATAATGACATTTAATGTTAATTAGTCTAATGTACTACAGAACAGAGTTCAGTAACACAGTAGCAAAGCTAATGAAAGGAAGACTACCATAATTATTTCCTTGCTTACAGGCCAGCAGCTCTGCTGACTGTGGTTGCCATTATCCACTGTGATGTTAGTGAACATTCCTCATCTGCCATGTGAACTTATTTACCCTCAGACCACTGGGGAATAGAACTGCTGTGATGTGAGACTACTGACAAGACTAAACAATAAAATAGGATGCAGCTGGACAAGTCAGGTATTGTACATAAGCAAACATGCACTGACTGTGATCCCCATGTATAAAGTGGAAGATTAACCATCAGCAAACTTCTTCGTGATTTTATTTAATGTTCAAAGAAATATACAATCTAGGAAAAACTCCTACATCAGATAGATTGCTGAGATTCCCCCAAAAGAGCTGTCCTTCAGAAACTGGTTAAAATTCTAGCATCCAGAATGTAGTTGGGGTGTTTGGCATAAACTGGTTCCTATAACTCACGATGTATTGTCCAAAAGTAAAAGGGACATAGTAAAAGGGACATACTGTAAAGGAAAATATGAAATGTAAAATCAGTAAGATGTCATAAAGGGTAGAATTTAGGGTTCAGCGTGTGTTAAACACAAAGGGCCAAATCCTGAAGTCAATGGGGTTTGCCTAAATAATGACCGAATTAAGATTGAGTAGGACTGCTGAGATTTAGCTCAACACTTTTAAAGTGAAATTTGAAGAGAAGTGATGTGACCCAGTGTCTAGAAGATGATTCCAGATGAAAGTTGGAAAAGCACAAGTAAATGGGAGGCCACAAATAAAGGAATGTGAGGTAGTAGTACATACATGCTCATGTTTCAAAGTCCATTGACTGTTTTGTTAATTATTCTAGCAAATGAAGCTTCTGAACAATTACTTATGGGGAGAAAGGATGGCCAAGTGGTTGAAGCACTGGCCTGGAATGTGGGAGACCCAGCTTAAATTCCCTATGCCAGCATGAACTACCTGTGGGACCTTGGGGCAAAATCACTTAGCCTTTCTGTGGCTCAGTTCCCCAAGTCTAAAATGGAGATGATATTGCTTTCCTATCTCACAGGGATCCTGGAACAGAGATAGAAACCACCAAGATAAAAGCACTGCCTGTTGGAATGGTGCCCCGATGACCAAGTCAGTCATGGGACACACAGAACAATTATTTGTATTGTGGTAGCATGTAGGAGACTCAGTCTTGGACGTGGACCCCATTCTGTTAGGCACTGTACGTGCACACAGCAAAAAGATGGTCCATGCTCCAAAGACTTTACAATCAAATTACAAGGCAAAAGACAACAGAGAAGTAGGAAGCCTTAGTAGACAATGCTGGTGGTATCCACAAATCAGCTGGCTATCTGTTAAGTTTTCTGTAGGCACTATGGCAAAGGAGGGATTTGAAAGAAGACAATCCTGTGAAGTATGTGTAATTATCACAGTTTTTGTGATGGGGAAAAAGAAGCTGTTTAAAAGAAGCTAAATCAGTTATTAAAGGTCATATGTAAAGTTTGTGGAAGAGTTGGGAATAGAAGCCACATTTTCTGAGTCTCATTCCTGGTCCTTAACTCCTGCCATCCTCCAGAGATGCTTGATTTAATTATCTGAACAATGACAACTATTTTTAATGATATCTGAATTTAATGTTTAAATGAGTACAGCATCTTCCCTCTACATATTCCAAATTCCCGAACTCCCTTTCCCCAACAATAGAAAACTATATAGATGGTTGGCATCTTTCACAATTAAACAAAAGACAGCACTCCCCCCACCACACAAATAAAGGAAAAGGCTAACATTAACAGAAGTCCAAAGTAAAAGGAAAATAAAAAGGCAAAACTATTCCTGTGGTTTGTAAAGCAATCATTAAAAGAAAAGCCCCTAAATCAGTCTCCAGGGAGAAATATTACTATATCACTGGATATATTACCAGGGGATATATTATGATGAAGAGTGCTGGGGCTTCTAAATTTCTAAATTCAGCTTTCCAAAGAGAAGAAGGGTAGTTGTCCCATTATCTTTGCAATATAAAAGAAAGGGCAAAAGTGACCCCTGTGGTTTTTCAAAACAAGCCACAGCTGCTGTTTGCCTTCTAGCTACTACACAAACACAAGTCAATGTAAGTTCCTCCCTGCTCTGACAGGTTCTTTAGAGTCAGAGAACATAGGGAGAAAAGGTGATTGAGAGCATGGCCAGTGACAGATCCCAGCTTGCAAAGGATTCTTCCTACAATACTCATTTTAAACGACCTGCAAGGTTTGAAAGCATTACTGTTACTTGCTGTGCTGCTCAATTTTCAATCACAGATGCCAAAAATTACACTCCTACATCCATATTAGGCACTTAAATACCTATTTTAAGCACCCAAATTAGCACACAGATGCATAAAAAGGGTATTTCAAAGTTCACATATGGATTTCTGTGCATACATTAGCCAACCAAGTCTGAAAGACACCCTCTTGACAGATGGACAATATTATAAGATCCTCACTGCTCAATATAATCCCTTAAATAAAGTTACATTATTATACAGCATATTTTTTTTAAAAAAACAACTATATCCAATGAGGTGGGTATTCACCCATGAAAGCTCATGCTCCAATATGTCTGTTAGTCTATAAGGTGCCACAGGACTCTTTGCAACCAGATCCAACCACTTATAGTCCTGTCTAGCTGCCACTTATAGACCAGAGATTTCCTCACATCCACCCAACCTACTTTGGAAATGGCCTACCAACCCTCATAAAACACCATGCTGCCATGCACCACATCATCTTTGAAGGTACAGAGAAGCCCTGAATTAATTCTCCAACACTTACTCATGCTAGCAGTACCATTCATTTCAGTAGGACTATTACTGTAGGTAAGTACTGCCCAGAGTGAGTGAGGGTTTTAAAATTAGGTCCTCGATACACAAAAGAAAACGCTCAGAGCCTGATTCAGCAAAATACTTAAACACATGCTTTAGACTGTCCCTATTCCTCTGTTCCACCACCTTATGGAACTTCTTTTTTTAATAGATTTTCGGAGGGGGTGGAATGGGAAGAGAAGGAAATTTATTTCAAAATATATACAAAGAACATGAAAGTTATACAGGTAAGCACTCAAAAGTCAGGAAACACCAAAGTTAACACTATACAGGCAACCTTAATTTTGCCCCTTATGCTGCAATTTTTAATTACGTCATCCCATACTATTATTTCCAAATGGCCCTTGAATGAAGCATACAGTGCAACAGGCTGGGCAGTGCATGAGGCAGCAGGATGGTCAACATTTATATTTAGTAACTTGCTAGAAGAGGAGAACACAGTAATTGATCTGCCAACATCAAATTAAAAAAGAAATTTCATATGTAAAATGAACAAAATACTATTTTTTAAATAAGTTAAAATTCTGCGCTACAGGTTTACCTTGCTGAGGGACCACAATACAACACAGGAATTCCCCTAAATGGCTGAAACAGTTTCACCTTGTTGCCAAGACAGGATTTAAGTTCGTTTTAAACATGTTCCCAAATTGTTTAAATTTGGTGCTATGTTTAAAATACTGTTATGGTCCTGATGGAACCACGTTTCAGAACATATGAATTGCCATACCTGGTCAGACAAATCATCTATTTAGTCAATACTCTGTCACTTACAATGAGAATTGCAAGAATCTGTGTAATGCATTAACTTGCCCCCAGGGGATGCTTCCTCCTAATTCCCAGCAGTAGATGGCTTATGCCCTGAAACATGTGAGTGTCTAACCATTTTTAACCTAATGTAACTGTGAATGTTCTCATTTTCCTTACAAATGTTTAATTCTGATAAACTGTTGGAATCAATGATTTTCTTGTGCCACTGAGTTCCACAGGTTAATTATGTATTGTGTTAAAAAAAAAAAAGTGCATTTCACCTAGGTACAGTACAATGATTTTTTCCTCACCTGTGGTAATCAAACAGCATGAAGAGTGAGATGATGCTTCTTTAATGCAAGGAACAGAATGTGGTACTGGACAGTTCCATGGCAGTTGGAAATGACAGTAACAGTCGGTTGGTTTCTTGTGGCTGAAAGACTTGCTCTCAAGTTTTTTCTCTGGAGGAACAGAAATGCTACCATTCCTAGGTTACAAAATAATACTTAGCAAATTATCTCAGTTTTTGGTAGCCAGTGGCAACATTGTTTCAATTTCTATGAAACAGTTAACAGAGATAAAAGAAGAGGGAGGAATAATAGTGGTTTCAAACCAGGTAATATCCTAAAGGAGAGAAATAAATTTCTCCATTGCAAATAGTATTTTTGAAACAGCCTCTGGTGATTTACTGACCCAAGGAAAAGTCCCTACTGCTCTTCCAGGTCTTCACACTTCTTCATTGCATTCAGGCACACAGTTTAGCAGTGATGCAGTGCCCAGATAACCATCCTCCTTGGCTTAGTTCCTAGAAGTCTTGATGCCATGCATTGAAAAAGCAGTGTTGTAATAACCGAGGCCTGGCAGGCCATTGTTAATTGTTAGCCTAACTGGTGAAAAGGGGCCAAAGTTGCATGAATTGTCACAATAATCTATTTTTTAGAACTGTTTAAGAAAAGGTCTGAGGAGACAGAGACTGAATTAATTTAAACAGAAAAGGTCTATTGATACCACTTCAGGACTGTGTTAAGATTATGACTGGTAAACAAATGGAGCAGAGCAGAGCCCAAATTGGTGTGTCAGAAATTAGGCCTAGTTGGTGGACAAATAATGAGAGGATAGATTATTTCACTCATTGCCTTTTTGGGGTACTTAGAAAGAGACATGGGTGGGGAAGAAAGGAATTTTTATCATCACCACCGTGGCTACAGTGGAAGGATTGTTGCTGTGACACCAGAACTTGATACTCCAGTTGGGACACTTGATCATCATCACTGCATCAGCGAGGACCCAAACTTGATACCTGTGAGAACTTGTTCAGTTTTTTCTTCCCTCATGTTCTCCTTTCTACCCCCTATTTTTCTCCTGGTCTCTCTATTTCTCTTGGCTTTTCACCTGATTCTGAAATCAGCTGCACTGCATGGCACCAGCACAGTGATATGACATGCCCATCAGCTCTGCTGGCCTGAGAAACTCCAGTGAAGAACAGGGAGGTGAGCTTGGGTTCAGAGCAACAGGCCAACCTCACAGCCCAAAGCATCCATTCATGACGGAGAACATCAACAAAGCTGTTGTAATGCTGCCTACAGTGACTCAAGAACGTGAGTGCCACCCTCAGGGCAGACTGTTAGGAAGCAGGGCACAAATCCCAAATTGGTTGGGAGTTCTAAACTTAGATGTCACCAACCAATTATCAAGAGTAAACTCCTCAGGCACTGTAACAGCCTTAACATGGTACCACATGCAGTCCCTGTGGATATTCTCTATGCTGCCACCCCAGTGAGTGCACCTTTGTGAAAGATGGTCCCTTAGACCAAGAATCATGGCAAATATCAGGTTATTCCCAGTTCCAAAGGACCAGTAACTTATCCCAGGTCAATTGCACTTTAGCTTTCACACAAAAGACAACATTTATAGCCAATCATATAATAAACTGTATGAAGGTTTATTAAATAGGAAAAGAAAACAAGAGAGTTATTTACAAGGTTAAAGCATGGAAACATAGATGCACAAATGAGTTACAATATTAAGTTTGAAAAGGTAATAGAAGTTTCTACAACCAACAAGTTCTATATATTCTTTACAGCTAACCTAGTCTAAACGGCTGGATATCTCTTGCCACCCAGAATGCAAGCAGCAAAGAACTCTTTAGTTCTTTTTGTTTGAGGTTCTTATCCCACTCCTGCCATGTGCTCCGAACTGCAAACTTAGCAGATGGGAGGAATCCACTTGCATGATTCATCTTTGGGGTTGGAGGGGAGGAGAGCAGAACTACAACATCCCACAGTAGACTGTCTGGTGTTGATGGACCTTACCTGTTTGGAAGGACGTAATGCCTTCTGTTGATTATCATCCCTTCACACTAATTAATGTATCTCTCTTCTGTCTGACGATTTACACAGGCACAGAGGCTCACAACGCAACCACTCAAACCACACCTTACAGTAAGGGATACTGATGTTATAAATGAGATTAATGCATGCAGCAACTCACAAGCATTCAATAAAGACTAAACATATTATTATAATGCTGATATCTATTTAAAAATACTGACAGACAGGTGAGTCAGACTGATTCCAGCTATGTATTTGTCTGGGGCTGGAGCACCCATGGGGAAAAATTGGTGGGTACTCTGCACTCACCGGCAGCCAATCTCCCCACCCCACCTCCCTTGCCCCAACTCACCTCACCTCCGCCTCCTCCTGAGTGCATCGCATCCCAGCTTCTCCTCCCAGTGCCTGCTGCTGTGAAACTGCTGTTTTGTGGTGTAACAAGCTCTGGGAGGGAGCGGGGAGGAGCAGGGATGCGGGGCACTCAGGGGACGAGGCAGGGCTGGGGTGGGGATTTGGGGAAGGGGTTGAAGTAGGGGCAGAGAGGGGGAAGAATTGGGTGAGTACTTAGGGGAAGGGGTTGGAATGGGGGCGGGGCGGGGCGGTCGAGCACCCACCAGCGCCAGCAGAAGTTGGTGCCTGGGCTTGTGGACTCCTCTGTGCTAACCCCAAATGCTTTTGTTTTGCTTGTAACCTTTAAGCTGGACTTCAAGAAGGTCATTCTTGATGAATTTTTGTAAGTGGGTTTTTAAATCTAGCAATAGCCTGAGTTTTCAATATATTTTCTTTCTTTTTGTTTTTAATAAAATTTACCTTTTTTTAAGAACAGGGTTGAATTTTGGGTCCTAAGAGGTTTGTGCACATGTTGTTTAATTAGCTGGTGGCAACAGCTGATTTCCTTTGTCTTCTTTCTCAGCTCTTCCCTGGAAGGAGTGTGGAAGGGCTTGAAGGTACTCCACAGGAAGGAATTCCCAAGTGCACCTTCCTGGGTTCTCAAAGGGGTTTTTGCACTTGGGTGGTGGTAGCATCTACCCATCCAAGCTCAGAGAAAAGCTGTACCTTGGGAGTTTAAGACAAGCACAGAGTAGCCAGTATTAATTTTTAGAATCCTTGCAAGTGCCCATATTCTGCACTCAAAGTGCCAGAGTGGGAAGTCAGCCTTAACAGATGTAGAACAAGATTCCCCATAAGCTGCAGAGCTCATGGGCATGGTGTGTGCAGAACTTCTTACCTAGGATGGCATCTGCCTCCAAGATCTCCCATTTCCTCCTGGTACTGACTCTTGGCAAGTGGGCTCTGAGTTCTCCCTCCTGCTGCCTCTTCCATGGTCACTTCTGCTGCTCTTGGCTAGGGGGAAGTCAGAATTAAGATTCCTACTTAGCTTCCCTTCCCAGACTTGGGAATAAGGAAACTGAAGACCTCAGGACTATCTCCTCAGGCCTGGGAATGGGAGGAAGAGAAGACTGGAAACAACCCCCTTTTCCTGAGCCCTGAATAGTGGGAAGAGACTGAAGATCCTTGTGACCATCCCCTGTGGCTGAAGGCGAGTGAAGACCTCTGCAGACCCTCCCACTTCCTAAACCTGAAAAAAGAAAGGCGGAGATGAAAATCTAGATATCCTTACCTACCTCCCAAGCTGAGGGCCTCTTGCTGCCCAAGTGAGCAGCAGCAGCAGGGCCCATCTTGGCCTGAGGAGCAGAAGCCATTGATTTGGGGGTTGAAGGCACTGCATGATTTTTGGATGGGGAGATAACAGTAGTATATGGCTGAGAGGAGGAGACAGAGACAGCAGTTATTGATTTGGGTGAGGAGGAGGAATAATGGTGAAGAGAGAGAGAGATGGACAGAGAGAATGTGAGACAGGGAAGAAGGGAAGAAGGAGAGAGTGTGAAAAGAGTGAGTGAATGTCTGAGATGGAGTGAATAAGAATAGAAGCTGGATTGAGAGAGAGAGTGAATGACAATAGCTGGATAGAATTTGTAGAATGAGACTGAAGGAGATGGAATGAGGAGAATAACAAAGCAAATGAGGATGAAGAGACTACACTCATAAGTATTAAACTTGAACTCAGCATGTCATTCTGCATGCATTAAAAACCAAGGTAGACTCTCTTGTGTTTTGATATAATTAGCTAGTTTCATGTTGGCATCATGCTGGGGATGGGTCTCCAAGAGAGATGTAGATATGGAGAGTTACACAGGGTAGCTGGCCTAATTTGCCTCCCTAGGTGGGAAAATGATTTTGGTCATGTGACTAACTTGGTCCATGCCTGGATCTGAGGGGTCTGACTTGCTGCACAGAGCCCCAGGAAGGAAGGACTGTGAGACCCTAGCCTTCAAGGGTGACTCACAGCTCAGGAAGGCCAGAACTTTAAAGCCACAGTCCCAAGTGGAGGACTTTTAAACCTGAGGGGTGGGGAGAAAGGAGTCTTTGTAGGAGATGAATGATACTGAATTAGACCCCAGGAGAAGGAGAATATTATTTTAAAGACTGACTGTGACCACATTATTCTGGGGAAACTGAGGAAGGTACCTGCAGGGTCACCCCACGCCACAAGTGGGTGTCGTTTACAGAGAAATATAGTCTTGTGAACCAGCTCAGGAAAGGTGTTCCATCTGTAAGGACCAAGTAGTGTGGTGAGTCTGGCATCACTGCTGAAACTGAAGATGTGAGGAAGTGTCATGGAATAAGACCAGGGCAGAAAGGTCTGAATGGGGCTTGTGGGGATTTGGCAGAGATACGTAAGACTTGAATTCTAGAGTTGTACAAGTCACGTCACATAAGACAGACAAACTGCTCCTAGGCTAGAAGACACAGAGAGTATGTCTACACAGCAAAGAAAAACCTGGAGCTGGTCCCTGCTGAGCCAACTCAGGCTAGGGATGCAGGGCTGTTTCATTGCTGTGCAGATTTTTAGACTCAGACTGGAGCCTGGCTCTTGGGTCCTGCAAAGTGGGGTGTCATTTCAGCAAATTAAATCATCAACAACACATTAGTAACAAGTTGCCTTATTTTTGGGTGTTGGTCTCCTGGCCTCTCCCATTACTATACTTAAAACTTACGGGATCTTGAAAGGTGGGCTTAATTTACATACACATAATTAAACCCCAGGAAGATGACTGCTCTTTATATCTTTCCTATGCCTGCTACCATTTGCTATGCCCCATACCATCTGGGCATCCTAGGTGTGTGTATAAGACCAAAATCTGAATAAATGAGACAGCCTATCCATATGCTAAGGTGATTGCCTCATGCAATCTGTGGCTCTCTCTGTGTCAGACTGGCACGATCCACCCTTGACCATGGAGTCCTGCACCTCATATCGTCCAGGGCTATACTCTGCCCCATCAGCACTCCTGTCTTCCTTGCTCTGTGCCTGCTGCTACCTTTTCCATTCCCATGGTAACCCTGCCCACTGCTATCCAGACCCTGTACTTGAGTCCCATCCTGTGGCCGGCTGTTAATGCCTTAGGGTACGTCTACACTGCACGATTATTTCGAATTAGCTTAAACCGATATTACAAAACAGATCTAATAAAATCGGTTTAGCGCGTCCACAGTGGGATCCTGAAATCGATTGTTTGCGTCCATGGTCCAAAGCTACCATCGATTTCAGGAGCGGTGCACTGTGGGTAGCTGTTCCTCAGCTATCCCATAGTTCCCACTTCCGTGTTGAGAGCACAGTGCCTGATGGGGCAGAAAACACTGCCCCGGGTGGTGCTGGGTACAGCCTCACCCCTCCCTTTGTGAAGGCAGCAGACAACCCTTTGGCGCCTTTTTCGCGGAGTGCATTGAGCAAACGCCATAGCACAGCAATCTTTCCCTTTTTTTTTTCACGTGGTGGTGGGGGGAAATAAACTGAGGAGCTGTTCCCTGAACCACGCCAGACACTGTGTTTGAACCTACAGACATTGGGAGCTCAGCCAAGAATGCAAATAATTTTCAGAGACTGCTGTGGACTGTGGGATAGCTGGAGTCCTCAGTACCCCCTCCCTCCCTTCATGAGCGTCCATTTGAGTCTCTGGCTTCCCGTTACGCTTGTCACGCAGCGCTGTGTATCCTGGAGTTTTTTATTCAAACGCTTTGGCATTTCGTGTTCTGTAACGGAGCTGGATACAACAGATTTGTCTCCCCATACAGCGATCAGACCTAGTATCTCCCGTACGGTCTATGCTGGAGCTCTTTTTCGATTTCAAACTGCATCGCCAGCCGTGCTGATCAGAGCTCCACGCTGGGCAAGCAGGAAATGTAATTCAAAAGTTCGCGGGGCTTTTCCTGTTTACCTGCCCGCTGCATCCGAGTTCAGATTGCTGTCCAGAGCGGTCAGTGCTGCACTCTGGGATGCCGCCCGGAGGCCAATAACGTCGATTTCCGTCCACACGAACCCTAATCCGAGTTATCGCTATCGAATTTAGCGCTACTCCTCTCGTTTGGGAGGAGTTCCGAAATCGATTTAAGGAGCCGTTTAACTCGATATTAATGACGACGTCATGTGAACGGATACAGCGTTAAATCGGTATATCGGCCATTAAACCGATTTAAAGTCGCAGTGTAGACCTGGCCTTAGTCCTGTGCTCACCGCATTGCCCTGAACCACGAACCCCATCTCCCTTGCTGTCCAAGCTCTGTACTCCATATTGTCCTTGTCCAGCACTGTGCCTAACTACTGCCCTTGCCTGGCACTGTGCCTCCTGCACAGCTACTGCCCCTGTCCCACCCTGTTCCCTCATGCCCTGCTTCTGGCCACACCTGACACTGTGCCCCCCGTGCCCCTCCTCCCCCAGTGGCTGGCCCTGCCCCGCACTAGGCTTCCTCCATGCTTAGCTTCTGACCTTGGCCTACACTGCCCCCAACCCCCCATGTCCAGCTCCTGCAGTCTCTGCCCCACACTGTCCAATTGCTGGCCGTACCCCTGCCCTGCACAATGCCCCTTTGCCCTGTACCTGGCCCTGCACCACAGTGCTCCCCGGTGCCCAGCTGCCAACCCTGCCTCACACTGCTCCTCCCGTGTCCGGCTGCTTTCATGCACTGTGCCCTCCGTACCCAGCTACTGGCCCTGGCTTGTCCTCCCCCACCACACGTCCAGCTGCTTGCCCTGCACTGGGCTCCCTCTGTGTCCAGCTGCTGGCTCTGCACTGCACCCCCCATGCCCAGTAGCCAGCCCTGTCCCACATTGTGCCTTGCATCCCATTTCCAGCAGTTGGCCCTGCCCTGCCCCACCCCTGTGCCCAGCTGCTGGCTCTGCCCTGCGCTGTGACCCCCCCCGTGCCCACCCGGGAGCGGGCCCTGCCCTGCGCTGTGACCCCCTGTGCCAACCCAGGAGCGGGCCCTGCCCTGTGCCGCACCCCCCCTGCCCAGCTGCTGCTCCGCAACGTGACCCCCGTGCCCAGGAGCCGGTGACACCGGCCCTGCCCTGTGCCGCGGCCCCCGTGCCCAGCAGCGGGCTCGGCTCTGCCCTGTGCCGCGGCCCCCGTGCCCAGCAGCGGGCCCTGCCCCCTTGCCCAGCTACTGCCCGCCCCAGGCTGCCCCTCGGCCCCGTGTCCCCGCCGCTGTGTTGCGGCCCCCCGCGTCCGCCCCTTGGTAACGCGGTTTCCATGCTCACCGCACCTGCGCACTGAGGCGGCCCAAGCCCCGCGCCGCTCTCAGGTAGCCGGGCTGGAACCGGACTCCCCCTCCCCGGGCACTGGAGCCGCCAGCGGCCCCGCTGCCTTCTCCCGTCCCCCAGCCCGGGCGGCGGCGCAGGCGCGCTCCCGCCTCCCCTAGTGGCGGCTGCTCGGAGTCTAGCGGCGGCGGCGGCTCCCTCAGAGCCCAGCGAGCGCGGCTCGGGCAGCAGGAGGCGGGGACCCGGCGCTGTGTGAAGGGAGCCGCACCGCACCCCCGGCCCGTTAGTGACCATCGCGGCTGCTGGGGAGGAGCAGGAGGCGAGGGGCTCGCCCGTCCCCACCCACCGAGCTGAGGTGAGGCCAGGGCAAAGCATCCTCCCTTTCCTTCTCCCATCCCCGGGCTCCTTCCCTTCATCCCCCTTTTCCTTAGCCCTGCGTCCTTCCTCCGCCTTCCCTTTCTTCTCCCCTTCCCCTCCCACCCAGGCTCCTTCTCCCCGCGGCCACGTTTGACACCCACCAGAAAGAAGCACAATTCTCGCTCTATTTTTAATGCAGTCGTAGTGCTCGCCCAGAGGGAGAGAGAATCAGACAGGCACAGGCAGAGATAATCCTTCCCCTTTCTTTCAAGGATGGACTTGAATTCATGGTCATTTTGGGCAGTGTGTATGGTGGGAAGCGGAGGATTATGTTTAGGAAGGGAAGGAAAAGGGTCAGAGGTGGCTTGGGTCCTTTCTTTTCTCCCCTGCCATCCCTTGGAGGTGATTCTAGCTCCCTATTCTTTTCATTTTCTGTCTCTCTCTTTATTTATTTTTAAAATTTCCCTTTCTTCAGGCACCAGAGGGCTTTTTAGCCATCCACTCTGTGTCTCTAATTTACAGCCTTTCTCTGTTGCTCTGATTGTCTCAGTAAGAAGCCACCAGGAAAGGGGAGGGGGGAGGCTAGCGTGGAGAAAGCAGCTTTTTACACCTTTTCCATTTAGGCCTCTTCCAATTTGTAATACATTTCAAACCACCCGCTTAATATTTGATTTGGAATCCTGCCTGGAAGGTCCTTAGTCCTGTCAAAGCGTTTGATGAGGGGCAAAGAACTAAAGTTTTTAATATGTGCAGTGGAACCTTGTTTTTATCCACAATGTTCTGGGGACATCAAAAACATTCAGATGAATGAGCTTTGAATAATCAGGGGTGGGAAGTGACAGACAAAGTGTTTTATGCTACGGGACATAGCGTGGTTTTGGATTAGGAGCCGATTCTGCAAAACATGGGGTGTATAAACAAGGGTACTTGGTACATAGAGGTGTGATTTTTGTTGCTTTGTTTGCTTCTTCGAAGGGCTGTGTTTTGTTGTGTGCACAGTGAACATGTTTTTAAAATGTTGTTATGCAAAACAGAGAGGGTGTTTAAAAGAAACTTACAAGGGGAATATGTAGCATGCACCTGCTTCTCATGGGTGGGTGGGTTATATTATCTCATGACACATTGGGGGTGTAAAATTCTTGTTTCTTTTTAAGGTGTTGGGCAGGCATTTTTAAGAAATGCTTTATGTGAATGCTGCCTTTTCTGTCTTCAGCTTCAATACAATGATATGAAAAGCATTTATGAGATAGGTACTGTATTCCAGGCAATTTTATTTTTTCCTGTTCTTTTTCAAACATCCATTTATTGAGCTATAAGAAGTTTATTTATTCTTTGTCAGGATGAATATGTTCCAGCATTCCTGTTATTTTGGAGATAAAAAGATACTATAGCTAGCAATGCAAAACTCTTATCAGTCAAAGGAATGTAAATCCCTTCACACTCTACCATGTTTTGGCATATATTCCTTGGGAACATTAAGATTGTTAACTTGTCAAGATTACTGCAAATATAGTTGTGTATTTTGGAGCGGAGGGTGAATAATTAAGGAATAGACTTAAATCTAGTGATATTCCTAATGAAATCAACAGACTTTATTGGCTCTGTAGCTAACTATTAAAATGTATTTGATTTTTCATTTCAAATTTCATGGTTAATGTTACAGTTTTGTAGCTCTCTTCTCTCCCTCCACCCTGTCCCCCAATTAGGAGCATAAAAAATCATAGAGATTAACGGAATTCCTCCTAAAGGTGCACAAGCATTGAGTTTGGTAGAAGAAATGTTGCAGTCAGTCATGTAACAGTATTTAGGGATTGTTTGAGGAATAATGTACTCCCAACTGTACATAAGACTGTAATTCCATTAATGGGTTCTGGTGACAACATAAGCTACAAGAGTGCAGCTCTACTACCTTGTCAATATCACTGGAACTCAGAGGTGGAATTACAACGTTAATTTATGTATGTTTTGGAGGTTTCTTATGTCATGTTAACACTGAAAATGTGTGGGTACTGCTGAAATGCCACAGAGCCACTTAATTACTAGAGTTACTTAATTATTTTCTGTGCCAAATAGTGTTTGTCATGACCGCCTTCTATAGGTACTGTACACTGTCTGTATCTGTGGGTTTGGGGAAATTTTCTCTCTACACTTGCCCGGCCACTCAGTTCGTTAGTTTTCAGGGCAGAGTGGACTCTCAAAAGTTGTCTAAAGAAGTGTAAGCTATTTATTCCTTTTTTGTACCCTTTGTTTACAAACAGCCCTCAAAAAGCATAACAAAACAGAGGAGCTCTATTTATGCTAGGATTCATAACCCAAAACAAAGGATAGAAACAATAAATACAGTAAGTAATGTTAACAAAGAATGCCAATATTAAACTAATATAAAATTATTTGTATTATAGTAGCAGTGTGGAACCTAATCAGGTTTGGGGGTCTATTGTACTGGCTCTGTACAGACATAGAGGAAGACAGTTCTTCTCCCAAAGAGCTTGCAATCTGATGTAAAAGAAGATACAAGAGGATGTGACAAAATAAATGATTGAGTGAGGAAGAATAAGGGTAACAGTGATAAACACATGTTTATATAGACTAGTTAAGTGTTCAGCTTGATGACTAAAGTCATTTAAGGTATGTGTTCTTCAATTATAAGGTATAAATAAAGATATACAATAAATGTCAGCAATTACCACTGCCTATAGTCATTAGCCAAAATAAACTTTTTTTTCAGTACTTATCTATGTGTGTGCCTTAATTATTTGGCAATTGCTCAGACACAAACCTTTGATAGAACTTCACTAGGGTACTTTCACTACACTAGGGCTTTACTGAAACTGAAGGTTGCCCAAATCACCAATTCCTTTGTGGTGTTTGCTTTCTAAAGCAAAGCACCAAAAACCCTGGCTATGAGACTCTATTGCCTTTATCTACACCAGAAAATTACCTCTTGCTGATAAAAGTTGTTAGTAAAGGGTACCCTTGAACGCTGTTGGACATGATTTAACTGCTAGTATAGATGGGATAAAACTGTTTTCCACACCATTGCAGAAAATGTGATTAAGACGTGATTCTACTAAGAAGAGAAAGAAAGGCTTGGCTCATTAACAAAATGGAATTGACAGCTAACTTAATTGTTCCAGAACATCTGTGGTGACAACAACTGTATTATAATTCCTTATTTTTTAAAAATAGTGCCGTTTTATTTGGTTTTCACAATATTTGAAGTATTTTGCCTCCTTACTAGAGAATGTAGCAATGTTTGTTGCCACGTTGTAGAAAATGTGTGTGATACTCAAACATGAAATATTAATTAAGCCATAGCACAAGTTTTTTAAAAAAATGAATGATGAGGGACAGCTAACAATGATTATTCAAGTGGGATACTTCACTGTTTCCTAAATAGTTCTGGTTATGGAATTTATTTTGTTATACATTTTTGTCACTGTGCCATCAAGAATTCTTTTAAAAATCAAAACGGTACTTTATGCTTGTATTGAATATCTTGTCATGGGGGCTCAAAGTGCTTCACAAATATGAGCAGGTCTTGTATCAGTCTTGCAGAACAGGAAACTACAACACAAATCAGTTGAGTGATTTATTCAAGTTCATAATGTGAGTCAGTTGGTGAATTAATTATAAAACACAGGTTTCTTCTGATACAAGATGTCTTACAGATTTTTCTCCAATAACTCTCTCATTTAATTGTACGTGAGGCATTCTGGTAAACTCTGGAATAAATAGATAGGTTGAGGACAGGGTTAAACCATTAAAATCCAACTACTCTAGGAAACTGAACTGCAGCTGACAACTTTTATCTGTACAGCTGGTTGAAACTTAGAACTTCCATTCCACAGGAAAGACCCTCATTTAAAATTTCTTTTTGTCCCAAATCGGAATGAAAAGTTGAAATTTTCAGATTTCTTTAACAATGGAAATTCCCCCCCAAATTATTTTAGAACTATTGAACAACCTTGTAGAAGCGCTGTGTTTAGACTTTTCTGTTATATTATCAACATGAAATGCTTCAAAGCTTTTTGTAACATTTCAAAGAAATGTGTTGATTTCTGTTTGAAAATTTTTGACCAGCTGTATAATTACCAGTCACATTTTCCCCTGCACTGCTGTTCTTAGTGTACGCTCAATGTGCCTCAGGTGGCATATGACCAGGATTCATCACTGAATTTGGTCCACTGGTTGGATCGTTGAAAGAAGGAAATATCCAAACATCCCTTCATGCAGCCCCCTCCTCCTCCTCCTCCAATTTCAGCATTGTTACAGAGATTGGACCAATTTTTCAAGATTTATTGAGAACTGATCACTTTGAGTAAGATTGAATCCCATAAAATATTCAGTAAGATTACATCACCTGGTTTTTGTTTGAGAGGTAGGAAAAAATAATAGTTGGCAGTTATGTAGTGCTTTGCATATTCTAAGTGTTTTATAAGTATTAACTAATAGATATTGTAGGTGCTATTGTAAACGGGGTTGGAATGATTGTTAGGTATAACCTCTGTTCTCTCCTTCCCTCTTGTCTTTGTCTTTATATTTGGGTTTCTTAATCGTGTTTATATGCTGCAAAAGGCTTAGCATGCATTTGAAGATGTGATGGGAGACACTTTATAAATGAAAGATATCATTTTCAGGTGACTTAGAGGCTGTCCCTTTTAACGAAACTTAAACTCTGACATGCCTCAGTCATTTTTGAAAATGGGACTTAGGCTTCTAAGTCTCAAGCACTTCTGAAAATATTACCTGAAATTATTAAGTTGTCTATGATATTAATAAATAATTGACTTTATTTTTTAAAATACTTAAAACACCTTATTGTTTACTAGTAAGCCATCTTTTCTATATTGTATTGAATCTGTGTGTAGGGAAATACATATCAATTTACATTAATGTCCCTTCAGCACATAAGGAGACCGTTAAACCTCTCAATTTCAGTGCTTCTCCTAAAAAAATGGACCATTGACAACACTTTCTCATTCAGGGCCTGAGTGAAGCTGAATCCATCATGTGATAGCTTTTACCATTCTTGCTTATCACTCTGAGAAAATGACTTGACTAGAGAGCTTAATGTATCAAAACAGAAAAGACCAAAAGGAAAATGTCTTTAATATGTAACTTTCCAGTTAGAATCACATACATATGGTATATGTACAGATACATCTTTTAATTTTTTTCTTTTTGTTATTAAGATGTTAGTAGCATCTGATAAGGTTTTTCTGTTACATCATTAGGTATTTTTCTTGTAGAATGTTTGTTATAACTAGATATGAAATTAGTAGCAAGTGACAAGTCATGGTTGAAGCAATTCCAAGAGCTTGATATTAACAGTTCAATCAAGAAGAAAATATTGTTAAATTACAGTAGTAGTAATTGTGCCCTTTCCAAAGGAATCATATTAACAAGTATGAATGCAATAAAACCTATTGAGAAGAAGTACAAAAAATATTTGCAGTTCTAACTTGCTTGAATAGTTTGAGGAGACATATTTATCTGATGAGGGTTTTTTTATGCTTGGTTGCTTCTGGAAAAGAGATTTTGGTATTTGCTGTTTCAGTTAGGATAAGATGTTGTCATGGTATAATTCCCCACTCTGAACCTTAGCGTCCAAAAGATGGGGTACCAGCATGAATTCCTCTAAGCTTGATTACCAGCTTAGAACCTGTAGCGCTGCTACCAACCAGGAATTTCATTGCCTGGTACACTCTGATCCCCAAAGACCTTGCCCGGGAACCCCAGACCCAGACCCTCTGGATCTTACCGCAAGGAAAGTAAAACCTTTCCCCACCGATGCCTCTCCCAGGCTTCCCTCCCCTGGGTTATCCTGGAAGAATCACTTTGATTCAAACTCCTTGAACCTAAACAGAGAGGAAAAATGCACCTTCCCCCTCTTCTCTCTCCCCCTCCCAGACTCTCCTGAGAGAGACAGTAATCCTAACACAGAGAGAGAATTAGCCTTTCTCTCCCCCTTTCCTTTCTTCCCACCCAATTCCCTGGTGAATCCAGACCCCGTCCCTGGGGTCTCACCACCAGAATAAAAAAACAATCAGGTTCTTAAACAAGAAACTTTTAATTAAAGAGAGAAAAACAGTAAAAATTATCTTTGTAAATTTAAAATGGAATAGGTACAGGGTCTTTCAGCTATAGACACTGGGAACACCCTCCCAACCTAAGCATACAAGTACAAATTAAAATCCTTTCAGCAAAATACAAATTTGAACTCCTTCCAGCCACATGCACATTTGAACTCCTTCCAGCCAAATACACATTTGCAAATAAAGAAAACAAACATAAGTCTAACTCGCCTTATCTATCTAGTACTCACTATTCTGAATTTATAAGAGCCTGTATCAGGGAGATTGGAGAGAAACCTGGTTGCACATCTGGTCCCTCTGAGCCCCTAGAGTGAACAACAACCAAAAACTAACAGCACACCCAAAAACTTTCCTCCCTCAAGATTTGAAAATATTCTTTCCCCTGATTGGTCCTCTGGTCAGGTGACAGCTAGGCTCACTGATCTTGTTAACCCTTCACGGGCAAAAGAGATATGAAGTAGTTCTGTTCTATTAACTCTTATCTGTTTATGACAGATGTTCTTTTTATTTTAATGTTGGTCTAGGACTTCTGAGTCCACATATCTTGTAATCTTACAAATTATATAAATAATTGTGCAACACAGACAGTGTTTCCTGTGATTAAATATTTTTCACCCTTGAGTGTTTGCTGAACAACCTCTTGTTCTGCTTTAAATTATCAAGTTTGTGCTGTGTTGAGTTGTCCATTATTAACAATGGCCCCAACTCTGCAATTCTTTGTTTATGGGCTCACAGCTATGCCCATATAGAGCCCAGAAGAATCAGCAGGGCTCCATATGGGTGCCCGCCTCCACATAGAGAATTACAGGATTGGGGCCAATGTTGACACTTAGGGCTAGATTCACAAAGAGGATTTTGGCTCCTAATGGCCACTGTAGGTGTCACTGGCATTCACAGAACCATTGCTCAGCAGCTGCCAGACCTTGTAGGCACCTACATTTCTTCTAAGTATGTGCAAAACCACCTAAGCCCTGACACTGTTGAGCAGTTCAGTGCCTAACTCATTACTTGACCCAGGGAGGCATCTCAAACTACGTTTCCCTGCCTGTCTAGTCTGCAGAGCCCAATCCACTAGTCATGCTCTGATCATCCGTAACCTACACAAAAGAGAGCAAAGAGGAGGTGCTGCTGCCTCCTTTATATCTGTTAGCCCAGTATTTACAGCACTTGTCAGGATATGAACGAATCATGTTCAAATCCCCACTCTTCCTAATTTGGAGTAGCTAATTGAACTCAGGTCTCCTTCCTCCCAGGTGAGTGCTATAACCAATGGGCTATCTGAGGGTATTTTGAGACAGACCTCTCTCAGTGTTTCCTTTTGAAGCTGTTCTGCTTAAATAATCATTGGGCCAGACAGTAAGCATAACTCTATATAGGCCACTCACTTGTGATATGGGAGACCTGGGTTCAGGTCAGTGCTCTGAATCAGGCAAAGTGGGGATTTGAATCTGGATCTGTCACATCTGTCTTAAGAGCGCTAACCATTGAGTACAAGGTGGGTGAGGGGGAGTGTTAGCTGTGCTACATCTTCCTCCTTGTTTTTTGGCAAGAAAAGACTAACCTGTCTTAGGCTGTGAATCCTGAATGGAGGGAATTGCCTCCTTTGGGCCAGGAATTAGGTGCCTAACTCCCTTTAAGAGGTGGAACCTAAGGCATTTCTCCTCTCTTCAACATTTCCTACTGGCTAGCTTAGGCATCTCCCCACTCAGCATACTAGCTTCTGTGACACTCTTTTTTAGGTGCCTAACTCTCCCTGTGCATTGTATGGGAAGCTTGGGTGCCTGACTTAGGGCTGTGAATTCTGCAAGGTGTCAGGGAGTCTAAAAAGTGGACATTGCAACACTCAGTGTTGCTATGCCTAAGTCTTCCTTGGAAGTCTAGCCCTTAAAATGTGTGCATGGTCTACGATGTATAATGTAGACTTTCATAAATCTATAAGGTAAAATAAGACCTGCAATCTACGTTTAATAGTACAAAGAGGACAAAGCCTATGTGGTTAACATCCTGGTTTTGACTAATAGAATTATATTGAAAAATTGCTAATATAGGGACAAATTCTGATCTAATTAACAGCAGTGTAAATCCAGAATAACTCCAGTGACATCAGTGGAATTAATCCAGATTTGCAGTGGTATAAATGAGATCAGATTATGACTTGTAGTTTATCTAGCTCCTAGAAAAATAATAAATTTATTTAAAATAAGCTAAAGCATGCGGATGACCTTAGTTTACAGAATAAACAACTAAGTGAGCACAAATCGCTGTATCTTGGTAGTTTACTTAATCATAATGTTGGTAGAAGTGGCCAGCTAAATTTCATTATTACATTGGTGTAAAGCCAGAGCAGCTCTAATGAAGTTACTCAAAATTCTGATCTGTGAACCTGAAAGCAGCATTTTCACCTAGTATCATCTCCTTTAAAAGTGTATGTGTATGTGTGTGTGTGAGAGAGAGAGAGAAATGTCTTTAAAAAACTTCCAACTACAGTATTTTGAAAAAATGAAATAATAGGATACACGGTTAGACTTGTAGTTTAAGTGAATGGAAGAGGCTTTTATATTATAAGGCCCAAGTTCAGGCCCTCAAGTTTCTCTGTTTCTTCTGCAAAAGCTTATGGTCCAACAGCCAGAGCACAAGAAGTGCTGTGTTCCTAACACCACTCTGCCTGTCATTGGCGTCATCTATATTAATGAGGTCTAATCTTGCATTCTGGCTGTATTTCACTTTTAAAATGTATTGGTAATTTTTAAGTCTCCAAAATATCCTATTAATTTGTGTACGCTTTGTTTTTTGAGGATTTTTATTTCATTTTTAAGAAAATACAAACTACTCTAAAAATGACTATCACAAATTCACAATGAGGTTCCATGTTTGCTGTCTCTTGATTTCTAAAACCAGTTTTCTCTCCTTACTGATAAAAACATCTATTTTTGAAACTGCCAGTGTTGCAGGCTCAGTCTACAATCTGAAAACCAAGAAGGGCTGTTTTTGGCTTGTGTATAGTAACCAGTAATACGGTTCTGAAGGCTAATTGTTTTACTTGGATACACACATAAAAGACTCCAGGACAACCTTCTACTCCCTGGGTATTTATATCTTGGCCCCGAAGAGGAAACACCACATACAGATGTATAAGCCAAGACCGTCTCCCCCATAGCTGTTCTACCATCAACACAGCATGAGCTGCCAAGCAAATGCCAGAAGAAACAAAAACCAAGGTATACAGCCTCCTCTACCTCAGCCATTCAGCCCCTTCCACCATCCAGGGCCATTGTATGCAGTGCAAGTTGAGGTGATACTAGAGCCAACGAAAGCTTTATGGCAGATTCCAGCCTCTTTGCCTCCCGCCTCTAAAAGAGTAGAAAGAAAGTACTATGTACCCTCCCATGGGCTTGAATACTTCTCATAGAATCATAGAAGATTAGAGTTGGAAGAGATATCAGGAGGTCATGTAGTTCAACCCCCTGCTCAAAGCAGGACCACCACCAACTAAGTCATCTCAGCCAAGGCTTTCCTCTGGTAAATGAGGGCAGACTGCAGGGAGAACCTCACTGCAGGAGGGGCTGGATGCAGCACACTTGGCCGCTAGAACCATGGCTTTGTGGTGGCCAGCTATAGATCATCCTCGTGACAGTCTTCTAGTCCCTATGAAGTCCAGAGTACTATCCAGACTTGCCATTCGAGGGTCCCTCTCTGTTCTCGAACCAGACAGACAGCAAGATTCATGAATTTAAGAGCCACCCTGAAGTCCTTGGCTCTGTAAACACCTGCTACAGTGAAGAAGTAGTCAGCCACAGCAGACGCACCAATATTCCACTCCTCCTTGGCAGAAACCGTAGGCCTCCCCGTTCTGCTGTTCAGCTCTAGCTCTGGTGTTTTGATGGCCCAATCGAGGTTGACATAAGTCTCCATCTCTCCAGATCCAAACCTCTTCACTTTCTCAAGCTATCTGTCCCTCATCTACAGTGCTTGGTTCCAGATTACTTTGGATCAATGGGTCCTGAGCACTGTATAAGTGGGATATACTCTGCAGTTTGCTTCTACCTTTCCTACCTTCCCTCCCTCCCTCCCCGTCCCTCTTCAGGGACCACTCTCATGAAAAACTCCTTATCCAGGAAGTTCAGTTGCTCCTTTGCTTTGGAGCCATAGAGGAAGTTTCATGTTGTCTCAGAGGGAAGGGGTTTTATTCCTAGTATTACTTAATCCCAAAAGCAAAGGGAGCGGGGGTGTCATCTCAACAAATTATTTAAAAAAATAAAATTTCTCATAGTCACCCTAGATTCTATTATCTCTTTCCTGGATCCTAGGGACTGGTGTCAGTTTAAAAGATGTTCATGTGGCAATCAATCAAGTCCACAGAGAGTACCTCCAATAGCTCGTAAGTCAAAATCATTACCAGTTCACTATACTACGTTTGGGCCTATCAGCAACTCCCACAGTTTTTATGAAAGTCATGGCAGTAGTAGCCGCATTCCTCTAAAGATTGGGAATGCAGGCTTACCCCTACCTTGATAACCCAGTCCAAATGGCAAATGCAGAGGAGTGTTGCCTTGATCCAGTTAACATTCAGTGCTCTGGAACTGTTAATTGACACAAAAAAAAATATGTCCTCTCCCCAGTAAGAGGATGGTGTTTATAGGGGAAGTACTGGACTCATCTGAAGCCAGGGCTTTTCTTCCGCACTCCAGGTTCCAGGCAATTTGATCGATTGTTATAGATTTGAAGGCTAACTTGGTCACAACAATATGAAACTGTTTGAGGTTTCTGGGTCACAGGGCCTCTTGCATCTACGTGGTTCAATACACCATTCCTTAGATTGGTAGACAGATCCAGCCAATTTATGTTTAAGTGTTCCATTTGCCGGTCCCCAATCAGTTTTCATGCTAGTAACAGATCTTCAGCTCTGGAATGAGAAGTCTACCTGGGCTGTCTACAAACACAGAGGACTTCGTTTTATGCATCACTGTCAGAGAACTGAAAGCTATCAGACTGATGTGCCAACTATTTTATCGCAGATCAGGAAAGCAGCCTTTTCATCTTCACTGCGTCTGTCAACGAAAGTGACATTTTTGGTGACCTTTACTTTGGTCAGAAGAGTAGGGATGGTGCAGAAATTAATGTTGGGATTTTTTAAAGACAAGGTTTACCTATGTCCTCTTCCAAAGTTTGTCCCAAAGATGGTTTCCTCTTTCAACATCAGCCAGTTTGTTTGTCTGTTTTCTACCCAAAACAACATGCAATCAGAAAGGAAGAATATTTGCATACTTTGGATATCAGAAGAGTTTTGACATTTTACTTGGACAGAACCTGTAACTTTTGTAAATCCTCCAGCTATTTATAGCAGTGGCAAACGGAGGAAGAGGTCAATTATTCTCTACCCAGAGAATTTCTTCCTGGATCACATTCTGCATATGGATGTGCTGTTGTGACCTGGCTAATGTTGCTCTGCCCAACAGAATCAGAGCTCATTCGACAAGGTCGCAGTCTGCCTTGGTGGCCTTTCGACACAAGTTCCAATTGTGGATGTTTGTAGGGTGGCAGCCTGGTTGTTTGTCTATGTGCTTGCCTCCCACTGTGCTGTGGCTCAAGACTCCAGAGATGATGCTAGAGTAGGATGAATTGTTCTCCAATGCTGATTGAAATAGAGTCTGATCCTGCCTCTTGTCTTACAGCTTATGAGGCACCAAACGTGAAATGTACATTGCAATCACAAGAAGATTAAATGGTTACAAACCTATTCTGTAACTGTTGTTCTTCGACACGTGTTGCACATGTCCATCCATTCCATGACCCACCCTCCCATCTCTCTTCATCAGAGTTGGGGCAAGAAAGAACTGAGGTGAGCTAGCAGCAACTCTGTCCTTTACAACTGCATGGCACATGGCAGCTTGGGAAAAGTTGCCAATGGCAGTGTGCTGGATGCACCAATAACCGAAGTGGAATGGGCATGTGCAACACATCTTGAAGAATAACAGTTAAGCAACAGTTTAGTAACCATTTTTTCATCTATCTATCTCATAGAACTGGAAGGCACTCTGAAAAATCATTGAATCCAGCCCCCTGACTTCACTAGCAGGACCAAGTACTGATTTTGCCCTAGATCCCTAAGTGGCCCCCTCAAGGATTGAACTTACAACCCGGGGTTTAGCAGGCCAATGCTCAAACCACTGAGCTGGCCCTCCCTGAGTGCTGGTTTATAGGCTGATGTGGCGTGACAAATGTGGAAGTTATACTCTCTTCCACATATGATACTTTGGATCTATCATGAGATTAAGTCAGGTAAGGTTTAGCCTAATTGTTTTACGGCTATAGGGCTCATGAGAATGATGTTGAAATGCATTGGCAATGCAGACTTGCTCAGGTAGTCTCCTGATATCCTAATACACAAAGCTTGTTCTTTCCTAGGTGGCTGTCAGTCAGCAATGAAAGAAATTTTAAAGGGCTACATGGCCATAAGACATCTTCTTGACTGAATTCTCTTAAGGAGCTAGGTCAGGAGGCAGAGCGGGAACTCAGCTGAGTTGCTGATTTTTTTTTTTTCTCTCTGTTTTCTCTAACCACATGGAATTAGGAAAATTTCTCAATTTCCTTCTCTGCAAGAGCCAAATAGTGATAGAGACTGAAAGACCTTTTCTCTGGCAATCAGTGGCACAAGGGCTAAGTCACCACTATCCCTAGGAGAAGAAGGTGAGAGAGGCCACATTTTATGTAAATTATGTAATAAGCTGCTTTGCATACTTGCAACTAATTTGCATATAGCCATTCTCTTTCATTTTAAAATATTCTATATGATTTAGTGTTGGCAAAAGGTGTCATATTAATTATCAAGAGGGCAGCGGCAGGAGACACGTCTCACATGCAGTGTCCTACCACTATGCCTCATCCCTGATCTAAGAGGGCAGGGTGAGTTTGGGAAAGTTTCGCTGAAGTAACAGACATAGTTTATTTTCCATGGCCCATGCAGTTCTTAATCCCTTCTGAGTCTGTTAATGCACAGTGTTGTGATGAGTCTGTGATGCGAGAGTTGTAAAAGAGGACCATCCAATTAATCTCATGCAGGGGCCAGCAAACATCCATTAGGTGGGATGGGAATGACTTTGAATCCCTATTGAGCTGGGTTGAATTCAAACAAGTGACTTAGAAATGAAAGCTGGTGTAGCTCATCAGCAATACGGTAAGCCGTCAGTCTACCTATAATCTCACAGGAAGATTATATCATACAAAAACTTGTGTTAAAAGCATATTAAGATTTTCTTCTCACTCAATCTAGCTGATAATTTTTTTTAATGGTTCATAGTCTGGCCAGACCTTGACCCCACCCTCTGAAAAATGTATAAGGTGATTATTTCAGTCCTCGGGTACATAACTACTGCTGCTGTGGTTGGAGAGAGGGAAGGTATTAGGTGCAACAGCAGCTCTGGTGAGAGAGGGACACCTGCATCTCCAACAAAATATTCTGTAGAGCCCAAGGCAGTTTCCCAAAAAGTGGAGCATCCCCTTGCCACTCCCATACATGTCCTGCCGGGGCCCCAAAGGAATTGCTGGTGGGTAGTAGGAGAATGGCCTTTCAATAAATCTCTAATCTCAGCTTTCAATTTTGTAAAGCAACAGTCAAACAAGTCTCTAGCCATTATGGTTGCAAAGAAAACCTGGAAAAAGTGACCACCAAACTTAATACAAACTTATAGATTCAACAGAGAAGCCAAGAACTTCAGGTACCATTGACAATGATCTACCTCTGTTGCCCTTACAGGAACTTACCTTTCTCTGCCACCGTCCTAGAGGTATATTGGGAGGGCATTGTGTGTAGGATGATTGTCCTACTGCTCCCCTCTGTGTGAACAGAGGGCCTCATTCACAGGACGCCTTTAATGGACACAAAATCACTTGCAATTATTTTTAAACTGAAGTCAATATGCAAATTACTTGCAAATGTGCAAATTTCTCATTAAATAGTTTGCATACAATGTCACACGTGGCTTCAAAAACTTGGCAGCTGTGGAAGGAGTTAGCAGATATAAATAATAACCTTTGACTTCAGCATGAATGCCACTGTAAATTAATGTGAATTTGGTACAAAGATTGAAGGTAGAATATGATATTTGTTAAGTGAGTGAGGGAAATCCAAAAGTGGCTCATTTTTCTTCTCTACATCTTTGGGCAGGAGACAAAGGAGCCTAGTTGTGACACACTTTTCTTTCCTTCTTCTCTTTTGGACAGAGGCTCAATCACAGAATCAGAAGTAAAAATGACAGCACTGCTGCACTCTGCATCTTTATGCTCAGGACCAGCGCTAGGGGTTTTAGCGCCCTAGGTGCACGGCAATTTTGCCACCCCACGCCCTGGTCCCGCAGCTCCGGTGGAGCTGCCGCAGTCGTGCCTGCGGAGGGTCCACTGGTCCGTGGCTCCAGTGGAGCTGCCACAGTGGTGCCTGGGGGAGGTCCACCGGAGCTGCGGGAGCAGCCGACCGTCCACAGGCACGACTGCAGCAGCTCCACCGGAGCCGCCTGCCGCCCCCTCCGGCAAAATGCCGCCCACCAATAATCCTGGCGCCCTAGGCAATTACCTAGGCCGCCTAAATGGAAGCGCCGGTCCTGTTTATGCTGTGAACACTTAAAAAGTGATGAAGAGGTGACTCTCGTCCTATTTATTTGCCTTTTAATTCTGGAAAAATGGATAAGCAAATCTGATTTGATATTTGTCCTATAAATGATCAGTAATGAAAAGTTATTTTTTCAGGGTTGCAGACAGACTGAAACAACGGAAGCCGTTCTTCTCAGTAAATTTTTCTGAAACTTGATGATGATGATATTTTAAATATCCAAATAATAAGCTAAGTCTTTATGTCAATGATTCATATTAGAAGATTTTCTTTGCAGTCATAAAGAAAGGTCAGACTAGAACTTTGCATTACAAAATATGAAATTTGAAATTCTGCAGGATAATAATCTCTTCTGGGGAGGTTGACTGAAACATCAAATGGAGCCTGCTGCATGGGTGATTGCTCTCCTTGTGTTAACATGTTTAATACAATATTAAAATTGAAGATTTAAATGCACAAATGTAGGATACTTCAAATCTAAGCTTCCCAAAGCAATGTTCATATGGCCTCAGTGCCATATGAACATATTATGTGTTATAACGTGCCTCAGTTAGTGTGGCTGAGGGAACCTAAATTTTTGAATATTCTGACTTATATATTTCCATTTTCATTCTTAATGTTGCAGAGGTAACTTATTAGAAAGATTCATTTGGCATGGTATATGGGTGTTTAAGTTGAGATATTCAAGATACCTATGGCTTTACTAGTCAAGATCTAATCAGCTGGGAAGGCTTGGATCAAGTGGTATTGATTTTCACCTCTTTCTAAATATATATGTTCATATAGATTCGAACACCAAAAGGGACTCATTGTGATCGTCTAATCAGACCTTCTGTATAACATGGCCATAGAATGTCTCCAATATAATTCCTAGAGTAGATCTTTTAGAAAAAAAAATCCAGTCGTGATTTAAAAATCATCAGTGATGGGGAATCCACCATGTCCATTGGTAAACTGTTCCAGTGATTAATTACCCTGACAGTCAAAAATCTATGCTTTATTTCCAGTCTGAATTTGTCTAACTTCAACTTCCAGCCATTGCACTGTTATACCTTTCTCTGCTAGACTGAAGAGCCCATTATTAAATATTTGTTCCCTAGTAAGTACTTAAAGACTGTAATCAAATCACCCCTTAATTGTCTCTTTGTTAAGCTAAATAGACTGAGCTTCATGAGTCTATCACTAAAGCAGGTTTTCTGATCCTTTAATCATTCTTGTGGATCTTCTCTGAACCCTCTCCAATTTATCAACATCCTCCTTGAATTGTGGGCACCAGAACAGACACAGTATTCCAGCAATGGTCACAACAGTGCCAAATATAAAGGTAAGATAACATCTCTACTCCTACCCGAGATTCCCCTATTTATATATCCCAGGATCACATAAGCTGTTTTGGCCACAGCGTCACATTGGGAGCTCACATTCAGCTCATTATCCACCATGACCCCTAAATCATTTTTAGAGTCACTGCTTCCTAGGAAAGAGTCAGGGCCGGCGCTTCCATTTAGGCGGCTTAGGCAATCACCTAGGGCGCCAGGATTATTGGTGGGCATCATTTTGCCGGAGGGGGCGGCCAGAGACTCCAGTGGAGCTGCCGCAGTCGTGCCTGTGGAGGGTCCGCTGGTCCGCAGCTCTGGTGGACCTCCTGCAGGCATCACTGCGGCAGCTCCACCGGAGCCGCGGGACCAGGGCGCGGGGCGGCGAAATTACCGTGCGCCTAGGGTGCTAAAACCCCTAGCACCGGTCCTGGAAAGAGTCCCCCATCCTGTAAGCATGGCCTACATTTTTTTGTTTCTAGTTGTATATGTAACCACTGGGTGGGCTAGAGTTTACTTCATTGTCCTTCTCCAGTGCCTAAAAACCCCCAATTCCCATAGAAAAGCACCAGGAGACCCAGAATTCAGTCACTAAGGATTTTCTGCAAAGATTGCACGGGGTCAACCTCCCCACAGTCAAGTCCAAAAAAGGAGAAAAGGAATGAACTTCATTTTTAAGTACCAACTTTATAAAGATAAAGAATCACAATAATAGTAATAATAATAATAGTGATCACTTAATTTCTACAACATATAAGCCACATACATTATTTTCAGAGGTGTACATAAACAAAAATAAGGAAAACAAATTAATCGAAACAGGTCAGTCACCACAAAAACACAGTGAGAAGTAACTGAGTTCCCAAAAGCTTAGGTTAAGTTCACCTGAGTCTCAGTTAGTCATTGATCGCCATAATCTAGACAGTCTGTTCAGTCAAAAGCACTGCAACAACATCATCCCTCCACTTGGTTGTAGAAATCTTCAGCTGGAATCCATCCAGACTCTTCCTCCTCCTCCTTTGAAGTCACTCAGTTAGCTAACCAGCTGATTAACCAACCACTGAGTTAAGTATATAGATTTTAAAAAACATGTTGCAAAATGCTTCAGAATTAGGGAAAATAGCCTGTTTCCTCCTCCTGTGGCTCAGCTTCTTCCAATCCACACAGGGCACATGGTCTTTTGTAAAATAGCTACCCTGACTACATGCCCTCATGGAGTCTGAGCCCAGCTACAGAAGACCTGTTGAGCAGACCCAAAACTACTGCACCTAATTCCAGAAACTTCTGGATGTGGAGTGCTAATTGTGCATCTGCCTAGCAACAATGACCCACAACTCGTTCCTACCCTCTCAATAGATCTCTTAATGAAATATCTCTCTGTTAGGCACAGGGGTTATATTTACATGTAACCATGTTAAAACACACATAATTTACTTGTGCACAGTTGACCAAGAGACCCAGATAGCTCTGAATCAATGACCTATTCTCTTCATTATTTACCAGTCTGAATTTTTGTGTCATCTGCAGACTTTGTCAATTATGATTTTATTTCCTTCTTTCAGGTCATTGATAAAAATATTAACTACCATAAGGCCAAAAACTAATCTCTCCAAGACTTATTGAAAATCAATGTTTGAAAGTTGTTTAGGAAATATAAATAAAATAAAGACATATTGATATATCTTTTAAAGATAAATGAAGTGCAAATGAAGTGTAAAAATATAATTAGGAAGGCTAAAAAAGAATTTCAGGAACAGCTAGCCAAAGACTCAAAAAGTAATAGCAAACATTTTTTAAAGAACTTCACAAGCAGGACACCTGTTAAGCAACCAGTGGGGCCAATGGACGATTAAGATGCTAAAGGAGCATTCAAGGATGATAAGGCCATTGAGGAGAAACTGAATGAATTCTTTGCATCGGTCTTCGTGGAGGAGGATGTAAGGGAGATTCCCAAACCTGAGCCATTCTTTTAAGGTGACAAATCTGAGGAACTGTCCCAGATTGAGGTATCATTACAGGAGGTTTTGGAAGAAATTGATAAACTAAACAGTAATAAGTCACCAGGACCAGATGAAAAAACAAGGAGTCCTTTTGGCACCTTAGAGACTAACACATTCATTTGGGCATAAGCTTTTGTGGGTTAGAACCAAGTGTAAGGCAACTCCCACCCTTTCATGTATTTGTACCTGCTTCTGTATTTTCTACTCCATGCAACTGATGAAGTGGGTTCCAGTGCATGAAAGCTTATGCCCAAATAAATGTGTTAGTCTCTATGGTGTCACAAGGACTCCTCGTTGTTTTTGATGATACAGACTAACATGGCTACCACTCTGAAACCAGGACCAGATGGTATTTGCTCAAGAGTTCTGAAGGAACACAAATGTGAAATTGCAGAACTACTAACTGTAGTCTGTAACCTATCATTGAAATCAGCTTCTATACCAAATGACTAGAGGATAGCTAATGTGACACCAATTTTTTAAAAAGGCTCCAGAGATGATTCCAGCAATTTTAGGCCAGCCAGCCTCACTCCAGTTGAAACTATAGGAAAGAACAAATTTTTAAGACATATAGATGAACGTAATTTGTTGGAGAAGGGTCAGCATGGTTTTTGTAATGGAAAATCATGCCTCAGCAATCCACTATAATTCGTTGAGGGGGTCAACAAGTATGTGGACAAGGTGAATCCAGTGGATATAGTATACTTAGATTTTGAGAGAGCCTCTGACAAGGTCCCTCACCAAAGGCTCTTAAGCAAAGTAAACTGTCATGGGATAATTGGTTAAAAGATAGGAAACAAAAGGTAGGAATAAATGGTCAGTTTTTCAGACTGGAGAGAAGTAAATAGTGGTGTCCCCCAGGGGTCTGTACTGGGACCAGTCCTATTCAATATATTCATAAATGATCAGACTGCTGCACTGGGCAGCACAGTATGAGGAGAAGGAGAGCAGCCCTCAGTGGTGAAAAAACAGGTTAAGAAGTATTTAGAAAAGCCGGACATGCACAAGTTCATAAGGCCAGATCTAATGCATCTGAGGGTGCTGAGGGAGTTGGCTGATGTGATTGCAGAACCATTGGCCATTATATCTGAAAACTCGTGGCAATCGGGGGGAGGTCCTGGACAATTGGAAAAAGGCAAATATAGTGCCCATCTTTTCAAAGGGGAAGGAGGAGAATCCGAGGAACTACAGACTGATCAGCCTCACCTCAATCCCTGGAAAAATCATGGAGCAGGTCCTCAAGGAATCCATTTTTGAAGCACTTGGAGGAGAGGAAGGTGATCAGGAACAGTCAGCATGGATTCACCAAGAGCAAGTCATGCCTGACCAACCTAAGTGCCTTCTATGATGAGATAACTGGTTCTGTGGATATGGGGAAAGCAGTGGATGTGATATATCTTGACTTTAGTAAAGCTTTTGATACAATCTCCCACAGTATTCTTGCCAGCAAGTTAAAAAAACGTAGATTGGATGAGTGGACTATAAGGTGGATAGAAAGCTGGCTAGATCATCAGGCTCAACAGATAGTGATCAATGGCTCGATGTCTAGTTGGCAGATGGTATCAAACAAAGTGCCCCAGGGGTCTGTCTGTCTTTTCTTCAATATCTTCATTAATGATCTGGATGATGGGATGGATTGCACCCTCAACAAGTTCGCGGATGACACTAAGCTAGAGGGAGAAGTATATGTGCTGGAGGGTAAGGATAGGGTCCAGAGTGACCTAGACAAATTAGAGGATTGGGTTAAAAATATCTGAAGTTCAAAAAGGACAAATGCAGAGTCCTGCACTTATTACGGAACAATCCCATGCATCGCTACAGGCTAGGGGCCGAGTGGCTAAGTGGCAGTTCTGCAGAAAAGGACCTGGGGATTACAGTGGATGAGAAGCTGGATATGAGTCAACAGTGTGCCCTGGTTGCCAAGAAGGCTAATGGCATATTGGGCTACATTAGTAGGAGCATTGCCAGTAGATCAAGAGAAGTGATTATTGTCCTCTATTCGGTTCTGGAGAGCCCACATCAGGAGTATTGCGTTCAGTTTCCCACACCTCCCCATATAGAAAGGATGTGGACAAATTGGATAGAGTCCAGCAGAGGGCAACAAAAATGATTAGGGGGCTGGGCACATGACATATGAGGAGAGGCTGAGGGAACTGGGCTTATTTAGTTTGCAGAAGAGAAGAGTGAGGGGGGATTTGACAGCAGCTTTCAGCTGTCTGAAGGGGGATTCCAAAGAGGATGGAGCTCGGCTGGTCTCTGTGGTGGCAGATGACAGAACAAGGTGCAATGGTCTCAAGTTGCAGTGGGGAAGGTGTAGATTGGATATTTGAAAAAACTATTTCCCTAGGAGGGTGGTGAAGCACTGGAATGGGTTCCCTAGGGAAGTGGTGGAATCTCTATCCTTAAAGATTTTTAAGGCTCAGCTTGACAAAGCCCTGGCTGAGATAATTTATTTGGGGTTGGTCCTGCTTTGAGGAGGGAGTTGGACTAGATGACTTCCTGAGGTCTCTTGCAACCCTAATCTTCTGTGATTCTATGGAAAAGAGGGTAAACAGTGAGGAGGCAACGTTTGTAGATGATTCAAAACTACTCAAGATAGTTAAGTCCCAAGCAGACTGCAAAAAGCTACAAAAGGATCTCACAAAACTGGGTGACTGGGCAACAAAATAGTAGATGAAATTCAATGTTGATAAATGCAAAGTAATGCACATTGGAAAACATAATTCCAACTATACATATAAAATGATGGGGTATAAATTAGCTGTTATCACTCAAGAAAGAGATCTAGGAGTCATTGTGGATAGTTCTCTGAGAAGATTCACTCACTGTGCAGCAGCAGTCGAAAAAGCGAACAGAATGTTAGGAATCATCAAGAAAGAGATAGATAATAGACAGAAAATATCATATTGCCTCTATATAAATCCGTGGTACGCCCAGATCTTGAATACTGTGTGCCGATATGGTCTCCCCATCTCAAAAAAGTTGTATCGGAATTGGAAAAGGTTCAGAAAGGGGCAACAAAAATTATTAGGGGTATGGAATGGCTTCCCTATGAGATGAGAATAATAAGACTGGGACTTTTCAGCTTGGAAAAGAGATGACTAAGGGGGGATATGATTGAGGGCTATAAAATCACATCTGGTATGGAGAAAGTAAATAAGGAAGTGTTATATACTCCTCATAACAGAAGAACTAGGGGTCATCAAATGAAATTAATATGCAGCAGGTTTAAAACAAACGAAAGTATTTTTTCACAGAATGCACAGTCAACCTGTGAAACTCTTTGCCAGAGGATGTTGTGAAGGCTAAACCTATAACGGGGGAGGGATAGCTCAGTTGTTTAAACATTGGCCTGCTAAACCCAGAGTTGTGAGTTTAATCCTTGAGGGGAGCATTTAGGGATCTGGCACAAAAATCTGTCTGGGGATTGATCCTTCTTTGAGCAGGGGGTTGGACTAGATGACCTCCTGAGGTCTCTTCCAACCCGGACATTCTATGAAAAAAGAACTAAAGTTCATGGAGGATAGGTCCAACAATAGCTGTTGGGTAGTGATGGTGTCCCTAGCCTCCATTTGTCAGAAGCTGGGAATGCATGACAGCAGATGGATCATTTGATGATTAGATGTTCTCTTCATTCCCCCTGGGGCACCTGGCATTGGCCACTGTTGGAAGACAGGATACTGGGCTAGATAGACCCTTGGTCTGACACAGTATGGACATTCTTATAAATGTATTGACAAGGTGATCATAATATTTTCCATATTTAAGGTTATGAAGTAGTCTTATTACTAGATACTTTATTCCTATTATATAATGAAAAAATCATATTGTAGTAGTAGCTGAACTTTAAACTACAAATATTTCAATTTTTTCTTTAAAAACACATTTTATAAAAATTTGTTTTAAATTCAGGAAAGCAAATTAGTCAACTGGAATGTTGGTGATGGTATTGTTTTTTCATCATACTAAGCCTTAAGATATATTAAGATACTTTCTAGAGTCTTTTACTGAAATAGAGTATAGTTCCACTTCTGCAATATCTTACACTTAAGTTTTACTTTAAAAAAAAAATTTGATTTTCTTTTTCTTCAAGAACTGAATGTGCTTGGCATATGTTACCAAATATTTAATACTTCAGTTACCTTAGTAAACTATATATTTTTCTTACTATTTTTTCATATTTGAAGATTTTCAAGCTGTTTGAATGTCAGAGAAATTTTTCTCCGACAAACAGTTTTCTCCTACAAAATTCATTTAAGAATGTTACAATCTAGTGTTTGTGACATCATTATTGCTACACATTTGGGAAGCTTGTGGTTTCACAAATATTGGACTTTAAAATCACGGAAAGAGGCTATATAGAAAATAATTCTCTTTATTCACATATACTGTATAGTAAGTTATAAGAATAGAAATATGGACATTAAGACCAGCTTGGCCTCTTGGCCTCACTTCAGAGCACCCCATAAGGGCTTATAAACCATAAGAAATTGGCCATATTATCTTTCGTTGTATACATAGTTAAACCTCTCAGTATGTCTTTTTTTATACCAGTAGCACATTTCTGGATTCATGTTCAAATAATATTGCCAGCTGGATGTACTAGAGCTGTGTTGTCTTCAACTCTCACTATAACAAAGTCCCTTTGCCCAAAAATAGTTGTTCTGAGGAGGCTTTCTTTTCCTTTATGTCACTGTTTATGAAGTGTAGTTATTCAAAGGGAGTGAATGAAGTTCAGGTCAAGAAAAACTGAACCAGTCTTCAGCTGAACCTCACTCACTCCCTTTGAATAAGTACCCTCCATAAACAGTGACATAAAGGAAAAGAAAGCCTCCTCAAAAACAACCATTTTGTACATTGGCAATAAGAATGCTGTGGCTTAGCTTGACCATATTGCATATGCCAAATAAATAATAAGTGAGGTTCACAGTCTTGGTGTCACTTTCCACCATGCTCCTTCCATGGGAAGCCATGCATCATATGTATTGCAACAGTTTTTGTTTTTTTTTAAATGTGCAGTTTGTGCAGGCTGTGTACTTGTTTTATCCAGTGATGACCTTGAAACAGCAACCTGCACCTTTGACACACAAGGATCACTTTCTGCAAATCCTTCTTTACAGAATTTATTTGTCACTTGGAGCTTGTTCAAAATGCAGCAACATGTTTGCCCTCTGACTTAAGCAACAGTTATTGTATTGCACATGCCCTGCATTATTTACGTTAGCTGCCATGGCCTGGTGACCTTCAGTTGACACTGTATGCAGCATATTTTTAAATCTAGTTCTATTTGAGACGACCTGCTTGGTATTCCTGGCAGGTGTTTGTGCTTGGATACTGTCTCTGCCTTTGAGGATTACCTTAATTATGTCTTAGGTCAGTAGGCCTTTGCTGTCCTAGGCTTTGTGGTATGGGACTTGGTCTCCCTGTATCCATTTCCCTCCACTGGCTTAATACAAAAATCCATAACACATTTTTATTCTAAATATGTGTTTAGAATGATCACTGTTGGCTCCATATTTATCATCACTCCTTTTATTTGGAAAGCATCGACTGTTTTGAATTTTCAAAGTGATCTTTAGTGCCTTTGTTATTTAAATTGTTTTATGATATAGTGCAGTATTCTGAAAGTCTGAGTTGGGGCTTTTTATAAATAGATAAATTATTTATTTGGCTAAACTGTTGTATTTGGTGATTTTCTTTTCAAATTGTAACTGTTTGGGATTTTTTTTTTTAAATGCTGTTTTGTCCAGTAGTCCAGTGCTGATGGCTTTGTTCTCTTCATGCTTTGGAAGCAGAACATGAGACCTCTTGTGACCTTTTTTAAATTTAAGCTGTTTGGCAGCATCCACAACTGGTCCCCTGAGGAAATACAGTCATGCTCAGGCTTTGGTCTTCTGCCTCTGTTTCTTTTGGATGCTCCTTCTTCAGGCAAGAAAACTGTGGACTTATTCCTCTTCTTCTATCCTTGTGAGCCTCAGTAAAGATGTAGAGAGAAGCTGAGGATTCCCCAGTCTTAATGCATCTCTGGCCTAGTGAAGGGGGGAAACAGTGGCCGTGATAGATCTTGATTTAATAAGGCTTTTGACACAGTCTCTCATAACTTTCTACTAAAAATACTAGATGAAATTACTGTAAGGTAGGTGCATAACTGTTGAAAAACTATTCAAAGAGTAATTATCAATGGTTTACTGTTAAACTAGGAGGATGTATCTAGTGGGAACCTGGGTCCAGTACATTTTCATGAATGACTTGGATAATGGAGTGGAGAGTATCCTTCTAAAATCTGCAGATACCACCAAGCTGGGGAGGGGCGGGGGGTTGCAAGTGCTTTGGAATTCAGGATTATAATTAAAAAAACCTTGATAAATTGGAGAATTGGTGTGAAATCAGCAAATGAAATTCAATAAAAACAAGGGCCAAGTACTACACTTTGGAAGGAAAAATCACATTAAAAACTACAAAATGGGGAATAACAGACTAGGGAGTAGTACTGCTGAAAAATATCTGGGCGTTATAGTGGATCACAAATTGAATACGAGACAACAATGTGATGTAGCAGCCAAAAAAAAAAGCCAGTATCACTCTGGGGATTGCTAACAGGAATTTTGTACATAAGACACGGGATGCAGTTGTTCCTCTCTACTTGGCATTAATAAGGGCTCAGCCTGAAGTATTGTGTCGAGTTTGGGTGCCACACTTTCTTAAAGACGTGAACAGATTGGAGAGAGTCCAGAGAAGAGCAACAAAAATGATGAAAGATTCAGAAAATCTGACCTATGAGGAGTGGTTAAAAAAACTGGGTATGTTTTGTCTTGAGAGAAGAAGAGTGAGAGGGGACTTGATATCAAACTTCAAATATGTTAAGGGCTATTCTAAAGAAGATGGTGATCCATTGTTCTTCTTGTTCAATGAAAGTAGGACAAGAAGTAATCTACTGAATCTGCAGTAAGGAAGATTTAGGTTAGATATTAGGGAAAATGTCCAACTATAAAGATAGTTAAGTACTAGAATAGGCTGCCAAGGGAGGTTCTGGAATCCTGATAATTGGAGAACAAGTTAGACAATGGTTTATGTATGCTTGGTCCTTCCTCACTGGGGTTGGAACAGATGACCTCTATAAGTCCCTTCCAGCTCTGTATTTCCAGGACTCTTGCTGCAGTGTTCTTGTGGAAACAAGTCAAGTACTAATTGTCACAGTTGCAGGGCTAGTTGCACCTCTGTCCCCTATCTAGTGTCACTGAATGCATCCTCCAAAGGTGTCAGAGCTTGTGTCTTAACCTCTCCCAGGGTGAAATCACATGATTCTCCCACTCTTAGACCAGACCCTGGGCTACAGCATTCCCTGCATCCACTATGCTTACCTAGCATGTTCTACTGGCTTAGACATCTATGGCTTTTCCCTTCAGAAGTTTGTGACCTGTGATGAATAGTGTAACTAAGTATATACTTCTTACACTAAAGTGTTATGTAATCTTAACAGTAGGAATAAAGCATAACATGGCCCAATGACTATTCATTGCCCTTATGAATGATAGAATAGTCAAGATTAGCTAAGAATAGTTAGGCAAGAATAGTTAAGATTATGCCATACCATTATCCGAGAAAGCTGTCTGGTCAGATGTATTAATCACTAGTCACAAGTTCCAAAAGGAAGACTTTCAAGTGCCTAACCCAGTTGAGTCTGCTGAATAATCATAGTCGGTACATGAGGTACTGTAGCATAGCACCTGCTCTAAGAATGGGAAAAAATTCAGGATTCCAACACAGGATAGGTATATCCATGAACCCTAACATCTCAGAGTGTGCACTCAGCGAGGCCAGAAGAGGGGACAGGTGCAGTTAGCCCTGTAACCATGACAGCCTGCATAGTGTTGGCTCTCTCAACCAATTTCACCAGCTGCAGCCTGCTTAAATGGAGGTCCAGGAGATCTCACAAGTACGCAGAAAGGATCTTTAAAAAGAGCTAGTTCTTCAAGGTGCATTGATTGAAGTGGTAGCAATTAAAAAAAAAAGTGATTGGAAAGAATTGCTATCCATTTGGGGTTGGGGGAGGAGGAAAAGATGGGAAATGCTACATAAGAGTGCAAGTAAAGAAAGGACAATATACCAATAAATGTGAAGGGAGAACTGAATTTGTAGCTGATTAAAAAGGCAGAATGGCAAATAAAGGTAGCCAAGAGTCTTCTGTGCAAAGTGCATTAAAGCTGATTAAAGATTTTTAGTTTATTTCTTGGAGATCTCATAGAACAGGTATGTGCCAAATTAAAACCAAATTGGGGTATGAAGAAAGTTCCAAGAACTGTGAAATCAGTTTTTCAGGTTTTCTAAACATCACAATATTGAGAACCCTATGAACAGATACATCCTCCACATATCGATGTTAGTAAGGTTGAGGTTATGTGCAAATCATTTTATTTTATATTATTACAACTCTAGTTACTGCATATACTGGCTGTTTCAAAAATAAGAAAAAATTGGGTGGAGTGAATGTATTTGAAAACATTCCATAAAAGTGACCGGATATTTCCCTCCAGGTCTTTAAAAAGCAAACTTTGGGCCTAAGCTACTTAATAGTTTCTCTTTAACTTAGTAACATTTATTCATTATCATTTATATGTTACTCTCTAAGCTTCAGTGAGTGAATCACCATGAAACTGGATATTGATGGACAATTTGATATTGTTATATAATCTGATTCTTTTGTTTGCATTTCTTCTCAGAATTTATTGGAATTCTGCCTCTTCCTTTACATGCTGTGAATTTTCTCTTATACTTTATGCAAGCTCTCTACTTCAGCCACTTTTTAAGAGGGCAAAAATAGTGCAGCTCTTCTATGCAAGAGATATTTTTAAACACTGTCTGAAGATTGGAGGGAAATAATTAATTAATGCTGCTTGCTAGGATAAATCCTGATAAGTTTGTAATTGGAAATCTGGCCTGCGATCCAGAGCATTTTGTTTGCTTTTGTAGGTTTTGTAGTTGCCAAATATAAAACTGTATTTTGCTTTAAAATGTAGCAAAGCCTGCCTTCCATCAGAATGTTGATTTTAGGTTACCTTGACTATGTTAACTAGGCATTGTAAGCATTTGTTAACCTATTGGCTAATCTTAAAACTATTGGGTTGGATTGTAACTACTAGAAATTTTTCATGTTTTGAGACTAAAAGTCTGACACAACTCTTTCACTGTTGAGCAGCTTGTCAAAACATTTAGAGCAAGTTTAAACACTTAGTAGCAATTTCTGGACATAAATATAATGCAGTATATGGAACATAAGATTCTGCAGTAGTCAGAACAGTTTTTGCTTTGTATTTCAAAGTTTTGCATCTCTCTCTTATTGATGGTTTTTAACACGGTGATAGTGGTAGCAGTTCCTCAGCATGGGAAAACTATTAAATCTTCCAAGTCTGACAAAGTTTCTTATGTCTATTTATTTCTTGGTATGCTTTTTACTTCCTCTCTTTCCATCACCAATAATCTTTATATGCTAAAATATTTCATACTACATGGAAGTACCGGTAGAATTATACTTATCTGGTGACCTGAAAGGCTTCAAATTGTCTCTGCCATTTCTCCAAGTTTATCTAGTTTTCTTTGTTTTTCCCTTGATCTTTATATAGATTGAGAAAGTAATCACAGTAGATCAAAGGGTCACAGTGAATATATAGTTATATATGGAGAAAAGAGTTCTTAGCTGTGTTGAAAAACTGGGTTGGTGTTAGCAAAATTGACAATTTTGAAAAATTATTTTATTCATTATTTATGCTCTTTATTTACATCTTGCATTTCTTTTAGCTTGTAAAGTGACAACAGAGTAGTCAGTGTTTCATCAATCACTCGTGCATGGCAGAGTCTTACAGATGAGTACAAGGAGTCACTTCATACATAAGGGCTGTAAAGAAGCAGTTATTCTTCCAGCAATAGAAGCAATTTTCACTATTCCTCTTCCTTTTCAGACTATTTCCAGTTCTAACAAGGTTCTGGATCTAGTTGGTTTGGAAAGTCTTTCAAACGGTGAGAGAAAGGCAGTTGTCATCTTCTCCTTCAGGTCCATTGGCTTTCCTCCATGGATCCAGTAAAACAATAATTATGCAGCTGGGCTAGACAGCTTACAACCAATTTTAAATTCAACATTCTTCTTTCAGTTATCTCAGATCACATCATCATCACATTCCTTGGTGACTTTAATGTTCCTGTTGATAATTGAAGTGGAGCATGGAAAAACAATTGGACTTTTTATCCCAGATATCTAAAATGACAACGTCAAATGCCTTTTACATTGAATGTTTATCATAGATTGTCATTATGAATACTTGGTTTCAGAGAGTGCAAATTCAACAGTTTACTTAGTTGAGTAATGATGACCAAACAAACAATATGATTGATTACACTGTTATCTCTTATAGTTGGAAATTGTTCATCAGCAACTGCAGAACTTACTTATCTGCTGAACTCGGTAACACTGACCACAAATTAGTCTCAAGAAATGTCCATCCTAAACTTTAAAAAGCATGGGAAAGATGACAATTAGGCTACCAAAATTTGAATGATCAAATCTAAAAATTGAGAGCAGTCAAAACCACGATATAGTAGAAATTTTGAACATTTTGGACCATGTTAGTTTATACTGATGCTGAATCCACCGGGGTGGACTTCTTATAGAGCGACCAGATGTCCCGATTTTTATAGGGACAGTCCCAATTTTAGGGTCTTTTTCTTATATAGTCTCCTCTTACCCACCACCCCCATCCCGATTTTTCACACTTGCTGTCTGGTCACCCTAACTTCTTATCTCAGGTAATCAATACTTCTGTGACTGATCATCTCATGACTCATTTGAGAGGTAATATGATCATGTATCATAGGCTAAATGGTGCTTGTAAATAAAGCAGTACATACTGACTGCAAAACTTTTTTGGAAGCCAAAACCAAAGTTATCATTCTTGAGGATAAATGCTTTCGGGATCTAGCTGATAAAAAAGGCACACTAGAGTGAACATTTCAGTCAGCTGCTAAATTCATCCCCAGTTTCTTTGGACCCTGATATTAAGGCTTCTGCAAGTTCATATATTCTGTACAAAATGATCCTGGCAAATTCACTATTGACAAAATCCACAGAGTTGTAAAATACATTTAAGGGAAATAAAGTGGCAGATATCTGTGAAATTCCTGTGGAACTTTTAAAAAAGTACTGGACTAGAGAAAGACGTTACCACTTTGGATAAGTAAAGTAAAGACAGGAAATGAGACATCACTTTTTCAGCATTACTCTTCTATCCATTTTTTTTTCTTTTGCCTTATTGGCCTGAGCCACTGATGTCTCAAGGAGCAAGAGAAGATCTCAACAAGCCGGCCATTCCACGATGGAGCAAATCTTCACAGTATGCGAGTTTACCAAGAATGCACAAAAATTCAAGCTGGCCATTTACATTGAATTTGTGGAGATCAAGGCTGTATTTTACTCTGATAGGAAATCACTTTGGTTGATCTTAGTATTTGCAAGCCTCCCTGACAAGTTCTGTAGAATGTTCTGTCTTCTATATTGTTATAAATTGGGTGAAATCATGTCATGGGTAGGGTTAAAAGCTCTTCAAATTGATGTGTGGTTGAGCCCCCTATTTAAGTCAGTTGTAAGAGACAGTTAAGGGGCCACAATAATACAAAGCCTAACACAGTCAACCCAGAAACTGGCACAAGATGGTGGAGGGTTTGACTGGTTGTTGTGACTCAGTGTGTGCAAGGGAATGAATGGGAGAGAACACACCCAAACTGAGAACAGATTGAGTAAGAGAACAGGCTGAAGGAGCAGCTGAAGATGTGTGACCGAGCCTGGAAGAAACATGGAAAGAGGTGTTTTGGGTCTAGGATGCAGGTTGAAAAATCTGTTCTTGCTGCTATGGGCAAAAAACTGGTTCCTGCTGTTTGATTCATTCAGAGATATAGAACTTTGTACATTTTTTGTAAATAAACAAACTGCATCAGAAAGATATCTGATTCTTACCAATTGCTAATCCCAACTGAAACACTCACAGGGCCCCAAACTTTGACTAACTGCTTGGGTCAAAAAAGGGCAATAATATAATGACTCCTCCAGCTATGTTCTTGTGAAGGGGAAAGAATCATCTTCTGAATTAGATCAGGCATTTGATAAGGACACATTGCCATCTTCAATGCCATCACAGACAACATGCTTGGCCAGACATTAAGTAAACCCATTTTAATTATATGCCTTCATGATAAGAACCCCACTAATGTCAATATTGTTGACAAATAAATGTGTGAGCTAATTGTGGCACTTAAAGCCCAGGAAAGCTCACCAGCAAAAGTTGGCCTGAAAGTTAATTGGAGGTTAATCTTCTAGTTGATGATTTTGAGCATGTTGTGGGGTCTTGGTTCTTAGTGGGTGATCACTCCTTCACAATTGTCAGTGATTTTACCTATCTCAGCTTTGTTGTTAATATGGGCATCATCAAGAGAGAACTTGAATTCCGCACTGCAAAAATATGGTTTGTAATGGCATATATTATCAAGAATGTCCTTTGCACACCAAACACCCTGATAAGTTGAGGATTAATGATGCTTTGGTGGTCATTATTCTGATTTGTGGGACTGAACCATAGCCCCTCATTGTCAAGACTGAAAAGAAATTGGGCACCGTTCAGATGAACCAGATAGTAATCAATGGCTTCATGTCTAATTGGCAGCTGGTATCAAGTGGAGTGCCCCAAGGGTTGGTCCTGGGGCTGGTTTTGTTCAATATCTTCTTTAATGACCTGGAGGATGGCGTGGACTGCACTCTCAGCAAGTTTGCAGATGACACTGAACTGGGAGGAATGGTAGATACGCTGGAGGGTAGGGATAGGATAGAGAGGGACCTAGACAAATTAGAGGATTGGGCCGAAAGAAATCTGATGAGGTTCAACAAGGACAAGTGCAGAGTCTGCACTTAGGACAGAAGAATCCCATGCACTGCTACAGACTAGGAACCGAATGGCTAGGCAGCAGTTCTGCAGAAAAGGACCTAGGGGTTACAGTGGACGAGAAGCTGGATATGAGTTAACAGTGTGCCCTTGTTACCAAGAAGGCTAACGGCATTTTGGACTGTATAAGTAAGGGGCATTGCCAGCAGATCGGGGGACGTGATCATTCCCCTCTATCTGGCATTGGGGAGGCCTCATCTGGAGTACTGTGTCCAGTTTTGGGCCCCACACTACAAGAAGGATGTGGAAAAATTGGAAAGAATCAAGTGAAGGGCAACAAAAATGATTAGGGGACTGGAACACATGGCTTGTGAGGAGAGCCTGAGGGAACTGGGATTGTTTAGTCGGCAGAAGAGAAGAAAGAGGGTGGATTTGATAGCTGCTTTCAATTACCTGAATGGGGTTTCCGTAGAGGATGGGTCTAGACTATTCTCAGTGGTAGCAGATGACAGAACAAGGAGTAATGGTCTCAAGTTTCAGTGGGGGAGGTTTAAGTTGGATATTAGGAAAAAACTTTTTCACTAGGAGGGTGGTGAAGCCCTGGAATGGGTTACCTTGGGAGGAGGAGGTGGAATCTCCTTCTTTAGAGGTTTTTAAGGTCAGGCTTGACAAAGCCCTAGCTGGAATAGTTAGTTGGGGATTGGTCTTGCTTTGAGCAGGGGGTTGGACTAGATGACTTCCTGAGGTCCTTTCCATCTCTGATGTACTATGATTCTAAGCATCTCTGAATGATAGAAAACATTAAATGTTATGAATTCAGGTTCAACTAAGAGATCCCATTTTCTAACTAAAAAGGTCACACTCTCTCAAGCAGTCACCCAGTGCTCTCTAAGGAGGTATGATCATCTGCTCTGATGTCTACCAACTTCCCTGCAAGAATTATCTTTGATTCAATGACAGTAGGATGGAAAAGACCTCCTGGAAGACCTAAAACATAGTGACTGGATGGCATCAATGGACCCCAGTCCTTCACAAGCATTCTATCCTTCACAGCAGATTTGGCCCATGACAGAACATGATGGAGGCACATAATGTGCATGTTTGCCTCCACACTGTCCAAATTACAGCATGAGAACTAGCCTACACATATTCCTACTTTTAGGGACAAATTGTGCCAGGTTTTGCAGACATGGACCAGCAATCAAATGCTTTGATTTGAGGCCTACCAAAACTTCTAAACCACTTCTCAAGAATCCTTCTCAACAGATTCCTGAATGAAATGAAGTCTACTGCCATTGGGGGTAGGTGCTATTGAGTTAATTCTAGAGCTTTACTGGGGAGATGGTTTTCATTGATTTAATTTCCTTATTCCCCAGCAAAAGAAAAGACCTATGTCCTGTTATATGAATTTAATGCTCAAGATCTATATCAGCATTTAAAATTCCATGTAGTCTCTCAGGTGAATATTTGTTTTGGGGCCCTTGGCCTTCTGCATGCGTACTTGATAAGGCAGAGGTACAAGAAGTATCTCATATTCAATCTGAGTGGTAATCATATGAATAAGGACATAACTGCTCAGACTGACTGAAGTTCTATATTAATCAAATATACGACAGTCATGTCTGTCCACCATCATCAGATCCAGCAGGTGTATCTGTATCTAGAACGCTGGTTCAAAGAGTACAATTGTATCATGGAGTAATACATGTTTTAAAGAGTATAGGCTACCTCTTCAGCTCTGTTGGCTTAATAGTAAATATGAAGATGTTGGATTTGGAGTTGTAACCCAGGGAATTCCTTAATGCCAACTAGCAGAAGGAAGACCATACCATAATTCACATCAGGACTGACACACTCATTGCCCCAAAACATGGTTGTCATAATCTGTATCTAAAAGGTGTCATGTAAGGTATCATATGCAAACCAGTAACACACTGGTCATTAATATTACAGGTGATTTGTAAAGAATTATAGATGTGTGCTGGAAAGATGTTCTTAAAAGATGTTTTGCAAGCAGCGCATAAGCCCAACCTGTCCTAGACAAAAAAATGTTGTTTCACTTGTTTTCCTTTGTCTACAATGTAAATGGAGCCAGGTAACACCTCAGAGTACAATGAAAAGTACATCTAAATAGAAGGTAAACAAAGTCATCAAGTTAAATTAGTGATGGGAGGGAAGACTGCATAAGGGTCATAATGGGAATGGAGCCTGCATCCCACAGAAAGCCTTTCTGGCTCTTGAAACAGATACAACAAACTTTGGGAAATATAACCAGAAAAAGAAAGCTATTTTGGCATCCATCACCTAGAGATCAAAGGGTGAGCAGCACTCATGAAAAGTGGATCCACTTGGCCTGAAACTGACTGTAGGTGAGAAACTTGCTTACATAGAGATTGTAACTTGCTGAAGTGAAGTTTTAGTCACTAGAAATTGTTTTATTTTACCTGTAAACATATTCTTGCTTGTCATTTAAATATCTGTTCTTTGTTAATAAACTTATAATTTCATTACAAATCCATCTCAGTGCTGTGTATTAAACTGAAGGGTGAAGTCCTTAGGTAAAGTAACAGGCTGTTGTGTCCTCTGTCTCTTTGATGGCAGTGAACTTAACTTCTGTGAGTATCCAGGGGACTGGATGCTACAGAGGAGATGGTTTTGGGGAGATTCAGGAGCGGAAGGGCGTTAGTATCACCATGCAATGAGTAACCCATCTGCTGGTGAGGCCATTCTGTGACAAGCCTGCTGGTGTCAGGGCTCCTAGCCAAAGCTGTACAGCACAGCAACACTCAGGGTTACGTGGCATGGGGTGACACAGCCTCTTATTGATGTAGATGAAACCTGGGAGCATCACAGGAGCCCAATCAATTTCTGACATATATAAGTGCTTCTCAGGATACAAGAAGTCTTCCCCAAGTTGGAGTACAGGGAATAGTCTCAGACCAGTAACCCCATTTGGTTTTATCTCTGGATACTTATACTGATCACTTCATACACCTTTGCAATACCTTTTGCAAGGCTGTGAATGTATCCTCTGAAAATGTGAGTATGTTCTGTATAAGGTTTGGAAGTGAAGTCTCACAAGGTCAGTATTAATCTGCTGAAAGGTGATAATGACTACCATTAGAGGACTCTTTAATCCAAAGACAATCACAGACCTCCTTAAAACCAATGGTTATACTAAGCACCCTCTTTCAGACTCAATGAAACGAACAAATGTATATATTTTTCAGAGCAGCTTATAGGCTCCCCTCCCACTCTTATAAGGTTACTGTACTTTCCCATTACATTTAAAGTCCATGTTCATGACCAGTTTCACATCTCTTTTTTTGTGTTGTCCAAGTCTCTCATCAACTAATGAGAGGTAAGTTGTCCTACATGGAATGCAAAGACTAAAATATCCAAGTGTCAAAAGACAACCTCCATATAGAATGTGCCTACAACTCAATTGTTGTTTTGTGAGGATAAAACTAATCAATATAAATATATTTAATAAAATAAAATCACACTGTTAGATTGTTGATGGTTTGTGTCGGAGTACCATTAAACATGAATAGCGTAAACATCGTAGCACTTTTTCAGTACTGCAGTAAAAAGTTTCCCATTATAACCCTTCTATATTCAGCGATATATCAACTACCGATCCGCTCATTGCAGGAAGATGGAAAGCCCATGATGAACCAATCATGTTTTATTTGCAGAAAAATACTCTCTGAAGAGCTTTTGAGTTTGTTCAGAAAGACAGTTATTTTACAAAAGTTGTACTCTTTAAAAAAAAAAAAAAAAAAAAAAAAAAAAAGTCAAAATCCCTGCTCATATATAGAAGTAAATGTCAGACTACATATATGGTATTCTTCATAATGAGAGAGAATTAGAGTGGCTCCAAGGCTTAAAACTATGTTATGAACAATTTAATTTCTCTTCCAATTCACTCCATTATGCTTAGATAAGACAAAGATTCTAGAAGAGTTGAATTTCAAATCTGCAATATGTAATTCTATTTTTTTTATTTTGCGGGTTGTAAAGATGCCTTTAACAAGACTTTAGTATTTAATTTATCTTCCTTCCAGCACAGCTTTAAATCAGGTGGCTATTCCATAGCTGATTTGGTGATGTCTAGTCACTAGTCTTCTCTGCAGTCCTCTCAATACATGGTTTTTGTTTCCATCTCAACCACTGAAGAAAGACTTTTGAGCTGAGATGGTTAACTACATCACTACCTCCATTATAAAGTCTCATTTTCAGAAGTTTAAAACTCATCTGTAAGAATTTGTTTCAAGTTGTAATCTGCTTCAAATTGTAATCCATCCACAAGAAGATGTGCTCATTTCAAAAAAAGTCATTTCAGGGTTGTGGGGTTTTTTTGTTTGTTTGTTTTTAAAGGGGAGTGGGAGATGAGAATACCAGCTGAACTGACTTTGGTCGTACGTAGTTGTCTACTGACAAATAGCAGTCAGGGAGGTTTCCTAAACATTCTCTCTTGCAGATCTGTACAGCTTGCGCAGCTATTCAATTTCTAAATGATTAATTAAAACGTCTATTAGTGTTCTTACATCAGTGTAATAACTATGAACATATATTGCTGAATTGTTTTAAGTTTCCAACTATTACATGGCATGCAATTTAGGTGTATTATACTGTGTTAGATTTACTTAAGAAAAAGAGGTGTTAACTCTCCAATGCTTCTCCAGTACTAAATAGCATTCATAAAGAGACAGTTAATTAAGGTTAATGCATTGCATTATATATTAGACGTGTTTTAGAATTTGTAATGAAAATCATATTCTTTGAAACCTTGAATTAAGGGAAGAATGCTGCTTAGAAGCTCATACTGTGGTCAAACATTGCTAAATAGGTATATCTGAAAGTGTCATTGAAATAGAGCGAGATGGTTTGAGAGATAAAAGGTAAAGATAAGACAGCATAAACGAACCAACCTATCCCCCAGCCATCCCTTAGTTTCTCTCCAATGCTTGACATCTTTTTTTAAATTTCTTAAGCACAGGAGATTGTCAACGTGTGGATCTGCATATATAATTGCCAAAAACCTTCTATGTGTTTTATGATACTGTCTTCACAGATCCCTTTTGTAGAAGACTACCTAACAATGACAATCTTCAGCAGGATGGCTGAGAATTACTACTCATTTTTTTTTAAAAAATAGAAGCAGTGTTCTGCCAAATTAAGTATGCAGTCAAAGGCATTATATTAAGGTCTTTGATCAAAGGAAGAAACATCTATGGGACAAGTCGTTTCATATGTAGCTGTAAAAAGATTTATGTATAGTCTGGGATGTATCAGTGCAAGCTCTACAAATGTGCAAGGCAGAGGCTGATCACTTAACTTCAGAGAAGACTCATGGACTTTAAGCCCAGAAGGGACCATCGTGATCATATTATCTGACTTTCTACACATCATAGGCCACAGATCCTCACCTACCGACTTCTGTAATAGATCCATAACCTCTGGCTGAGTTACTGAAGTCTACAAATTATGATTTAAAGACTTCAAGTTACATAGAATCCACCATTTGCACTATTTTAAACCTGCAAGTGACCTGTGCCCCTTGCTGCAGAGGAAGACAACATACTACAATCTTAAATAATATGCCCTGTAGTCAGTGTTTGCACGATCAGATTGTTGGTCTGTAAGAGTATCTTTAATTGAGTTTATTCCACTGAATTTTCTATCAGCATTATCATAACTTTTAGTTGAATAGCTGATCAGTGGTAGTGTTAAATTGCTGGGTTTTATTGAAATCTGAAAAACTAGAGTGGCACTATTTTTACTGAATATCTTTATTATTTGAGTGATGTTTTATTATATTAAAACGTATTCTAAAATTAACAGCATTGTGTTGTCTTGTCAAATTGTCATACTACCTGAATATCCTATGGTTGCTTTTTCACCTTTTTTTTTTTTTTTTAATCTCTAGATATATTCCACAAAATTGAGACACTTAAGGTGCAGAGAAATCAGAGTTTTCTTTTTTTGAATGCTTGCATATGCAGGTGTCTGCAAGTGTCGTGCTGGAGAGTTTTTCCTAGCAGTACCTGTAGGATGGCCTCGCCCACACCCAAGCTCCTAATGCTCTGAACTGAGGTTGTAAAGGGCGGAGCCAGCCCATACCTCCTTCAGTTCCTTCTTACCATTGTTGGTAGTCGGAGCATACTCTGTTCCCTGTGAACAAAGTTCTTTTGACATTTTTCTTTTTTGTTACTAGTGGTACTCTTTCATTTGTAGTTTGATGTTAGTTTTCTGTTAATTTTTATTTTGGTTTAAATTTTTCTGGTTTTAATTTTTTTTTCCCTCTTATGTGGGCCTCCAGGCCCATCCCACTACTGGAGAGGCTATGCCCAGATCCCTAAGGTTGAAACTGCTCGGATTGCTGAAAGCCCATGCCCATTGGTGACTCTCATTTATACTGTCTCAAGTGCATGGGTGAGGGCCATGTAAGGTGCTGCGTTTGCTGGGGTTTCAAGGCCAAGACAAAGCAGCTCTGGGAACAGCATCTTTGCTGGTTTCGGGTACTCCAAACATCAGGCATGTGCCATAGTCCATCAAATTCTCTGTCTGTTCAGCATCCTGGTCCTGAAGTTAAACAAAGAAAAGTAGACATTATTTCTCTACAAGGATAGAATTCATCGGAATGGTTGTGGGCTCAATCTCTATGACAGCATTTCTGCCTCTTTCCAGATTTCAGACTATATGGGACCTCTGTATGTCCCTCAAGGATAACCCACAGACCACTGTGGAATTACCTTAAGCTCTTAAGCCACATGGCTATGTGTACTTGTGTGACCCCTCATGCCAGACTGCCCCTCAGAGCATTATAGGCTTGTCTCAAATCAGTCTATTGCCCTCATATCCCACCCTAAATTCCTCTCAGAAGTGGTGTCCGATTTCCACCTGAATACATCCAAATGCTTGCCAGTTTCCATTCTGAAAGCCACATGCTCACAAAGATAAGTGAATGCAGCACACCTGGACATTCACTGAGCTTTGGCCCTTTCACGTTTCTTTCGATCTTCATCTGCAGAGCATACAAAAAGACAACCAGTTTCAACACAGGAACATTTTCAGAATGGATCACTATCTGCATTGCCATGTATTACACTGGCAAAGGGATAATGCCTCTTGACAAGCTGACAGCACACTGAGCACATTCAGCCTCAGCATCTTCTGTGGCATGCATCCCCATTGTGGACATCTACTGGGCAGTGACGTGGTCTTCTCTTCATACATTCTCCAGATATTGTCAACTGACTGCTGCATCAAAGGAGGTTGTTAATGTAGGAAAAGCAGTCCTACAGTCCCTATTCTGATGCAATTCCAAGCCCTGCCCCTTGGGTAACAGCATGGGAGTCACCTACAATGTAATGGACATAAGCAAGCACTTGAAGGGAATTTTTTTTTACCTTTGCATAACTGCTGTTCTTTGTGATAGGTTGCACATCTGCATTACACAACCCACCTTCCTCCCCTGACACACTGAAATTACCATTGGCTTCCAATGCGAAGGAGCTGAAGGAAGGGTGGAGGACTTCACCCTTTATACTCTCAGTTCAGAACATGAGGAGCTTGGGGTGTGCAGGGCTGCCCCGACAGGTGCCACTGGCACCAGTGCACAAGACATGCACACACCTACAGTGTAAGGGACATATGCAACACATCTGAAAGAACAACACTGTAAGAAGGTACCTGTTTTTTTTCCTTCTCATTGCACAGAAGTGACTCAGCCAAGTACTATAATTTTATTTTCCATGAAATCTGAGATTTTCCACATTCCTTACTGTGGCATGCTTACATTTGGCTTGATACTGTAGTTGTATGGTTTCTGAGGTATTGTTATAAGCCAGAAAGCCGGTTCCATTGTGCAGTACTCTATATGTATATCTATTTTATTCTGCTTAATAGTAGAAAGAGTTCTTGAAAATCATGCTTCTTCCAAGGACATCAAGATATCTGATCAATAGCTAAAGTCAATTTGTGATTCAAAAGCTGTATTAATTATTTTAGTGGCATGAGGAATAATGGGTAGTATTAAAATGTCTTCTGACTAATTGTGCATGCGATTCACTGCATTGAAAATTTGCCATTGTATTTATTCTCTAGAACAAATACAATGTGTTACAGGCACTTTTTTCTGCCTCAGTTTTATCCCTTTCTTTTCACTTTTGTTTTTATTAAGATTTTAATGGCTTCAATGTGTAAAATTCTTCAATGGGTGCCCAAAACCCTGCATGCAAGTTACTTTTGAAGGTGTGTTTCTGTAAAATGGGGGCCGTTATATGTGGATGTAAGATGAGCTCTCATAGATAACATTCTGTATTTCCTTTGAGCTAAAAGAAAAGGTCTTTGGTATTATTTAAGGCACAGTATGGCTAGAACTGTAAATGAACAATTATTTCTATCAGAAGTCTGTGGCATGTGTTCATTTACCTGCATTCCTTGTAGTAATGTCAACATTTTCAGATGTGTGTGCCCTAAACCTCTGAAAATCAAGCCTTTTTATTTATGTAGCTAAATAGGCTATAGTTGCCTAAGTTTAGGACCCCGACTTTGAACATATTGGAATTTGCATTTAAAACAGGGATTGTGGATATTGGGTTATACAGGAAATTCGTTATCTGTCTAACCATGCTTAAACAAGATATTCTTCGTAAAGTAAACAATAAGTTACTGTCATTATATTTTTCATATTCTGAAGTATGTTGGGGATGTGTGCATGTACCAGAACTACTTGTTCAATGAGACCAGTGGTAAGGCAAAACATTACATCTACATTATATAAAATCATCACTGATAATCTGTGCAGATGACACAAAAACTGGGTGGGGAGCAGTAAATAATGACAAGGACAGGGCACTGATACACAGTAATCTGGATCATTTGGTAAGCTGGGTGCAAGTAAATATGAGTTTTAATATGGCTAAATCTAAATGTATACATCAGGGGTCGGCAACCTTTCAGAAGTGGTGGGCCGAGTCTTCATTTATTCACTCTAATTTAAGGTTTCGCGTGCCAGTAATGCATTTTAATGTTTTTAGAAGGTCTCTTTCTATAAGCCTATAATATATAACTAAACTATTGTTGTATGTAAAGTAAATAAGGTTTTTAAAATGTTTAAGAAGCTTCATTTAAAATTAAATTAAAATGAAGAGCCCCCCGGGCCAGGACCCAGGCAGTATGAGTGCCACTGAAAATCAGCTCGCATGCCGCCTTGGGCACGCGTGCCATAGGTTGCCTACCCCTGGTATACATCAAGGCATAAAGAATGCAGGCTGTGCATACAGAATGGGGTCCTCTGTCCTGGAAACCAGTGATTCTGAAAAAGATTTGGGGGTATTGGCAGATAATGAGTTGAACGTGAGCTCCCGGTGCGATGCTGTTGCCAGAAGGTCTAACACAATCCTTGGATGCATAAACAGGGAAATCTTGAGTAGGAATTGAGGATGTTTTACCTCTTTATTTTGCATTGGTGAAAATGTCACTGGAATACTGTGTCCAGTTCTGGTGTCCAGAATTCAAGAAGGATATTGATAAATAGGATTAGAAACCTTCCTCATAGTGATACTCAAGGACCTCAAGGTAGGTATTTGATTAGATTTAAAATTCTTAATATTTGTAACTGGCCTGTCTCAAGAATGTCCTTAAATGGAAACTGATTTAAATATTTTCTTCAATTTCATAGCAGAGAAAGGTATAACATAATCCAATGTCTGGAAGTTGAACCTAAAGAAATTCAAACTGGAAATAGGGCAGAATTTTTTAACAGAGAGAGAGTAATTAACCTGGAACAGCTTACCAAGTATCATGGTGGATTCTCTATCAGTGACAGTTTTTAAGTTAGGAAAGGATGTTTTCCTGAAAGATCTACTCTAGGAATTATTCTTGGGGAAGTTCCCAGACCTGTGTTACACAGGTGGTCGGACTATATGATCACAGTGGTCCTTTCTGGCCTTGGAATCCCTGAAAAAAGATGTATGCACCCAGAGAGAAAATTGTGTAATGTATAATTGGAAAGAATATCTGGGAAGTAGCATGAGTTAATGCAATACTCCCAAAAGATGAAAATATTTTTCAGAAGTGGGTTAGGCAAGGCACTTGAGCAACCAGTAACTTTTTCAGACCTTTCCACATTATTAACCCTTGCTGTAAGGTCATAAAATATATTATTCAGTATTAGGACTTCTTGAAACGTCTTAATTTTAATGTATGTCTCCAATTCTAAAATTCTGGACCTTTTAAGACTCTGTGAATATATCAGATCTGGATCACATAACTTATTTAAGGACAGTGTTCATTTGTGTCTTCTCTTTGAGAAGAAGGTCTTAAAATTATTCCTTCCCAGATGGCCAAAAATGGAAATAACAATTCTCAGTAGTATGTTGGTGGAAGATTCCATAATGCTTTGAAAATGGTTCTTTGGGTCAGAACTGAAGCTGTTGGGCAGGAACATGTGTGGGATTTGAAAGGGAATTTTAAATCATTGGAGAGCAATTCATTTTGAAATTACTAAAAGTATTTAGTTTAAAGAAACAAGAAATGGTAGGGCCAGTTCTTATGAATTGTTTCTGTTATTGCCAATTTAGGGGTGTCACTCTCACTCTTTAATAACAGGTTAGTTTGTTGTTGTTTTTTTACATACCTGAGTGGCCGAAAACAGATGCTAAACTGGTTACTTCCTTTACAATCTCTTATGTGTATCTCTCTGTGGAGAACTTTTAACAGAGATTATATCCTTGACAGTGAACCTGCCTTGGTGGAGCACGTCCTCTTGGTACGTTGAGATCAAAGTATTTTATTTCCTAAAATTATCGAGAATCTGTTCTGTAGTATCTTATTAATTAGATATTTTAAAACAGTTTTTGACTGGACAAAATGATTTTCTGTAAGGACAGATGGATCTTTTTGGTTAGTAATAAATAACCAGATAGTTTGTAATTGAGCAAAATAAGCAATCTTAACTAAATCCTATGAAATTGAAGGAAATATTTAAATAAGTTTCCATTTAAGAACATTCTTGACACAGGTCAATTACAAATATTAAGAATTTTAAATCTAATTAAATACCACTTCCTGGTTTTTTGTTTTTTTACCAATGTTTAGCCCCATCTCCTCTCCAAAAATATATGGTGTAACCACTTGGTAAATAACAAGAGAAACTAAATATTTTAAGTTACAGTAGGATTTGAATTTCCCAATAGAATCATTTTACGAATTTAAATATAATCTCTTGGCAGTGTCTTAGTAAACTTGTCTCACCAATCCATGTTGAAGTTTTGGGGAAGTTCTCCTTGGGTCGGTTTCTTCTTGGGTCATCTTTCTTTTTCTCATTTGTCTGTGTCAGCTTCCTTATAGAGATGTACAGGATGATTAATGAAATGTGTGCTGTCTAAAAGTAGCAGGGATATGTGTGAATGGGCTTTTCACTTCAGAGTCTTGTTATGCCCTTCTCCTTTCTATTTTCGTTAAATAATAGGAAACATACTTCTTTCGGGCTTGTTTATATTCAAATCTGTTTCTTGTATCAGAGGGATAGCCGTGTTAGTCTGAATCTGTAAAAGCAGCAGAGAATCCTGTGGCACCTTATAGACTAACAGATGTTTTGGATCATGAGCTTTCGTGGGTGAATACCCACTTCGTCAGATGAATGTAGTGGAAATTTCCAGGGGCAGGTGTATATATGCTTGCAAGCAAGCTAGAGATAACGAGGTTAGTTCAATCAGGGAGGATGAGGCCCTGTTCTAGCAGTTGAGGTGTGAAAACCAAGGGAGGAGAAACTGGTTCTGTAGTTGGCAA
>NC_133773.1:137324747-137397748 GCF_003597395.2 Chelonoidis abingdonii | reverse complement strand
AACTACAGAACCAGTTTCTCCTCCCTTGGTTTTCACACCTCAACTGCTAGAACAGGGCCTCATCCTCCCTGATTGAACTAACCTCGTTATCTCTAGCTTGCTTGCAAGCATATATACACCTGCCCCTGGAAATTTCCACTACATTCATCTGACAAAGTGAGTATTCACCCACGAAAGCTCATGATCCAAAACGTCTGTTAGTCTATAAGGTGCCACAGGATTCTCTGCTCCTTTTACAAATCTGTTTCTGTCACCCTTTCATTGGCTTTGTGGCTTTGGGTTTGGCTTAGGTGACACATGCAGGTCCTGAATATGCAGTCTGCCTAATGAATATATAATATTTTTTTAATTGCCTTTGTTGTTCTTGTGGCAGAAAAGTGACAGATAACTTTGGAAAAAATTTAAGGTTTTTTTTCCTACTTAGTCCATTTTCTCAGATATTCTTTCAGGTTTTTTTTTTAGAGTTTGACAGGAAATGAAATTCTGTTTTCAAAAAGTCCAAATACTCCAGTTCTTCATATAAAAGATTTCAGCTTTCAAGCATTGCCTTTTAAAAATAAATAACTCTTAGAAAATCTTTAGCTTGAGTTCTTCGGTCTTACAACAATTTGTGGAGAGATTATTCTTGCCTCCTCGAGTTGTATGAGGGTTGGGTTGCATACTGCCAGTAAGTAATTAATTCCCCATTAATATAAATATTCTACACTTAAATGACTTCTTAGACTAGTTTAACATGGCACTTAGATTCCATGCTGGTACATAAATCACATCTACTACTTCCCCCATCAAGCCTTGTGGATAGGAGCAAGCAGTAAATGTGATATATCTTGACTTTAGTAAGGCTTTGTTAGTCTGACATGACCTTCTCATAAACAATCTAGGGAAATATGGCATGGAAAAACCTACCATAAGGTGGGAGCATTACTACTTGGATAACCATACTCAGAGAGAAGTTATCAATAGTTCACTATCAGGCTGGAAGGGCGTATCAAGTAGTGTCCTGTGCAGATCTATCCTAGGCTGAGTTCTATTCAACATCTTTGTAAATTATTTGAATAATGGCATAGAGAGTACACAGATGATATCAAGCAGGGAAGAGTTGCAAGTGATTTGGAGAACAGGATTAGAATTCAAAATGATCTTGAGAAACTGGAGAAGTGGTCTGAAATAAATAGGATGAAATTCAATAAGTAAAAATGCAAACGACTAAACTTAAGAAGGAATAATGATTGCATAAATTCAAATTTTGAAATAACTGCCTAGGAAGGAGTACTGTGGAACAGGATCTGGAGATTATAGAGGATCACAAACTAAATATGAGTCAACAATGTAGTACTATTGCAAAAGAGAGCAAAGCAAACATCATTCATGGATGTATTGGCAGGAGTGTTGTAAGCAACACATGAGAAGTAATTCTGCTGTATTCCACACTGATAAGGCCTCAGATGCAATATCGTGTCCAGTTTGGGGCACCACACTTCAGGAAAGATGTGGACAAACTGGAGAAAGTCCAGAGGTGAGCAAGAAAAATGATGAAAGTTCTAAAAAACGTGATCTACGAGGAAAGAGTGAAAAAAATAGGTTGTTTTTGTCTGGAGAAGAGAAGACTGAGGAAGGGCATAACGATCTTCAAGTGCATAAAAGGTTGCTATAAAGAGAGCGATAAATTGGTCTTAGTAACCACTGAAGACAGGACAAGAAGTAATGGGCTTAAATTGCAGGAAGGGAGAGTTAGGCTAGACATTAGGTAAAATTTCCTAACTGTTAAAGTAGTTAACATTGGAACAAATCTAGGGAGCTTGTGGAATCTCTGTCATTGAAGATTTTAAAGAACAGGTTAGACGAACACCTGTTGGATGATCTAGACTTAGCCCTACCTCAGTCCAGGGGACTGGTCTAGATAACCTGTTGAGGTCCCTTCCAGTCCTACATTTCTATGATACGTATAGGATAACTCCACACTTAACCTTGTAGTTACGTTCCTGAAAAATGCAATTTTAAGAGAAACGATATTAAGCAAATCCAATTTCCCCATTAGAATGAATGTAAATGGGACGGTTAGGTTCCAGGGAGATTTTTTTGATCATAAAGTACAGTACAGTGCAGTACTATAGTTGGGAGGTGCCTTGCCTTACCCCACACAGACACAGCCCACTGGCACTGGAGACACTGAGGCATGCAAGGAGGCTGAAGGTGCAGTAGGCTAGGAGAAGCACATTATGCAGCAGCGGCAGCTTCCCCTACTCTGCAAGCACCAGGGGTGGGGGGCTCAACCTTCAGCCCGCTCATGCCACCCTTTCCCTCAAGCGCCACCCCAACCGCCTCTTCTTCCTCTCCTCCTCTCCCTTTACTCTGCACGCCGTGTCCTCTCTCCTCCCCCTCCCTCAAGCCCCACTCTTAACCCACCTCTTCTTCTCCTCCTCCTCCTCCTTTACTCAACGTGCCATGTCCTCACTCCTCCCCCTCCTTCCTCTGCCTCCTGCCCACTGCAATCAGCAGGTTTGCAGCGGACAGGAGGCCGGAGGGCGGGGGGAGGAGCGAGGACATGGCACGCAGGCTCCCCCTTCCTCTCCTGTGTCCTGAACACTGCAAGATAGCTGATTGCAGTGGGCAGGAGAGGGGGGGGGGGAGCCTGTGTGCCATGTCTTCACTCCTCCCCCCCTCTTGCCTATGGCAATCAGCTGGCATGCAATGTTCAGGGGGCAGGAGGGACGGGGAGGAGCAAGGACTTGGCATGCAGCCTCCCCCTTCCCTCCCCTGTCTCCTGCCCACAGCAATCAACTGGTTTGTGACATACAGGAGGCAGGAGAGGGAGGGGTAGCCTGCACACTGAGTCCTTGCTCCTCGCCCTCCCTCCTGAACATCTCAAGCCAGCTGATTGCCATGGGGAGGAGGCAGGGGGAAATGGGGAAAGGTGTTGATCCACGGGGTCTGCCAGCAGGCAGGAGGCGCTGGAGGAGCGTGGGTCATAGGGGCGCTGATAGGGAGGCTGCCAGCTGTGGACAAAGCAGCCAGTCAAATGACGTCATAGCAAAGCATTGCACAATTTTAAATGGAGCATGTACTGTAATTGAACTGGGGCATAACTGAAAAAACATTAAGTGAGAGGACGTTAAGTGGGGAGTTACTGTACTCCATATAAAAAGAGCCTAAGGGCAGAGCAGGGTCAGTAGCTGCTTAGGACTCAAGGACTCTCTAGCAGGCTGAGACCTGCAGCAACCTGGACAGAGCTACTGCTGGCAGGGACCAGGTGAGCAAGAGAAGCCTCTGACTGGCTGCTGAGACTGGGTAGTTGCAGACCCTGAGGAAGTGTGAAGAAGGTGCTAGGGCTATGGGTTAGTGCCACATGGAGACATAGCAGCAGGGAGAAAAAAATTGAGGCACAGCAGGAGGCTGCAATCCAGAGGGTCCTTGGTCTGCGACCTGGAGTAGTGGGTGGGCCTGGGTCCCCCCCCCCACTTGCCACTGGGAAGTGGATGGACTTGGAGCTAAACTCCCCTGGAAAAGGGGAACATAGACAGTGACAAAGCCAGAGGGCTGAGCTATGACGAGGATATTGTGGTTCCTGACACTGCAAAAGGGGTTGCAGGCAGACTACAAAGAAGGAGTGGGGTGCAGATCATGGTTCTTAAACTGTTTGGGGAGATCCTAAACATCTGAATTAGTATAGAGGATGGACGGGAGAAGGTGAAATTTCCTTCACCTGATACTTTTCTTTTTTAGCATGACCTATCAGTCTAAATTCTTTCCCTGCACAGATTAGGATTATCTGCTCTAAATTAGATTTAAATAAAAATTGTCAGGGGTTGTTTGCATATATTACTGTACTAATGTTATTGGTTGTTGTTTATAACAGTTGCCTGTCTGTTGGTACTGATTTCATAGTATTTCAAGAGAAGCCTGAGAGAAAATATACCCTTTGTATAGATAGAAACAAAAAACATTAAGTTTTTATACTCTATCTGTTCTTTGGGAGAAATTAAAATATAAATACAGTATTTGACCTTATGTAGATGATCCCAAAATAGAGAAATTATCAAGAAAAGAATTTTCATTTTGTACAGTATTTTGAATTATTTCTTTCAAAAATTATTCTGGTGGTCTTCTGTTGTGTGAAACTGTTTGTGAAATATCAAGTATGTGAGATTTTGAGTATGTGTCTGTTATGCCATGAAGGCCTCAAAAATTAGAGTTCTTGTGTAAATTTCAAAACAAGAATAACTTTAAATCTTATAGAAATCTTAAGGTGGCTTTGGGGAGACTCAGCAGGGCCAAGAAAGTGAAGCTTGTCTTCTGTCTTGAAGTATTCCATATTTGAGAAGGTTTTGTGTGAATTACTATGTTTTAGAGAGAGAGATCCAATTTTAAGTGGAAAATTCAGAATTCTAGGTTGCTTCCATGATAAAACTGAGGGTTATGCTCAAAATGATTTTCAAATAATATATACATTGGTACAGTGTAATTGCAAATTCCTACAAAGGACTGGGATACACGTACTGCACCGATTTAATCTCTTCTTTAACAGAAAACACTTATTGGGGTGAAATTAATTCATGGAATGCTTTAATTAACTAGTCTTAAATGAATTTCTCTACTCAAATTTAGGCTTATTTTTGTAGTAGAAAGACTTAAACTATCAGGAAATCTCACTGGGGACCTCATAGGTTGTGTGCTGGCTATTCATGCGCTGGCACACAGCATATATTGCCACATTAGGCATTGCAGCTTAGTTTAGGTTGTTGTGAGGATTCAGAGGTGCAATCGGGATGTTATCTATTGCCCAGGTTTGATTTGTTGATAATTTGATTGTGTATGTGTGTAAGTAAAATAGTCTAGTCATTTCCAGTGTTCCTAATTAATAATCTGGCACTACTAGGGCTCGTGCCAGCATTCAGAGACAGAAATATATTACTCACTGAGAATGTCTACTTGATCCTTGATGTTCTGTCAAATCATCCATCTCTAATTATATACGAATACAGAGATTTTAAACAGAATACTTTGCAAAAGGAACAGGAACATTTAATTGTTACATAATTATTGCAAGAACTGATAGCATGGTACTTATAAAGAGTGCATATACAGCAGGATAAATTTCACTTTGTCATTACTATACTAATCTTTCTTATCTGTATTAAAATGCAGGAATAAGCAGTATGATCAAGAATATTCTCACTGAAAAACACATTACAAAGTCTGTCTGCTAACAGAAGCTTCCACAGATGATCAATACCAGGAGAGGACATGCCCAACTTCTAGCTGCAAACCTGAAACATTTTAATTTTAACATCTTAGTTAGTGTCACTAGAGTTCATCCTTGGATCGTATGCGTTAACATGTTAATTTGGAAAAGTGGATATCAAGGGTTCTTAAATGCTGTCACAGGTTCCTTTCCTTAAGGAATATACAATATTCAGATTTGCCTAAAGAAATGTGGTGTTACCCTCTCCTCCTTGAAACATAAAAAAAAAAAAGAAAGAAAAACGTATTTGGATAGGCAGCCGGGAACAGAACCCAGATATCTTCATTTCTAGTCCAGTATTTTAGCCACAAGAAAATATTGTTGCCCCTCTTCAACAAGAGTGACTAGTCAAATTTGGGGGCCTTGAGAAACTTCCAGTTGAAAGTAGAAATTGATGGAATCTGATATTCTCTTTGATGCAGTCTTGTTGATTTACTAGGACTATCCAGTGTTGTCTCCTCTCTATACAGGATGAACCAGGAACAAAAAGAACAATTTCCTAGTTTACAGCCCAAAGACCCAAAAGCTCTTTCTCTAGCTTTTTACAGAGGCACACAATATTCACAGGCTACTTCTTGGCTTTCTTGTTTTTTGCCGCTGCCTCGCTTTCTCTGGTCTTGTTTTTTTCAGTCTTTTATCTCTCCTGCCTTCAAATCTCTACCCCTGCCACCAAAAAAAGTACTCAGCCAAAAACTCTTGATGGGTTCACACACTCCTTATGTCTCAGGTAGGTGCTATCTTTTCACTGACAACTACCTACCTCAGCGATTCTCAAAATACGGGTCATGACCCTAAAGTGGGTCATGAGTTTGTTTTAGTGGGGTCACCAGGGCCAGCATTAGACTCGCTGGGGCCCAAGGCTGAAAGTCGAAGCCCTGCCACTGGGACTGAAGCTGAAGCCCGAGCAACTTAGCTTTGTGGGGCCCTGGGCAATTGCCCTGCTTGTCACCCACTAACATCGGTGCCGATTCTAGATTAACACAGAGCATGGGGGCGTGTAGTAATTTTGTTGTCAGAAGGGGGTCGCAGTGCAATGAATTTTGAGAAACCCTGATTTCTACCTTGTTAACTGTCAATCATATTCGCTTACTGAAGTGGCCATCCTGTAGAACAATTAGTATATGATATAATTTGCTATTGATTTACTCAAACTGCTGAATAGTTTTGAACATCTAAAAAAAAAAAATCCCATCAGTGTTACCACAAAAAATGTTTGTTTCCTCTAAGTTTTGCCATGGAGAACATGCATAGAAGGAGGAAACAGTTGAAAAAATTGCCTAAAACACCAAAGGTTGGACCTGTAAACTAATCTTTACAGGGATGAAACTTTCTATTAAAGGGAAATAAGTAGGGCTGTCAAGCAATTAAAAAAATTATTGTGATTAATATGTGATTAATGGCACTGCTAAACAATAATAGAATGTCATTTATTTAAATATTTTTGATGTTTTCTACATTTTCAAATATATTGATTTCAGTTACAACATAGAATACAAAGTGCACCGTGCTCACTTTATATTTATTTTTTTTACAAATATTTGCACTTTAAAAAACAAAAGAAATAGTATTTTTCAATTCACTTAATACAAGTACTGTAGAGCAATCTCTTTATCATGAAAGTTGAACTTGTAAATGTAAAATTATGTACAAAAAGCCCTGCATTCAAAAAATAAAACAATGTAAAACTTTAGAGCCTGCAAGTCCTCTGTCCTACTTTTTGTTTAGCCAATTGCTCAGACAAACAATTTTGTTTACATTTGCAGGAGATAATGCTGCCCACTTCTTGTTTACAATGTCACCTGAAAGTAAGAACGAGCATTCGCATGGCATTGTTGTAGCTAGTGTTGCAAGATATTTACGTCCCAGATGTGCTAAAGATTCATATGTCTCTTCATGCTTCAACCACCATTCCACAAGACATGCGTCCATGCTGATGACGGGTTCTGCTTGATAATGATCTGAAGCAGTATGGACTGACGCATGTTCATTTTCATCATCTGAGACAGATGCCATCAGCAGAAGGTTGATTTTCTTTTTTGGTGGTTCGAGTTCTGTAGTTTCCTCATCAGTGTGTTGATATTTTAAGTCTTCTGACAGCATGCTCCACACCTCGTCCCTCTCAGATTTTGGAAGGCACTTCAGATTCTTAAACCTTGGGTTGAGTGCTGTAGCTACCTTTAGAAATCTCACATTTGTATCTTCTTAGCATTTTGTCAAATCTGCTGTGAAAGTATTCTTAAAACGAACAACATATGCTGGGTCATTATCTGAGACTGCTATATATAGCAGAATGTGAGTAAAACAGAGCAGGAGACACACAGTTCTCCCCCAAGGAGTTCAGTCACAAATTAACGTGATGCATTATTTTTTTATCGAGCATCATCAGGATGGAAGCATGTCCTCTGGAATGGTGGCCAAAGCATGAAGGAGTTTACAAATCTTTACGTATCTGGCACATAAATACCTTGCAATGCTGGCTACAAAAGTGCCATATGAACACCTGTTCTTACTTTTTGGTGACATTGTAAATAAGAAGCAGTGTTGACCTGAATTTGATGGGTGAATTTTTATCATTCACCACTGATCTCATCCGACCAGAAGATTTTTAGGTTCTTATCCAATTCAGACTACAGAGTTTAAGAACTCAGAGAGTTCTATATTGGGAGAGGATTCTCAAGGCACTTGGCAAGAACGCATACACTGAGGACAATACCAAATTGATAAAATCTTTATTACCATTAACATAAAAACAAGGAATGCAATGAAACTTATAACTGCAAAACAGTAAAAGAATTCCCAAACTCCTGCTGGTAACACTTCTATTAAAGTACCTTAACCTAACTTATTCACAGCTAGTAATAGGAGGTGAAGGACCAGTCTCACTCGTGGCATGCCCGATTACACAATGGTGCTGGCTTCCCCGATGGTTAGGAATGTTGAGTAGTTATACTATACTGCACAAACTGAGCTGATAGCGTGGTAGAAGATAGAGTAGATAGATGAAAAGAGTAAAGTACTCCAAGAAACTGAAACTTCAGGCGTTAGAGAATAGAGCTTAGAACCAGAACTTAGAATCTAGAGGAGCGAGAGCCTATTAAGAGCTCTCTTACAAAGTGTTTTATAGGATCCTGATCTATGTAATACAGGCCCAACCTACTATATCCAAATCTTGTTTCCGTACCCTAAGAAATGTATGGGTACCCTTCTCCTATGGGTTAGTGAAATATGACACATTCTAAATATATTAATAAGAATTATCTCACTCCAAAACTGCCAACCTAGGCTCTCTTGGTGACCTCGAGTTGTGATGTACCCTGTGCTTACCAACCGGTTGTAGAAGCCAGATAAACCTGTGGGGTGGATAGTTCTTCCTTTTGGTTCCCCAAAGTTCAGGGACCATTCTTATCGGTGCCAAAGGTTGGCAGCTTTTATGCTGACATATTTATAACTGATTATGTTTTTTGCTTATAGCAGATTTTACCGGATCTTACAAGACAGTAGAGTTCTTGCATTTCAGCATTTCAACAAAACTTATTACAGGAAATACATGTCTCAACACATCCTAAATTCCAAGGAATTAATACTGATAAAATATAAAAATAAAATGGATTTGTCATAAACAGATAAGAAAAGTTAATAGCACAGAAGTACTTTATATCTCTTTGACTATAAAGGGTTAACAAGTTCAGTAGGCCTGGCTGTCACCTGACCAGAGAACCAATCAGGGGACAGGATACTTTCAAATCTTGAAGGAGGGAAGTTTCTGTGTGTGCTGTTAGTTTTTGGCTGTTGTTCACTCTGGGGGCTCAGAGGGACACAATTAATTTTTTTTGAGTTAGTTGTGTGAGTTAACTGTAATTAATCGACAGCTCTAAAAGTAATGCATGGGGAAAATATATCATTTTAAAAGCCCAAACACACAAATAAAATTTTCAGGTAGAACAAATTTCTCATTACTTTTAATCTGATTACCTAGGTATTTTAAAAATATATCATTTTTCAGCAGACAGTGGAGTGCCAAGATTAAATATTTATCTTTTTTTCCTTTGATTATAACAACAGCATTCTTGCAACTGTAGGAGAGAGAAAGTTCTGTATTTTACATGGTATAGATGCTTTGTTTTTAATTGTTACATTTTTTAAAATTGATTTGAATGCTAATGGTAAATGTGCGCAAAGCAGGTACAAACCAGTGGCCGACTGAAACTAATCATTTGGAAAATGTGCTGTTCTATATTTGGTGCTTTAGGCAATGGAATTCTGACTTAAAAGTTTTTGTATTCAGTTTTGCTGTAGGGTAGCGAATGTTTGGTCTACAAGTTTTGCGATTTTAGCAAATAGAGGAGAAAAAGACCTTTCCCTGCCAACAAAGAATTTTTCCTTAAACTACTTTTTCAATTGTTTTTGTCCTTTTTAACTATAAATATCTCAAGTGACGTTGCTTCTGCCACTTCCCATGGAAAATTTTTCCGTAGTCACTAATAAATGTCACTATCCAAAACATATGTCTATTTCCACTTCCTTAGTTTCATCCCATTATTTATAATTATACTGCTGGGCATCACTCTAAAAAATTCCTCTTCCTCTTTGATGTGTTTTGGTGTTTGCCTTCCCTCCCCTCTCTAGAATTTTAGTAAAAGTGTGTGTGTGTGTACATTTTATTTATTTATATACCAATATATGGCTAGCTAGCATTTCTGATCAATAAATCCCTCCAATCTTCTATCATTTCTGTTTGCTATTCACTCAACTTCCTCTGATTTGTCAATATTTTTTTGGTAATGTTGTTGTGCCCAGAATAGAAGGCAGAATTACAGATGTGCGCATAGAAATACCCAGAGAGACTATTGTATTCAGTATATTTAGTGGGTATAGTTTGCCAAATGAGATTTATATCTAATTTATCTAAACTGTGCTATCTAAAATGAATTATCATTTTTTTAAAGTCAAACTTGTATTTTTACAGATGTTTATGAATATTATAGAATATTATCCCAGTCAATCTAGATGTCTAATTTGTGATGTCTTTTATTTTAAACACCCTTATCCCTCTAAATTGCCCTTTTATGTTGCACTTTTTTCTTTAATGTTTTAGACATAGGTATTCGGCAGTATTCTAACACTGCTTCGAAACTTTCTATGGTATGCATTTTATATAAAGAATGATTTCAAGAATAGAAGTGTGAAAGAAGGATGATGTAGAATGTATGCTCAAGATTGGAAATGAGGAACTGTTTAATCGTAATTTATTTGGGCATAAGCTTTCGTGGGCTAAAACCCACTTGATCAAATGCATGGAGTGGAAAAACACTAACCCAGGAACCCAACCCTGCAACAAACCTCGGTGCCAACTCTGTCCCCATATCTATTCAAGGGACACCATTATAGGACCTAAACACATCAGCCACACCATCAGGGGCTCGTTCACCTGGACATCTACCAATGTGATGTATGCCATCATGTGTCGGCAATGCCCTTCTTTTATGTACTTTGGCCAAACCAGACAATCTCTATGCAAAAGAATAAATGACAGAAATCTGACATCAGGAATTATAACATTCAAAAACCAGTATGAGAACACTTCAGTCTCCATGGTCACTCAATAACTGACTTAAAAGTGGCAATTCTTCAACAAAAAATCTTCAAAAACAGATTCCAATGAGAAACTGGAGAACTGGAATTAATTTGCAAACTGGACACCATCAAATTAGGCCTGAATAAAGACTGGCAGTAGATGGGGCATTACAAAAACTAATTTCCTCCTACTGTTACTCACATTGTCTTGTCAACTGTTTGAAATGGGCCACTCTCATTACCACTACAAAAGAGATTTTTCCTCCCTTGTTATTCTACTGTTGAGAATAGCCTACTTCCACTTTAATTGAATTGTCTCATTAGGACTGACCTCACACTTTGCAAGGCAACTCCTGTCTTTTCATGTACTGTGTGTATGTATCTGCTATTGTATTTTCCACTACATGCATCTGATGAAGTGGGTTTTAGCCCATGAAAGCTTATGCCCAAATACATTTGTTAGAGTACGTCTACAATACCCACCGGATCAGCGGGTAGTGATCGATCTATTGGAGATTGATAAAATCAATCCCCGATTGCTCTGCTGTTGACTCTGGAACTCCACCGTGGCGAGAGGTGGAAGTGGAGTCGATGGGGGAGCGGCAGAGGTCAACTTGCTGCTGTCCTCACGGCCAGGTAAATTAACCTATGATACACCGACTTCAGCTAGGTTATTCACATAGTTGAAGTTGCATATCTTAGGTCGACCCCCCCCCCCGCCCTCCACAGTGTAGACCTAGCTTTAGTCTCTAAGGTGCCACAAGTACTCCTATTATTTTTGCTGATAGAGACTAACACGGCTACCACTCTGAAACCTGTTTAATCCTAATCTTGGCCATGATAGAGTCCTCCTGTGTAACCCAGTGCAATTTACTTAACTGCTTTGTGCCTTATTTGCACTGATGTGTAATCGTGGATATAATTTCTTGCCGAAGTGTTGAGGATTAAAGTTTATAAAATAAAACTACTATCTATATTTTATTAGAAATAAATCCTTGGAAACCACCCCCCCCCCCAATTATAAAATAAGTAAAATAAAAGTATAGGCCACTCCTCATTTGAAATTGAGTTAATTTTATGTGTCTAAAATGCGATTCTTCAGTTTTACATCTGCACTGTGGCTCATTGTTTCGCTTGCTATCCACAATTGACAGTTTTCTTCATAGTTGTTTTATCAGGCACTTGAATTTTAAAAGATTCAGCCTGGAGTACTGTTTTACTTGCTTCTAGAGAAGAAGTTTAAGAAATTGTCAAATCCTATATTCATTTTGGGTTGTCTGAAACTAAAATGCTAGTCTTTAAAGATATTACAATTAGAAAAGTAGCTTCTGTATTTAGTTTCAATAGCATTAGATGTATTTTGGGAATATAAATTAGTTTTAATTGTTTATGCTTCCAATTAGCAGAGGGGTAGAAGTGAATTATGTGGATCGCTAGCTCCAACAGCTGTTTAAAAAAAAAAAGAAATCGGAGGTAGTGGGAAATGTAACACCATCTGATGAGACAATGTTGCTGATACATGTCAGACTTTGTTGTGATTATCATTTAGAAATTGATACTTATCCGACTGTTGTGATCATTATTTAGAAATATACTAGACTCTTGTTACTTTGCTCAAGTGACTAGATGATCCCTACATTTTAGACAGTAAATGAACAAATATTATAAAATAGATATCAAGGATACTGCATCACAAAATATATCTTGTTAGTTTATGTTTGCAATTACAACTGGGTTTTATTGTGATACTTCATAACATACTAACAAATGTTCAGTCCTGTATGTTATAAAATTAATGAAGTCTTAGTAATATGAGACCAGAATTCACCCCAACACTATGCAATTTTCCATTTTATCCGTCTTTGCCAGAGCTACTATGGGGTATTTCTTGTCTTCAGCAGATATTTTTGTATGTCTATCTTACTGACTGAGTGAGGTGAGGGCAGAACTATAACAATCACACTTCAACTGCCTTTGCAGCAGCCTTTCTTTTTCTTCAGAGTACATCTGCCTAAATGACCCTCAACAGTTTCTCCCTTGCAGCACACAAGAAGGGTGATACTTCTTCTGAGAAAGGGATTAATCAACAACCTACAGGCTGTAGTGTTTCACCAAAACCCCTAAGATAACTACATTTTTCTTTGGGGAAAGAGGTGAGATTTGTGCCAAGGAGACATCCCTTCCTGCCTTTCCCATCACTCTTTCTTATTTCACAAATCTGTTGCTGAAAAGACACCAGTTGTTCAACTTCTTCTATCAGTGTTCATCACTGAGGATGTTGGAGAGATACTTGCTCTTTGCTGGAAATAAAGATGGAGGCCCTATCAGAGATAGGTATGTCTGAATAAGAGTTTTCAAAAATGTGAGATGCAGTAAGTCACCAGGCCCAACTCTATTTTAATGTGTCAGTAATATTCAGGATAAAGGAGAATGAGTTGACGTTAATTATTTAGATCCTTTCTTCTGCTGCCCCTTTAGTAAAGGATGTGATCCATCTTGGAGAAACGATTCCTTTATATATTCACCATTGTTTGTCACCAAATCCATGACTTCAAATGCAGTACTAGAAAGTACTTGGGATCATTTAACATGAAATTCTGTTTCTGCCTTTGAAAGGCATTTAAAAAAAGTACTTTTTGTTAAATTTGGTATGGAATGGGTCAAGCAATAGAGCCAAAGGTTTATGGAGTTTATCAGCTGACGTCACTGGCAGCGCTGTGAAACCTCCAAAACTAGAAAATTAAGCAATGGCTCTTAGTTGGCTCAAAGGGAATCTTAATTAGCCAATTAGGATTACATGAGGACTGGATAGCACAGGGGACTTTTAAAATTGGAAAGGAGTTTTAGATGCCATAAGCCCTTCATAAATCTGATAAGTTTGCTCCCAAGAAAAACAGTATATTTTAAGTCCTGATAGAAAAACTAAAACAGCTGCCAAATACCTCTATTGGAGCAAGTTCATAATCCAGGAAGAGAATTAAAAGTCAATCAGTGTGTTTGTGTGTGTCACTGTGAAGGATTCCTGTTAGGATCCCCACTCCAGCCCACAAATCTTTCCCATGTGTGCCTTCTTGGCTGACAGTTACTGAGTAGCACAGAGGACTCATGACACCACAGCGAGTCTCTTTCTATCCTTTCATTAACTACCCTAAACATGACTGAGATCCTGAATTTAGGATGTGAAGTGATATTTTTACTTGGCCTGGCTGGTCATGGCAAGATGTAGAGCCTAATGAGATCAGTCATTGCTGTTTCCATCACAAGCAGAAGCTAGACTTGTCCCAGGAAGTGTGAAGCTCCTAAAAAGCATAACTCTACCCCTCCTGAGTTTGATCTGGTCAGTAGCTTCCCAAATAAGGAGGACAAGTGGGAAGGCACACGTGAAAGTGTAGGTAAAATTTCCATTTCCCATCCAGTCCTTGGAAGGAAGAAATAATCTTTTTCCATTGCAGACTTTTTTTTCCAGCTTCTTAAGAGCTATTGTATTCAATGCTATGTAAGACAGAAAATAATATAGTCCTTATCTTTGACACACATTTCCCTTGGTAAAGGGTCCCCTGCTCTTAGAAAACTATTCTCGTCTCAGATCTGACAAACTCACAACATCAAACACATTACTTACAAAGTAATTGCCCATGAAGATGGGCAATGTATGATAAAGGTATGATGATAAAGGTATCATCTAAGGTCTCCAGTATTTATTTAGTATGTACATATTTGCCAAGCCAAGCAGTAGTGTTCTCAGTGGCCAAGTTGAGCTCTTGGAACCCACCATCAAATTTAGTTAGTGGGCACTCCACAACAATGTGTATCATTGTTTGATCTGTGCCGCAGCTGCAGCTTGGATTGTCTTGAAGACCCCAACAGTGTTTGGTTGACTGCCCAAAGGCCTTGCCCCATCCAGAAATGGTTAAGCAGGCCCCACTGATGACGTGGCAGGTTGAAGCTGAGCAGGCAAGCAGGAGGGTCTGTGATGAGGAACTGATTGATGGTGGACTCCCCATGAAGAATCAACCAGTGCTCTGAGAAGGTTGTTGCATGTCTTGATTTTTTACTGCTATCTTGCTCAAGTGGTCTCTAGTGAAAGTTTGCAACTTACTGATGTTTGTAATCATGGTGTGATGGTGTGTATGGGAAATATTTAAGGCATATAACTGTAACTCTACTCAGATTTATCCCTTTATGGTCTTAAAGTTAAAAGAAGTCACCAGGGAGTGACTCAGTGACAGCCTGTTTATGCATGACAGAATGGTCACCCCTCCCTGATCAGCTGATGAGGCAATGCAGGATTTTATTATATCCCATTGCCCCATCACAGAATGGTCAATGGAAAATCATTAAAGACAAATGTGAACAACCAAAACCACTTGGTAGTAAGAAAGAAACATTGTAACAGATGGGATGATTCCTGCCTATGAACAAAGATAAAAGAGTTTCAGTATAACAGGGAATCAGGAGAGACACGCTGTATCCATTCTCTGAGGAGATAATCTTGTAAAGTACGGATGTTTTTCATGAAGGATTGGATTCTGATTCCTCTGAAGCCAGCCAGCTCTGCAACAGACTGAACTTTGGAGGAAAAACCTACTTTATTAAATAAGACAGGTAACTATTAAGAAGTGTAGGCCCTAGTTTGTGTTTTATGATTTTGTTTTGTATTGTAGCTTTTTACTTCTATCATTTTGGAATTTCTATTCTGTCTTAAATAAGCCTCCTTTTGCTTCATTGCAAGTGATGTATGTTATAGAGGAGCAATGGTTTAAAGTAAAACTGGTAAACTAGGGTACACTGTTTCTTTTGCGACAGAGGATCTGGGATTTCTGTGAGCAACCAACATCAGGCATTGTATATCACAGAGGAAAGCTTCAAGAAGATTGGGGGTGCACATCTTGTTAACTGCAATGCAAAGACAGAGCACATGTCGGTAAGACAGCCAAATATGTAGGACTGGTTGGAGAGAGATAAGTCTTTAGCAGAGAGTTGAGAGGTATCTGCATCAAGATATTTGAAGCCATGCTTTTGAGTACCAGTTTCTAGAGAGAGGTTGTAAAGAGAAAAGCAGGGGCCCATGATCAGAGCTTTGAGGGATGGGACAATCTACTGAAAGAGATGTAAGAAGAGGAGGAGCCACCCAATAAGACACTGAAGACCAGAGAGGTAGGAGAACCCTGGAAGAGGACAGAGTCACAAAGGCAATGGAGTACAAGATTTTAACATGGCTGATGATGTCAAAAGTGCCAAAAAATCAAGGGAGGAGGAAATAGAAGCTTTGCAACTGGAGCAGGAAGAGACCATTTGAGACCTCTTAGTCACAACTACTTAGGTGGTGTGAAGAGGCCAGAAATCAGACTGAATGTAGTTGCAGAGTTACACTCTCTATATAAAGATGGTTTCGTTACAGGATCTTTAGTCTATAGAGACAGCTAGTATGAATGCAGTTATTAACCATCCAACTTAACATCTTTAACTTTCAGTTTTATTATTTCACTTTTAGGAATGATATAATAAGAATATTTAAGAAATATTATCTTTCAAGGATGAGAGATGATACCCTGTATTTTTGGTAGAAGAAGTTAAACCATACAAAGGCCAAGTTTAACAGAAAAATGAACTACAAATCTAACTGTAGAGTGCTGACCGCAGCTACGTCCTCATCACAGCAGGAGCAAGCATACTAATAAATATTTTATTGTTATGTCACTTCACTTTAACACTGGGAGCAAACAAGCTTTTGTATCAGACATTCTAAATCCATTTTCATGTTGCTTTTAATACCAGATTTAAAAAAATCAGAACAAAAATTGTATGGATTAAAACACTGCATAACCTTTGTCTGTGCAGGTACTACCAAATTAGCCCAACATTTCATGACCTCTACACAAGTCATAAATGGTACCACAGTGCAATAGGAGCTTTCAATTGACCACAATCACAGAAGTCAGCACAAGCATGGTGAACAAAACACCTCACTATGCCAGGCAAATAGTATACACAGAGAACAGCTGTCCATATTTTTGTGCTGTCAGAAAAAAACCCTAAGAAGATAAAACTTTAAGTACATATTTTGTGAGACCCTTAAAAAATGCTGACTTTATGAACAAAGATAACTACCACTGAGTCTGAGTTGCTGAACATACTGTGTGTGTGTGTGTATATATATATGGACAACTCCAGAAGCTGCCTACTTTACACAGAAGTATGATTATTATTATTTCCGCTCACATCAAGCACACAGTAGTCAGCATGTTTTAGAAGCCGTTCATGGATAAGAAGCCTATATCATCTCTGCTGTACATACATGCCAACTATAACAAAGGTAATTTCAATTCACAACTATTTCTCTAGAGTAAAATATTTAATTCCATGAGACAAACTCAGAAGAACAAACAAGCATAATTAAAAATAAATAAATAAATACAAATTCTGGGGGCATCAGTATGACTCTTGTAACTTTGGTACTTATAAAATGCTGAAAGGAAATATGGTCTGTGAATTCACTAAGAGTTCTCAGCTAGGACTTCCTGAACTCTAGTTTGAGCTCTTCCAAAATCTCACCATGTATCCTTGAACAAGTCACTTATCTTCTTTGTGTCACTTTATCTTAGATTTTTCATCTTGGTTGTCTGCCAACAATAACTAAAAACATGATAACAATCTAACTCACCTCCCCCATTGTTTCTCATCTGATTATCACTGAAAACTGCATCTTGCAATACACAGGCTTGCTATCTGTTTGTCACATTGGGATTCTCTCCTTTTTCCCCCCACAAACTGCACACATTTTTCATTTTCTGCTTCTCAGATGCTGCCATATTATTTCAGTGTTTCGGTTACAAACATTTGACAGAAATATGAAATTAAAATAAGTGTTAAAATGAAATTACAAAATCATTGAGAATATTTGTATAATACTAGACTTGTATAAAACTCTTAAACAAAATGTAATGTTTGTACCTAAATTGCTGGACAAATTCTTTGCAACATAGTAGTGGTTAGCAAACTACACCATGATATGAGAAATTTACAATTTATGAGCAAATTCTGTATCATTACATATATGCCGAAGGCCCCCACAACAGCAGAAGCAAAACAACAGGCAAATTGTGGAGAGGCTATGTGAGAGTGTTTGTAAATTCACTGTTTTACAAAGATCAACTTGCCAAAACCAGTGGGCTGCAAGTGCAGCTACAGACCTGAGACTGTAGTAGTGACTGTTTTGATAAGAACATTAGAATAGCCATCCTGGGTCAGGCCAACGGTTCATCTAGTCCAGCATCCTGTCTTCTGACTGCGGCCAGTGCCAGACGCTTCAGAGAGAATGAACAAAATGGAAATTTTGAGTGATCCATCCCCTGTTGTCCAGTTCCAGCTTCTGATAGTTGAAGGTTTAGGGACACATGGAACATGTTAAGATAGTCAGGGACATAGTCCCTATTAGCCTTTGATGGAACCATCTTCCACAAACACAACTATTTCTTTTTTGAACCCAGTTATCTTTTGGCCTTCACAGGCTGATTATGGGTTGTGTGAAGAAGTACTTCCTTTTGTTTGTTTAAAACCTGTTGTCTATTAATTTCATCGAGTTATCGTTCTTTCTTGTGTTATATGAGGGAATAAATTACACTTCCCTATTGACTTTCTCCACACTACTCATTATTTTATAGACTTTGATCATATCCCCCCTTGGTAGTGACTTTTCTGAGCTGAACAGTCCAAAGTCTTTTTCATCTTTTTTTATGGAAACTGTCCCATGCCCCTAATAATTTTTGTTGCCTTCCTCTGTGAGTTTTCCAGTTCTAAAATATCTTTCCTGAGATAGGGACATTAGAATTGCACACGGTATTCAAGGTGTGGGTATACCATTTATTTATACAGAGGCATTATGATGTTTTCTGTGTTATCTGTCCCTTTCCTAATGATTCCTAACATTCTGTTAGCTATTTTGACTGCTGTTGCAAATTGAATGGATGTGTTCAGAGAACTATCCACAGTGACTTCAAGATCTCTTCCTGGAGTGATAACAGCTAATTTATTTCGTATGTTCAGTTGGGATTTTTTTTTCCAGTGTGCATTCCTTTATCAACATTGAATTTCCTCTGCCATTTTGTAAAAGCAGCAAAGAGTCTTGTGGCATTGTGGTAAAGCCTCTGTCCCAAATCTGGACCTTAGCATCCAAAATTTGGGGGCTTAACATGAAACTCCCCCCAAGCTTATACCCAGCTTGGCTCTGATCTCGCTGCCACCAACCAGGATTCAGTGCCTGGTACACTGAAGCCCCCACAAATCGTACAGGGGACCCCCCAAGACCCAGAACCCTGGGTCTCCTACTTCAAACAGGAAACAAGGTGCCTCCGCCTTGCTCTCGTTATCTGATCCCAGCTTCCTCCCTGGGTGAGCCTGGGCGATGGCAGTACTTAACATCCTTGAATAACAAAACAAAGAGGCCATCAACCTCTCCCTAAGGCGATGCATCAAACATAGTAAGCTAACAAAGAGATTTTCACCCCCCTTCCTGTAAGCCAACCAGAGAAAAACCAAAAACCTCAACCAGGTTTTAAAAGAAACTTTATATAAAAAGAAAGAAAATACAGAAAAATATAACCCACTGTATAAAGATGTCAATTACAGGCTCTTACTTTTAAGAATTAGGAATACACAATCTGATTCAAAAATAGCAATAAAACCAGTCCAGCGATTACACACATGTAAATACAACTTACAATATAACCTATTGCTTTCCTTTGTACTCACACCTTGGTAACAGAAGATTAGAAAGAAGCTTGGAGATGGAAGGAAAGATGCTCTTCCACCACAGCTGGAGAAACAAAAGACCCCGAGTCCCAATTCCCGCCCCTTGACTTTTAAAAAATCCAGTTTTCTGATTGGTCCTCTGGTCAGAGTGTTGGTTCCCTTTGTTCACCCTTTACAGATAAAAGAAAATTAACCCTTACCTATCTACTTATGACAGGCATCTTATAGACTAACAGACATTTTGGAGCATGAGCTTTCGTGGGCGAATCCCACTGCTGCCATTTTTTTGCCCAGTAAACCAGTTTAGTGAGATCCCTTTTTAACTCTTCTCAGTCAGCTTCACTCTCTTATTTTGAGTAATTTAGTATCTGCAAATTTTCCCACCTCACTGCTCACCAGTTTTTCTAGATCATTTATGAATATGTTGAACACCAGTGGTTCCAGTACAGATCCTTGGGGCATTCCACTATTTACCTTTCTCCTTTGTGAAAAATGACCATTTATTCCTACCCTTTGTTTCCTTATTTGACTTCCAATTTTTAAAGGATATCTTTTTGTCTCTAATGCCCTATTTTACTCTGCTGTTTAGCCACAGTGGCATTTTTTTAGTTCTTACTCTTTTAGTATTTGGGCTATACATTTAATTTGAGCCTTTGTTATAGTGTTCTTAAATAATCTCCATGCAGTTTACAGCTATGTCACTCTTGTGACTTTTTTTTTTTTTTAATTTCTGTTTAACTAGCTGCCTCATTTTGGTCCCTTTTTGAAGTTATATGCTATTGTGGTTGGTTTCTCTGGCATTTTCCGCCCCCCCAAGAATGTTAAATTTAATTACATTATGGTTGCTTTTACCAAGAAGTTCAGCGATATTCTTTTAGAATAGATCCTGTGCTCCATTTAGGATTTAACCAACAATTGTCTCTCCCCTGGTGAGTTCTGCTCCAAGCAGAAACCATTTATGGTGTCTAGAAATTTTATCTCGGTATCTCTTCCTGAGGTGACACATGCCCAGTCAATATGAGTGCAGTTGAAATCCCCCATTATTGCATTTTCTGCCTTCATAGCCTCTCTAATCTTCCTGAGCATTTCAGTCACTGATACCATCCTGCTAAGGTGATCAATAGTATATTCCTACTGCTATCCTCTTATTGTTTAAGCAGGGCATTTCTATTCATAGAAGATTTTTACTTTATTTTATGCTATGCTTTCTTTGACATACAGTGCCAGTCCCCCACCAGTGCAACCTTCCCTGCCATTCCTATATATTTTGTACCCTGGTATTACCGCGTCCCATTGATTATCATCATTCCACCAAGTTTACACGATGCCTACTATCAACATCTCCATTTAATACCAGGAATTTTAGTTCACCCATTGTAATATTAATACTTCTACCATTTGTATATAAGAGCTTATATGTTTAGTGAATATGCAATTGCTTGCCTTCATGTATCATATTTAAATGAAACTCTTACATTTGACTGTTCCTGACTAGCTCCTACCTGTATTTTACCAACTGATTTCCTATCCTTTTTAGTAGGACTTTGAGTTCCCCCTTCAATAAATTCATCTTTAAGGGATGTCTCTCCTTGAATCATGTGCTTCTCCATACCTGTCAGGTATCCCACAGCCCTTAGTTTAAAAAATTCTCTAAAATCTTTTCAATTTTACCTGTCAGCAGTCTGGTTTCATTTTTGTCTAGGTGGAACCCATCCTTGCTGTACAGGCTCCTCCTTTTCCAGGAGGTTCCCTCAGTTCCTAATAACCTAAACCCCTCCTTCTTATACTATCATCTCATCCTCACATTGAGACTTTTCAGTTCTGACTGTCTTTCTGACCCATGCGTGAAACTGGAAGTATTTCCGAGAATGCTGCCATGGTGGTCTGGGACTTTAAACTCTTACCTAGCAGCCTAAATTTAGTCTCCAGGACTTCTCTCCTTCCTCTCCATGTGTCATGGGTACCTAAATGTACCATGACCACTGGCTCCTCCCCAGCACTGTGCACATGTGTATCTTCATGTCTTGTGAAATATACAACCTTCTCAAATTACTATGCTGTTCTCCCTGTCATCACAAACCCAACTGTCTATATTTCTAGTAATTTCTGGCCAAATTCATAGCTTAATGCCAGAAGGGACCATTAGTTCTTCTAGTCTGACCTCCTTAAATTTCATCTGATTACCCCTGTATTTAGCCCAGTAACTTGCTTGGCTTGTGTCCTGATCTGTGACATTAGTGTAAATATGGAGTAACTCCATTTAAACTAATAGTGTTATTCCAGATTTACACCATTATAAAAAGAATATCAGAATCTCTCCCCTTATTTCTGGGTTTGGAGAAGATTTTATCCCTTCCTAAGCCTCGTGTATGTCTCCCATAGAGGTCTGAAGCTTACAGCCAATGAACTCTGGATTTCTTTTGAAGATGAGAATTTTGTTCTTGTTAAATGTATTAGCACTCAGTGAATTAATAATAAAAGGTGAATTTTTCATGTATTATTGCCTTTTTCCCCATATGACCTGTATCCCCTTGTGTGAATAAACATAATATCAACACTGGGTCACATTCCACTTTATCATACCCTTGTATATCCTGAGTAAATCTATTGACTTCCCTACTGATATTACTTTGTATTTACATGGCTCTCAGATCAGAATTTGTAGTCAACTTTACCATTGTGGTTCTAAAAAAAACTGCCAAGTTTGCACCTACTATATACAAACCACTCTTCTGAATGTATTGTGATCAGCACATTTTCCATGGTGCTTGATGTTGAGAGCTTAGCAACTGTTTGTTTGATTATTTCAAAGAATGTTGTTGTGGGTTAGTCAGTATTGCTGGGGTGAATTAATGCTGGCTGTAGTACACCAGCTGTTAGAGATAAGTTAAAATGCTACTTAATTCATAGAAGCCATTGCAGAAAACAAAATAAAAATCTACAAGCTAGCACCCAGCTTAAATTGCTTCTAGGAGAAAGACATTTTGAATTGGCCTTGATTCCAGCTTGTAAATCTGCTATGGTACTTTATTTCCTAAACTGGAAAAGTTTGCTTTCCTATATTTGTTCTGATGCAATATGTTCAAATTTCACAATAATGTATATTTTCGCTTGTTATCACTCTTGGAAATATTAATATAAATATCAGATACATTCTTACAAATATTTACTTTTGAAGAGTGAAATTTAGAATTTCTTTGTGGGGTGGGGAGTCACTTTAGATATATTTTGAAGAATTGTTTATTCCTTTTAGACATTTTTGAACACTGAAGCTACTTCAACCCTGAACAGTAATAGTCCCACTTGTCTTTAAGAAAATAATTGAATTGTATTAGACATTTAATGAGCAATATGTATTTGATTGTTTTTTAGAGTCTGCAGACCAATGTAGATAGGAAAACACAACTAAGCAAATTAAGGAATGGATGAAAGAACATAAAATGTTAAGACATGATATGAATTGCTGAGTTACAGTCTGTTTCAACAGTTGCTATGGAAATTCTTTGCTGGGTTTGTGTTGTGTGTGCAATGAGGCATTCAAATGATGGAAGGAGTTACAAACAGTTGGAAAAATAAAGACGACTAAATCCTGTGGTGTGAAGATTGAGAATAATCTTCAGACTTTTGTTTAGGGTATATAGGAATTTGGTATTCATGTGAGAATGATTTGTAGTGTTTAAAAATGACTAATTATGCACTTCAATGAGAGTGCGAACAGAACGCGATCAGGCAAAGTTTGGACAAAACATAAGGGAGACGTACACTTCATTCCCATCAGTTCTCAGTCTTCATTGTGCTGTGCTTCTCCAAAAGTCAGGGAGAATGGGGGGCTTTGCAGTGTGCCCTTAAAGCCTATGGGTTCAGACTATTTCAGAGCAGATGGAGAGTAAGCTGCAAAGTCCAGGGCTCCTGAGAGAAAATCCTGCCTTAACTTTCCTTCTTTTTAAACTGAGGGAGACTTAGAGTGCTGTCATTTATGCTCATTCCTTCATCATAAATACATCATTATCACAGGGAGAGGTAGTTTCAAGTAATGGAGCCTTAAACCCATTTAGAGTGTTCTGAGTAAAAGCCAATAAATGATAAAGTTATGTTGTAGATTAACTAAAGTGATCATTGATCCCATGCATGGGATTCAACTGTTTAATGCTGGTGTTAGGAAGTATTTTCGTGTTTCCTCTGAAGTATTAAACAGAGATCTGGCCCTAGGATAAAGTGAGTGTGTTGCATACAATCGGTTATGATTTGAGGGGGCAGATATAAGTGAGCCTTGGTCCTTCCCATCATCTTTTTCTGTTGCTTTTATTCAAAGGGGGAGGGATAGCTTAATGGTTTGAGTATTGGCCTGCTAAACTCAGGGTTGTAAGCTCAATTCTTGAGGGGGCCACTTAGGGATCTGGGGCAAAATCACTGCTTGGTCCTGCTAGTGAAGGCAGGGGGCTGGACTTATAACCTTTCAGGGTCCTTTCCAGTTTTATCAAATAGGTGTATCTCCATATAAAAGTGATAAACTAGATATTTTTGTCTCAATAGCCATTGTATCTTCATTTGCAGAACAGAGATTTTCTTTTCTTTTCAGTGATGGTGGTAACCTAAGGATTTCAACAGATGAGAATACGCATCTTGCAAATACAACACTGATAAAAAGCATTGTTTTAGAAAAGTTGATAAGTTTTCTAAAGTGAGGTACACTTCAGGAAGCCAGTCCACTGGAAAAATACATTATGGAAACATTCTCCAACAAGCCTACAGAATTACTAAAATAAAAGTGTGTGATAAGAAGGGAATGCAAATCAAAAAACAGGAGGACCTTTAATTGACTTGGAGGCAGTCCTACTTCAGGATATGCTGTATGGCTTCTTCACCATATATACTGCATCACACAGGCTCTGATTCTTCTACCACTGAAATCAATAGAAAACTCCCATTGGCATCAGTGAAGAAGGATGAGGTCCATACTGTGGTATGCAATGTAAAATGCATCTTCATCAATGCTCTATGTATCTGATATGTTCCTTTAGAATTGGCAGAGTGCCACGGAGTGCTACCTTGATTTGTGGCAATAAAGGACATACCTGTAAAAGTAAATATGCTGGATTGACTAGGATAACAGCTGATGCTTCCAGATAAATAGAAATCTCCATCCACAATATTTTAATTGTTCAGACAAGGACAGGATATTCTTTGGACACTTGATTCTCACTTTTCAATCAAGTTCTCAGGAAAAAATGACCACTTGCAATTGCTGCGTTGTTAGTGGTCTAGCTGAATTTGGTTTTGCAAAGTTTTGGACTACATGGGTCTGTTGAGATACTGAGACTGAATTGCTCAGAAAATTGACTACCTCAGAATGTAACTGTAGAGGGGAATCATCATCAAGTAAGTCTATTTTCAGTGGGATCTCACAGGGATTGGTTCTTGGCCCTATGCTATTTACCAGCTTTATCAATGTCCAGGAAGAAAACATAACATCGTCAGTGATAAGGTTTGCAGATAACACCAAAACTGAGGGACTAGTAAATAATGAAGAGGACAGGTAACTGATTCAGAGCTATCTAGTAAACTGGGTGCAAACAAACAATATGCATTTTACTATAGCTAAGTGTATACATCTAGGAACAAAGAATATAGACCCTACTTACAGGATGGGAGACTCTAGCCTAGAAAGTAGTGACTCTGAAAAAGATTTGGGGGTTGTGGTAGATAATCTGCTGAACATGAGCTCTCAGTGTGATGCTGTAGCCAAAAGAGGTAATGAAATCCTGGGATGCATAAAAAGGGAAATCTTAAGTAGAAGCAGAGAGGTAATTTTAACTGTATTTGGCACTGGTGTGTCTGCTGCTGGAATCCTGTGTCCAGTTCTGGTGCCCACAATTGAAGAAGGATGTTTATAAATAGGAGAGGATTCAGAGAAAAGCCACAAGAATGTTTAAAGATTAGAAAAGATGCCTTATAGTGATAGACTCAAGGAGATCAATCTTTTTAGCTTAACAAAGAGACGACTAAGTGGTAACTTCATTGTAGTCCATAAGTATGAACCTGCGGAACAAATATTTAATAATGGATTCTTCAGTTTGGCAAAGAGAGGTATAACATGATCTAATGGCTGGAAGTTGCAGCTATATGAATTCAGACTGGAAATGAGGAGTAAATTTTTGATAGGTTAACTAACCATTGGGACAACTTACAACAGGCTGTGGCTGATTCTCCATCATTGAGCATTTTTGAATAAGGATTCAATGTTTTTCTGGCCAGTGTTATACACGTTAGCTTAGATCATCACAATGGTGCACTTTAGCCTTGCAGTCTATGAATCTGTACGTATGTGCCATCATTGCCACAGTATTGTCACACCTCAACCATGAATATATTTTTATCTTCACATGACCCCAGTGAGTTGGGGAAAGTATCTCTGGGATTTTACAAATTGGAAACTGCAACATAGGGTAAATTAGTGTCTTCTCCAAAGTCAAATAGGAAGTGTGTGGCTGAGCTGGGAATTGAATCCACTTCTTCTGAGTTCCAGTCAAGTTTCCCATCTGCAAGACCAACACAGAAGAGTTAAGTGATTTATAAGATGCAGTCTCTACCATCATTCCAATATTGTATGTTAATCAAAACAGTCTGGTGAGCTGTATTACCAACAACCAAAAATCACTTTATTCAAAGGTCTAAATTAATGTTTTAATCTTCAGGATAAATACTTCACTACTGATGAGACCATGAGGATTTTCTTAATAGGTTTACTTTTTTACTGTTAAGAAATTTCTACAATTAGCTTAATACAAAGGTACTTATTGTTGTGGAGATATTGCAGCAGAATAAATGTACCTGAAAAGCCAGATTAAATATATGCAATGGGGTCTGGTTCTGTTCTATTTTTCATGGAGGAAAACATAAAATTGGCTTTGTAGAATTTCATTCTCTCTCTTCAGTGAAGTGTAGCTTCTGCGGCACACTTCCTTTAGGATCTGTAGATCGCTTGTGTAACATCTTCCAGGACAGGAGATGGTTTGCTGATCTCTATTCTTAGTACAAGACTTCTGAGTAATTGTTTATTTTGTTTCTGCCATGAGTCAGATCGAAATTATTTTTACCTGAAACTTTGTGTGTATGTGCTACATAAAAGCTTTTCTCTCGTAGATACTGAAGGAGTGCCATCAACTAAAAATGTAAATTATGCTGAGAAAAAATGACAACTTTTAATGAACTACAAAGAAAAGCATAGTTTCTGTTGATATTGTACAGCACAAGACAAAGCTGAAGTGGTTTATATCTTCAGAATCCTAAAATGAAATCATTTTCCTAACCTTGGTTTTCTGCTATTTATTATTTTATAAATCATAGATTTTTTTCTCCCCAAGATGTTTCATAAAGCTTCAAAAAAAAACCCATAATTTTGTCTTTCAGTGATTTACATTCTCCTTTCTTAGATGGTGAGGTGGTACTATAGAGAATTTCCTCCCTAATTTTATATTCTAAAACAAATATTCATAAGAGATTAGATATAATTAGTACCACAATAAGTATTATAATAACTTATAATGGGTCATATTAGCTACCTCCTCCTCCCCCACTACATAGTTAGTGAGTTAAATTGCATCAGTAAGCTATAGCCCATATCTTTCCAAGATGCGATCTGAGGAATCTAACTCATGCAAAATTACAAGACATTGACTTGGCTCAAGCAGGAATATTTTCAGAAGTGTCCTATTAATAATAAGTGGCCAATATAGTGAGAGAAAACAATGTTAAGCTTACCACGTACTTGGATTGCTGTTACTCACCCAGGCGGGATAAAAATAAAGGATTTTTAAAAAAAAACAACCCATAAAACTTGTATTTTTTAAACTAAGTACACTTTTAAAATAAACCTATTTAAAATTTAACTCGACACATACTCTATTTAAAATTATAATCTATTAAATAATTTAAACTATTTTTTTTAAATTAAGCAGTACAGATTTACTGCAGAGCTTTTAATCAAAGTCAGAGCAGTGAAATGGTTGAAGTTGTTGCCTAAGCACCCAGAATCAAAGTTTATTGAAGTGCTATACCAGCTTTGATAGGTTCAGAGAATATTTTCTTTATTTCGGCTTATTTATCTAGTTCAGTTCAATGAATAATTCATTCAAAGTCAAGAAACTGATTGGGAGTTGAAAAAGCAGAAAAGCTTGCTTTCCTCTTCTAACTTATGAATAAAAACTAGGTGTGAGAGGATGAGATCTGCTAGTTCTAAAGTCTTGAAGGACATGATGACCAAAAATTGAGTTCAATTCACTTCCTTTGTTTAATGAACCTGTTTATTTTAAATGTAAAACATGCTTTGATAAACATACTTTTTATCGTATGTATATCTAGCATATTTAAAGTACTTTTTATTTAGCAAGTAGAAATAGATTTAAATGCCATTAGCAGCATTTTGAATCAAATTTCCATCCAAATCGAGCTTGACACAAATGAGGTAAAAAAATAATCCTCTACTAAATAATACATCATTCACAATTTTCTAACAAAATAAATATGTAAAAAATAAGAAAATAAATATCTTATTCTAAATAATTGCTTAAATAAATATATTTAGATCTAGTGTATCCTCACAGTGAGCAAAAAGTACCAAATTCAATGTAAGGGCTAGATCTACCTGTAAATCAACATGTTTTAATTATTATCAACCAATAAAAATCCACCTTTTGTTTAGGAAAATAAGTAGAAAGTACAAATACCAAACAAGATTAACATGGATTACTTAAATTGAGCTAAATCGATTTAAAATTTAAAACATTCCACCCTGGACTCAATGCTTTTTACTTTTCTCATTGAAATGTGAAACTAGATAAAACAGGCTGAGTGAAATTCTATTCTAGCTCACTAGTCGTTTCGCCATGGCTCATTAATCAGTTTGACTGGTGTGTTTGGAAAAAATTCTGTGAAACTGTGGTTTCATAAGATTTCAGCTTGAAATTTGAAAAACCTGTGCTGTTGCAGCTGAAATTTGCTTTATGGTTTTGTTGAACCTGACAACTGCAGGAAAGTTCTAGTTTTGAATCCACACAAATAGGAGTAGGTGGGTGGATAGAGAGTTTTGAACAGACCAGAACTATTTTCACCCAATTTTCTCTATAAACACTTTAACAGGTCCGACAGTCTAAAAAATAGGAGACAAATATGTATATTGGAAAACAAGTGAGTTCATCATCATATTTAAGTGCCCAAAACAGAAAGTGATGTCTTATGTATATTGACATTATAAAATTGCTTTAAAATATTTTTATACTCCAAATAGTTTGACCATTCATAGACCCTTCCAATGTGATACTTTCTGTTCTGAAAATTTGTTAGTTAAAATAGTTTCAGATACTGCATTAAAGTTTATCAATTTTTTTAATTGTTTACATTTCATGAGAAGTTGTTTGCTAAATATTTTTTCTTAATTTCAAGGAACACATCTCATGGTTTTTTCCCTGCATTTTTCAGTCAGCTCAATACTAACATGTCCCACCTGCCATTTTTGTTGGGATAATTTTAAACATTTATTTTTTTTCCCTTTTTGGTATGTGAAAGGCCCCCACATACAAATACACTGAAAAAAAATATTTTTCTCTGTTTTTTTATTTAAAGTAATTTTAAGTGTAACTTGTGACAGTAGGGGGATAAAAGATCAGACTGAAGAAATTTTTATGCAACAGTACACCTTTCATCATTTAGAAAAATGCTGAAGCTAGCTACCTGGTAACTATGGTATTATAAGATATAACAAAGTCAAACAATAGCAGTATTTGAGTGCAGAGGCAGCAAGAAGCCAGTGGCACTTATATGGTTCAAACATAACTGTGTAAAAGCTAGGAGAGGTTTAACACTGTAATAATAATAAATTCCAAACTTTGCCAGGCTCAGTCATTCAAAACTTTTGATAAACGGTTCTGGTGAATTTCAAGATGCTGTTCTTAAACAACAGTATTAAGATCTAAATGGTTTAGCACCTAGTTATTTGACTGGAGAGCCTCTCTCCCCCAAACCAGTATTACCACTGACACTCTAGCCGAAGCTCACTTGGTATGAGCAGGAAGTGGATGGCAGAGCTTTTTGTGGGGGATTGTCAACCCTGAAATTCATGCTACTCTCTTTTGTTTGCCAGAGCGGGAATTCATTGATCCATCTAGGCAGGCTGCAAAGCAGATCTTTCCTCATAAGCATTTTAGGGAAATTGAATGCCATAAGTGGAGGAGTAGTTGTGACCAGACAGCAAATGTAAAAAATCGAGACAGGGTGGAGGGTAATAGGAGCCTATATAAGAAAAAAGACCCAAAAATCAGGGCCATCCCTATAAAATTGGGACATCTGGTCACCCTAAGGAGTTGAGACTGAAGGACATTTCTTGAGGTTTTGTGATATAAATGAGTAGAACATCTTTGGTTTTTTCCCTTTTGGAAGAATCTCTATATTGGTATTTCTGTAATTGGAACTTGGAATAAAAATATTTCATTGATATTTTAAAATTTGTTAATGATGCATTTCACATTTTAGGATCTTCCTGGAACTATGGTTAGGTCCTAGATTAAATAAAAAACACAACAGCCTCTCTAAATATCACTTCTAAACCATGGGGCTAGAGGAGGAAATGAAAATTTAAATTTAATGTTAATTTTACATTTTGCAAAAAGTTTAATTTTGTTTTGGCTGGTTTTGTGTGGATTGCCCACTTCTAGAAGTAGAGCCCTGGTATTGATTTAGCTGAGAAAGTTCATGTTCCAGAAGCATGCACTGAAATTAGGGAAGCAAACAAAAGTGGAAAGTTCCTGTATAAAATAAATACTTGGCACTTTTATCATGCTTTTCAACTTCAACACTAGATGTAAAAAAAAAAAAAAATCTGCAAAGCATTTTATAAAATAATCTACACAACTCTCCTGTCAGTACAATGGGTAAGTGTAACTATCTCTGTTTTGTACATGGAAGAAACTGAGGGAGAGAAATTAAAGTGCTGTTATGGTTAGACTACTGATTGGAAAAATAGCAACATTTTACTCAACTCATCTGCTTCCTGTTATATTCTAAATCACATCTGCTTATTTTATTAATTAAAATCAAGCTTTTATTCCTGTTAGCACTGCTTAACCAGTATTATTATGAATACTGAACTAGATATTGGATTTTCTGGCTTGTGCCTCATCAACAGAATTAATAGAATCATAGTACTAGAAGAGACCTCCAGGGGTCATCTAGTCCAGTCCCTTGCACTTATAGCAGGACTAAGTATTATTTAGACTGTAGAATTGTTAGCTACATTTCAAATTTATATTACTGGTAATGTTATATGTTGCATTTATGTCTTATGAAGAAAAATAGAGGGGTAGTTTAAACAAACAAACGATTGCGCTATGAACTTTACAGGAGAGTTCTTCACGTGCGTTAAGCACCTTTCCACCCACAAGATTAGATGAAGCTTCAAGCATGTTCAAGCTATGGATTGTAAAGCAGATAGAGAGATGTAGGCAGGCATCTTAAAGTGGCTGAATTTATTAAACAGCAATATGGATATGGCTGTTAACGCAAGAAATAAACTGGTGGAAAATCAGAAATATCAGCCTCTTTTTGTGTAGAAATAAAACATATAAAGTTGTTAGATTTCATTTTTAATATGCTCCCTCCCCAGTCTCATTAAAATGTATATACTAAGTGACTTGTGATGTTTATGGTTATTTAATGTGAGAGTACTGGTTATTTAATGTGGTTCCCAATAAAATTTTTACTGTAATCTCACATGCTAGTTATTTCTAAAATTGATTAGAATAACTGTTCTGGGGGATGAGATGACTCAGTAATTTGGTAATGGGTCATAAAGCCCTTTATCCCTAGGTCAGTGATTCAAATCCAGCCCAGATCTGTAGTGATCATCAGATGGCTGTTGATGGTCTATTTGGACAAGTATCCACATCAGTAACAATAGCTGACACTGACAACTTTGTTGGCAATCTCAGAGGGCTAAGTGAATGGGCATGATAACTTAACTTTCTCTTTACCTCTCTGTAAGCATTTGGACTCACTGCTGCAGCACCTCCTGCTGGTGACTTCTGGGAATTAGCTCATTCCAGCTCCAGAGCACCTTCTGCAGGCTGGTGATCCACCTTACCTGTGGCCCCTGTGTCCCTCCCAGGACCTTGGTGCTCAGTTTACCCAGGGTGCTGCCCCCCTGGCAATAACCCCTTTCAGCCTCAGGGTCTCCCCCTCCCAGGGGAGCCCCCACCCACTAGCCTCACTTCACCTTAGTGTTCAGCTACTGCTAATCCCCAACTACCCACCCCCCTCACTGGGGCAGGCTGCAGTGTAAGCCACTCATCATCAACAAAGGGGGTTCAGACCTGCTGCCTCTGCCTACCCATGGGCTGCCACCTGCAACTCAATACCTAATAGGCCTTACCAGGCCTTCAGCCTGGGGCTTTCCTAGGCTAGAGCTCCCTAGGCCTTTCCCCAGCCCTGCTCCACTCTAGGTTTCTATTTTAGCACCTTGCAGACAGCCTTTCTCCCTCTATAGACAGAGGGAGAGTGCCTGGGCTCTTGGCTCACAGCCTTTTATAAGGGCCAGCTGGGCCTGATTGGGGCATGACCCCAGCTGAGCCTACTTTCCTCCAATCAGCCCAGGCTTCTTGCCTCAGCCACAGAGCTCTCCTGGGCTGTTTACCCGCTCCTGCCCTGTGGGGATTGAATCACTCTGCTACATTACCCAAGTGGTCTTTCTGGATCTGATATGAGACACATAAATAATAAAAAAAAAAACAGTTTATGGATGAAAGTTAGTAGATTGACTGTATTGGATAAAGCCTGTTGTCTACAGGTGGAGATAAGTTGCTAGTTGTGACCTACAAAGCCCTAAATGGTCTGGGGTTGGTCTACCCAAGGGACTGCTTCTCTGCGTGGGATTTTTCTGCAGTTTTGTATAAGAATATTAGAAAAGTAAAAGCAGCTAGGTACAAACTGTAACTTCAAGATTGTTTTCATGATTGTATTCCATGACTCTTTTGGGAGATGTTGTGTCTACAGAGATATTGATGGTATTTTGTTCTCCTTTTTTTTTTTTTTTTTTTTTGAGAGAGAGGGGGGTGTGTGTGCAATGCATGTAAGTCTTGGTATTGAGTGGAACCAGCCTTGTTGCTAAAAATTACTGACACATTAGAAGAATAGCTCATCTTTGCTATAATATTACAGCTGCAGTTGTAGAAGTTGCTCCTGCCAGGGGCTAATCTGCAGCTTTATCACTTGACTTTAGAGAGCTTTGGGTTTTTTGTTTGTTTTATTTGGTTTTGGGGTTTTTGAGGGGGTGTTTTTTAGTTGTTCCTAAATCAATTCATGCTGCTTAAGTGTACTATATGCTCCCTTTCTCCACAATTTCTCAGCTGGTTGCATAATATTATCTTAACTTTTCCTATCTATGTTCAGTGGAACCAGTGCCGCAAAATACCAATAATGTGAAACTTGCAATTTGCATGCAGTTCTTTATGAAATTCTCTCTCTGATCAAGTCTTTATTTTGTCTAGTTTTTCAATAACTTATTTTGAACTACTTTGTGTTTCTTTCTAATACCTTTCTTTCTGGGGTGAATTTTCTCCCAGTTCTCCCCTTACCTTCAGAATCAGATACCTTTGTAGCAAAGTATATTTAATTATCTTCATAACAGCTCTCTGTTAAGAAGTATCCCAGCTACTTTAATCGGCTCCCTGCTAGAAAGCAACCCACTGGTACTTCCCCAATTTTCTTAAACAGCTAAGAGGATGGATCCAAGGTAATAGTATGGACATAATATTTCTGGACTTGGTGGACGTAGCATCACATAGCTCCATGGATTCACTGCTTCATCATGGACCGTGTCCATTTGATAGTGTAAAACATTTGAGCTCAGAGCCCCCCGCCCAGTGTTTTGCTTTGCAGTAGGCACAGCAATGATTGCAGTAGAGTAAATCCTATGTAAGGGTAACTCCTCATTAAGGCACAAATTGGTATATTTTCCTTAAAGTTGCTTACCTTGCTTCTTATTGAATAAGGTATGGCCAAATGGAATGAAAGAGCGTGCAAATTGCCTGTATCAGACCAGTGATTGTAGTGGTGGGGGATCCTTTCACAATAGTTATATGTCTTATGATGCTTGTAGACCAATAACCCAGGAGTGTAACAAATTCATCCTCTTCAAATTAGATTCCTCCAAATATTTTTTATTTTTTTAATTAAGGACCAATCTGGTTGTGGTGATTTAGCACATTGTCTGCACTCTTCCATCTCTAGATAGTTATCTTTTAAAGTAAGAGGACTGCATGCATTTCCTGGCTCACTGCTTTATCAAGTATCTTTTCAATAGATAGTGGACTGCCCCATACAAGAGAAAACAATACTTTCATTAGCTTTAACACCTGTTAGTCAGCTTTATTCCTTCTCAAAATATAGCTATGATGTTGCTCCCAAGTTGTATTCCAATATTTCAGAAGTGGCTTAGAAAACCACCCTCTTAATCAAATCCCTAGCAGGGCAGAAAGGTCCAACGGACCAGAGTAGGAAAACACTTTATGAGAGTTCAAGAGCTTCCTATGATGAATTGGGATTCAATTAAATAAAACCAGAAAACTTAGGATGAATATCAGGCAAACTTCCTGTCACTAAAGGGAAATGAAGTCAGACTAGAGGATCAAATTAGTCTTTGCCATCTCTAATTGCTATCATTAAATTACTTTTTTTAAGATTAGCTGGAAAGAAGTGAATAATTATAGAGTGGTATAGCTGGACTCCATCACAGACAAATCCTAGCATAGTACCTTAGAAATGAATATGAGAGTTTAGGCTCTCTTGAGCATGGGCTCATTAACAATAGATTATGTCAAAGAAATCTAACTTCTTCAAAGGAGCAAAAAAATTAATGAAAGCATGGCAGTGGATGTGAGTTACCTGGATTTCAGTAAGGCTTTTAGTAAGTTCTCCCACAGGCAATTGGTGAACAAAATGATAAATCTAGATATTGGCACTGATGAGAAAATATGTGCAAGTTGGCAGGAACAGTGAGGAGGGTTATCATTAATGGCACAAAATCCTCCTGGAGTGAAATGACAATTGGGTTCCCACAGGGTTTTATGCTGAGAACAATCCTGTTTAACATATTAATTATTGAGTTGGAAAATGGAACTACTGTATTTGCTTGGTATCCGTACTTCATATGGTACTGAAGCAGGAGATAGTTGACACAGTGGTGAATATAGTGAAATTGTAGGAGCTTTTGGACTTGTTGGATAAATTGTCAGATGACTAAAATATTCTTTTAAATCTAGGAGATGTGTTGCTTCTGGGGTAAGAAGAACAAAAAAGTGAAATACCAATTAAGCGGCTTAAATATTAATGAGACAGGCAAAAAGGCATGTAGAGGTGATATGAGCAGAGTCAGTATCCTAATAGAGGGGACAGGTTGCTTTAAACAAAGAATACATTTTAAATCTAAAGCAATGGGATTTATTTATTTATTTTGATCTTCTTATTTTTTTTGTATTTCTGCATGGCACTTCTGCATATTTCTGGAACATTGTATGAAATTTAGATAACTTAATTTAAAAGATCTCTAGTTATCAGAGAGACCACAGAGGAGGGCAATGTGGTTGGTTGACCTAAAGATATGGAAGTAGTCTTTTTTGATGAAAGAGATGCAGGGAGACTAAGGTATGATTTCATTAAAGTCTTCAAGTACAGGAATTTAGGAGTAGGCAGAGTGATATTCATAAGGAAGTGACCTCATGTTTTCACAAATAAAAATTTGACCAAGAAAGGTTTAGGCTACATTTGGTTTAGGCTGCATATCATATGGAGCTGGTCCTCGAGGAATCAATTCTGAAGCACTTAGAGGAGAGAAAAGTGATCAGTAACAGTCAGCATGGATTCACCAAGGGCAAGTCATGCCTGACTAACTTAATTGCCTTCTAACTTAATTGCCTGGCTCTCTGGATAAGGGGAAAGCAATAGATGTGTTATTCCTTAACTTTAGGAAAGCTTTTGATGTGGTCTCCCACAGTATTCATGCCAGCAAGTTAAAGAAGTATGGGCTAGATGAATGGATTATGAGGTGAATAGAAAGCTGGCTAGATCATCGGCTCAACAGATAGTGATTAATGGCTCCATGTCTAGTTGGCAGATGATATCAAGCAGAGTGCCCCAAGGGGTGGTCCTAGGGCCAGTTTTGTTCAATATCTTCATTAATGATCTGGAGGATGGTGTGGACTGCACTCTCAGAAAGTTTGCAGATGATTCTAAACTGGGAGGAGTGATAGATACGATGGAGGGTAGGGATAGGATATGGAGGGACCTAGACAAGTTAGAGGATTGGGCCAAAAGAAAACTGATGAGGTTCAACAAGGACAAGTGCAGAGTACTGCACTTAGGATGGAAAAATCCCATGCATGGCTACAGACTAGGAACCAAGTGGCTAGGCAGCAGTTCTGCAGAAAAGGACGTAGGGATTACAGTGGACGCAAAGCTGGATATGAGTCAACAGTGTGCCCTTGTTGCCAAGATGGCTAACAGCATTTTGGGCTGGATAACTGCCAGCAGATCAGAGGAAGTGATCATTCCCCTCTATTCAACATTGATGAGGCCTCATCTGGAGTATTGTGTCCAGTTTTGGGCCCCACACTTCAAGAAGGATGTGGAAAAATTGGAAGGAGTCCAGCAGAGGGTAACAAAAATGATTAGGGAGCTGGAGCACATGACTTATGAGCAGAGGCTGAAGGAACTGGGATTATTTAGTCTGCAGAAGAGAAGAATGAGGGAGGATTTGATAGCTGCTTTCAACTACCTAAAAGGGGTTTCCAAAGAGTATGGATCTAGACTGTTTTCAGTGGTACCAGATGACAAAACAAGGAGTAATGGTCTCAAGTTTCAGTGAGGGAGGTTTAGGTTGGATATTAGGAAAAACTTTTTCACTAAGAGGGTGGTGAATCACTGGAATGGGTTCCCTAGGGAGGTGGTGGAATCTCCTTCCTTAGAGGTTTTTAAGGTCAGGCTTGACAAAGCCCTAGCTAGGATGATTTAGATTGGGGATTGGTCCTGCTTTGAGCTCCTGACGTCTCGTCCAACCCTGAGATCCTATAATTCTATGATTTTAGAAGGGGCTTCTTGTAGGAATTGTTAACATTTGGATCAGTCTACGGTATGATATTGGGAGCACAAATTATCAACCACTTTAAAGCAAAGATAATGACTACTTACTACACTAAGTACTTTATAAACGCCATAGCTAGATATTTTGAATAAAAAAAAAATCTACAGTAGTTAAACATGCTTACTGAGTAACAGTGTACATCTGGTGCAAGGTGTGAGAATGAAATAAATATTCCTTTTAGTTGTCTTAATCCAAACATTTTGTCTGTCTACTTTAAAAGAACAGGGAATATTGCATTGATAATACCAAAAATTGATGAAAAGTTTATGAAAACTGGTCCATACTGTGAAATACGTAGATAATGTAAACATTCAATATTCATGAAGGTGCTCATTAACAATAAATAGAAATTTAGGCCAGATTGTCTCCTCTGCTTCTGTGAGGGGAGGCAATTTGTGCTAGGGTCAGACTGCATTGCATGGTATAAATTCACCCAACTCAGTCAGTAATCCATTTCTCAATGTCATTTTTCACAAGGATCTGATCCAAGGCCTATTGACTTCGATGAGCTTTCAATTTGGCTCCAATTTGGCTCCAATTTGGCTCCAGTAGAGAGGTGATGAGCTCAGATGTATTGGTCCATTAGAGCCCAATAGAACAGGTAGAACAGTTTCCATCTGAGGTCATGACAGCCTATGAGGCTAAGCTGCTGTATGTGAATGAATAATGGTTAGTGGTCCAGGATAAAATTGTCTAGTTTCTAAGTGACATAAGAGCCTTTCAATGGGACTTAGGTGCTTTTCAAAATGAGACTTAAGCCTAAGCTACTGTAGGTACTTTTGAGACACTTTTCTCCTCAACTGTCATAATTATTTTTTGAACAGAATTGCATTCTTATGTGCCTTGCAGAAAAAAAAAATAGACATGTTCTTACATGTGGCTATTTAAAAACTAGTTGGAAAAAATTAAACACTGACAACTTGACCTTATTTTTTTTCCTTTTTTTGTCCAGCAATCACTCTCTAATTGTTATTGACTTGAGCATCTGGCCATGCCACCATGGTGTGTGTGTGTGTGTGTGTGTGTGTGTGTGGTATGCATGTAACCATGTTTGAGTTATTTTTCTTGTTTAAGTTTATGGAGAGAAAAGGCAGTGCACATAAGAAACAAAATAAACAGCTATGTCAAAAATGTAGAGTTTAAATGAACAGAGACAAATATCCCTCCAAACCATCCTGTCCCATCTTTTAACTTTCTTTTTTAGGTAAGGTGGTTGGGGCCTCCCATGTCAACTGCTGTTATTTCAGCCAGATCTGCTGAAGGCTGTGCTTGTCAGTGACTGATGACAGGTGCTCCTACCCACAGGATGTTTCTCCTCTCTGCCTTCTTCTGTCATCTACTTTTCCTTTTCAGTGTTTGTATCTTTCATTCTTTCTGTCTACCTCTTTCCTTTCATATTTCCCTGGAATTTTTTTACCACTTCTTGCACAGTTACTTTCAGATTCTTTTTTACTTTGTGCACTCCTCTACTTTAAGTCTGATTCTTTTTGTCTGTCCATACCCATTGTGACACATAGCACAGTCTTCTGGATTGAGAAAAAGGCTATGAACCAGGATCTTTTGAGTTCCAGTCCTGGCTCTTGCACTGATGCATAGTGTGACTTTGGACAAGTCACTTACCATCTAATGAGATATAGAGAAGCTAAATTTCTTGGAGGAGGAAACGTAGATTCTTAAAATACATATGCCTCAAAATAGGTTAGCTACAGTTCTTACAATATTTTTCTATTAACAAATACAAATCAGGTAAGCAGAGAACACTTTGTTTGTGACTTACACTCTGAGTAAAGGATAGGGTAGTGGGAAAGGATCACACTTTATGTCAGAGAATCAGATTTAGAATACATTTACTACAGGCCATATGCATTTTTCAAATAGCATGGCTTTTCTAAATATAAGATGTGGAGTTCTCAAATCCCTTATAAAAACTTATTTAAAGTGTTGTAGAAATTCATTTAAAACCATATGTCACAACATACTTAGGCACGAGCTGCTAGATGAGAGATGGGAGGTTGTTGATAGTATGGAAGCAGAGATAAAGTTGCTTAGTTTATCTGAACTGTGCACTTTCATGCCTCCCAATTATTTTTATTTTTTTTAAAACTGCAGTGTTCCATTAACAAACTTTCTAAGTGCATTAGCTGTGTGTCTGCTCAACCTTAAATCTAAATGAACTGTTTGTTTGTTTGTTTTTGTCTGGGATATTACTTGTTAATCTACTACACAGGACTGTTGAGAATTATTTAGTTCATACTTCCACTGGGTTTTGAAAATGTAAGCTTTTATAAAAGGACTAAGGTATTATTTCACTCTTGCTTATTGCAACTCTCTTGTTACTCTTATTTCTATTTTTCTTCTTTGTTCTTCCTGTCTCTTTTTTATTTTTATTTTTTAAACAAACAAGTATCCTTTGCCTAACATAATTGTAGTAAGGCCCAGTATGAGGCCTCTCATACAAGGCCTTATGTTTCAGGCCTTCTTCTTACTACAATTATCTTCTTCCAGTAGTAAATGTAGTGTTAGGAAAACAGTTTTGTGTTCCTCCACTACTGTCACTAGGGTCATCCCTCATTATTGCTTGTCTTTTGTGTGCTTTTACCCTATACAGATACTCCCCGACTTACGCAAGCATTCTGTTCTGGAACACCTTGCGTAAGTCTGGGTTTGTATGAGTTGGGTTTGCATAACCCAGGGAGCATCTGTCCTATACAGATTTAATGGGGGAGATCAGTGTTTCTCAAATTGGGGGTCCTGACCCAAAAGGGAGTTGCAGGGGTTCACAAGGTTATTTCAGATCTGAGCGACCAGAGAGTGACAGCTGCTGGCCAGGCGCCCAGCTCTGCAGTCAGCTCCATGCATGCAGCAGTACAGAAGTACATACCATGCCACACTTACTTCTGCGCTGCTGCCTTCAGAGTTGGGCAGCCAGAGAGTGGCGGTTGCTGACTGAGGGCCCAATTCTGCAGGCAGTAGCGCAGAAGTTAAGGTGCCTTCAGAGCTAGGCCCCTGGCCAGCAGCAGCGCAGAAAGTAAGGGTAGCAGTCATGCAAACCCCCCTTTACAATAACCTTGCGACTCTCTCCCAACAACTCCTTTTTGGGTCAGGACCCTACAATTACAACATTGAAATTTCCAATTTAAATAGCTGAAATCATGAAATTTAGAATTTTAAAATTTTATGACTGTGAGTTTGACCAAAATGGACTGTGAATTTGGTAGGTCCCAAACTATGTATAGAGATATGTTTATGAAAGACTGTGATTTGGAGACACTCCCTCATAAGGGACAGTATTGTGAATGTGGGAATTTGGAGATGTGCCCTGGAGACAGGGCTTGGGAACATAGCATGGCTGTGTTCAGCAGAGAGGGTCTCCAGTTTGTTTTATTAAAATTTTATTCCTTTCGCATTCACTAATTTGTTATTTAATGAACCCAAAGATCGTTACACTATTGATGAAAGCAACACATTGTAATGTGGTAGGCTCGAGTTTGATTTCTCCCTGTTTTCCATGAGTGGAAAAGACAAGTCTCATATACAGTAAAATATGTCAATATTTGTTTTTAAAAGCTCAGGGTAGTGTGGACTCATGCAGAGTTCCACTGACATTAGGATTCTGCCTGGACACAGGGGCCCACACTACCATGGAAACAGACACAGAGTGGTGCAGGAGCAGGAGCAAGGGCAGTTGGTTGACACTACTGGCAATGGGAGTGTTCCTGACCAGATATTGATGCTGAGCAGACTGAAGAGACTGCTTCTCCTAAGAGCCTATATATCTACCCTGGAATCATGTGGGTGGGTCCTCGCTTGTGATTGGCTGGCATGGGGCCTATCAAAAGATCTGCACGTAATTGCCTCTGATGGCTCATCCCACACTCTGGCTTTAAATCATGCGCTGTCAGCGGAACAATAGTGAATATGTTTTTCATTCAGGTTTTATACTGAGGAACTGCATGTCCTCTCCAATAACCATTTAGAAAGATGTTGGTCATAATTTAGTTCAGTGAAACTTACTTTTGGATAAAGAGTAGTACATATCTGTAAAGGTATAAGTGTTGATACCCAAACTAACTTCAGCTTTCAAGAAACATTGGATTATTATCTATCTGGTTCCATTTTGAAAATCTATATTGACAATGTAAGGTTTTGAAAAGCAAATACTCCTAGAGAAAAGCAAGAACATTAAAGTAACTTGGAAAAGATTGTAGGCAATGTTGAAGCTATGTTGGTCCTAGGATATTAGAGAAGCAAGATGGGTGAGGTAATACCTTTTGCTGTACCAATTTCTGTTGGTAAAAGAGAAACTTTTGAACTTACACAAAAGATATTACTTCATCCACCGTGTCTCTCTTGGAAAATATTGGCTTTCTTTCTGAGCTGGGAAATTAAGATGAAAAGAGAATTTTTCCTGACAACAACCTTTTCTCTCTCACATTTAAAAAAAATAGCTTATTTTATATTTAAACAAAAATATTAATTGTATTAAATTGTGTGGTGTTCCTCTATTGACAGATAGCATAGGTTCTCCTCCTTATACATAATTGGTTGGCACAAATGTGGTGGTGTCATGCTGTCTGGTGTGGCTCATGGCCATGAGTACCTACCTCAGGGCAGACTGTCAAAAGCAGGGCAGACCCCCAAACTGATGGTATGTTCTATAATTAGATTTCACCAAGATAGTGCCAAATTGAACTCCTAAAGTAATGCAATAGTCTTATAATGGAGTCACAGACAGTCCTCTTAGGCACGGGGAAAGCTAGCCTATGCAGTAAATGGTCACTTGCACCAAAACCCACAGAATATTCAGGTTGCACCCAGTGCCAACAGACCAGTTACTCACCCAGTATTTGCTTCCCAAATTTCACACCAAAGACAATGTCTGAAGTCAATTCTATAGCAAATTAACTAAAGATTTATTAACCAGGAAAAATAAATGAGCGTTATTGAGAGGTTAATACAAGTAAAATATATGTACAGGTGAGTCACAGTCTATAATTCCAAATGGTTGCAGAGATGAAGTGATCTGCCTGTTTCTCAAAAGTCTTTCAGGGCTACCCAGAATAATTCTGGGGATCTCTGTGTTCTTGTTTGGTTATTCTGCCCCATTAGAATCCAAACAGTCCAGAGATGAAGGATTTTTCCTTGTGTCCATAGTTATAGCTTCTTGTCACAGAAAAATAAGTTGACAGAGTCACTACCCATGTGGGCTCTTTCTTTGATGATGCGGAGACAGAGGAAAGCATTTAGAGTCTTTGATCATCATACATGACCCCTTCTTCTGAAATATGCAGGGATTAGCACGTTCCTGCTATAGTCCTTCATTTGCATTACATATTGGGTTACTTAGTTACAGAGTGTTAGAGTGTCACAGGGCACTAGTTCAGGTGGTTCTGCAGTTATAAACACACTCCAGACTGGTTATCATTCACCAAGGTGTGCATTTATTTCCCTCTTACATCACCAGAACATGCAACATGGGCTTATAGCAAGGACAGACTTCCTTGTAGCCCTCACTCTTCAGCGCAGGCTCACTCTCTGAGCTTCCTTCTAAGTTCCTCTTGAGCGCCTTCCTCAGTTGCCTTTGCTTCATGTTTCCTCTCCTTATATTCTCCCCAATTACCTTGTTAGCCCAGTGATTATCATCCAGGTGGTCACAATCCCCCACCAGAAGGTGTGTAATGGTTAAGGATATGATTCAGTCATGGAGATCACGGAAGTAATGGATTCTGTGACTTTACTGGAGCTCCACGACTTTGGCTTCAGCTGTCAGAAGCTGGGGCTGGAGTCAGGGTTGTGAACCCTTCACCCTTGGTTTCAGCCAGGGCTGAGGCTGTGTATCCCTGCATCTCTGTGTCATGGCCAGTGCTGAAGACAGCTGTATGCCCCCTTGGTCCCCTGTGTCCAGAGCCTGGGCTGTGCACCCCCCTTTCCCCATTGCAGCTTTGGTCCATGCCAGAGCCAGGTCTGTGTATCTCCCCTCCCATGGCTTCGGCTGTAGCTGGAGTTGCTGCTGTGTGTCTCTGCCCCGTGGCTTCAGCCAGGATTGAAGCTGGGACTGTGCTTTCCCCCACCCAGCCCTACTCCTCCCCACCATGGCAGCGGGGCTGGGGTTGTGTCACACCATGGGGCTTCAACTGTCATTCCTTCTCTCCTCTCACCCCATCCTCTCTCCCCTCATTATTTTTATTAAAAGCAAAGGTCATGGCTCCCATGAAATTTTTTTTTTTTTGTATATTGCCCGCAACCTGTCCATGACTTTTACTAAAAATAACCGTGACAAAATCTTGACCTTAGTAATTCCCCGAGGCTGCAGCACTTTCAGTTATCAGGGATATATAGAATGCAAGTGTTCACTGTTACATTATAACATGGGGCATAGTTGAGTGGGAAAAATACATGCATTATCCATCTGGTTTCCAGCTATGCATTTGTAAATGTTCGGTGAGGCCTAGGGCTTTGGCATAAACTGGCTCCTGGTCAGCCAGTGTCCCACCTGGCCTAAGTGCATTGGAATACTTCAGGGCTGTGAGGTTCTTGTGCTTAAATATAATATGTGAAGTAATGTTTTTGCTTGTTTGGGTAGAAGAGATAACAGAATATGATCAACAGACTATTCCGTGTTTGAATGCTTTTTCGGCTTGGAAAGAATTCGCTACGAGTTGCAAGGAAAATCTTTAATCCTCACAGATTATGCTCAGGCGTGTAACCCCTATTTACTCTTCTTTTTTATTTTAAGTTTTTCAAGTAGCATTAGTGAATGAAATAGAATGAATAATTATTTAACTTGACATTTTTGTTTGTTTTGCTTAACTGTGTTAACTTTGCAATCAGGGTGGATTGATTTAAAGAAAGGCAATTTAAGTCATGATTTAAATCAGAAATTGGAAAACCTTGATTTTAATAAATTTTTCCATTTGTACTTTAGTTCTTCTTCGAGAGATGTCCCTGTGGGTGCTCCACTCTAGGTGTCGGTGCGCCCCTGTAACTTTGATTGGAGATTTTTTGCAGCAGTACTCGTAGTGGCCACACATGCTCAGAGCCTGTCACCCGTTCTGAGTATATCACTAGTGAGCACGCGTGGCCGGTTCCCTCAGTTCCTTCTCTACCGCCCCCGCTTGAGACGGAGCTCAGCAGACTCCTTAAAGAATTTCTTTAAATAATTTGTAGTTAGACAGTTTCTTGTTAGTTAGTTGTTAGCGTTACCTATCTTTTTTTCTACTGTTTAAAATAAAAAAAAATTTTTTTTGTTCTCTCAGCCACTTCAAATATGCCTGGCTCCACAGGCTTTAAGCACTGCTCCTCCTGTAAAGACGCTATCTCTCTCTCTGATGGACATTCACAGTGCATAAAATGCTTGGGGGAGACCCATATTCCCCAAAAATGTACTCACTGCACTAAACTAAGCTCCAGAGCGAGAAAGGATAAAGAGATAAAATTCAAACTTATTTTACTTCAGAAATCTCTAGGGTCCGCCTCAGACCCTGGTGCAGACTCTGCCTCCGCTCACAGACACAGCTCTCCCACTTCAAAGAAGCAGAAGAAAGCAGCTAAACGAGAACACCTTCACCCAAAATCAAAAGAAACCCTTAGACACAAATCTTCTCCAGTCAGATCCACAGTCTCCTTACTGGTGCTCCCCCACCTGAGCACTTTCGATGAGCCGGGCTCCTCCGGCACCGCGCTAAGCCCGCCTGTGCTTTCGGCGGCAGCGCGAGGCTCCAGTGCCGAGACGACAGGCTTTCAGTTGCCTGCCTCGATTATGGCACCTATCGGCACCGTGATGAATGAGGCACCGACAACTCAGGCCCCCCTTGAGACACCGCAGCCTGCTATTAATAGCGTGGCACCGACTGCAGCACCGGCATTACCAACGCTACTTGGCACGGAGCCAAGATTAAGAACTCCGGTGTCAGCCTGGGTTCTCTCACAGCAATTCTATCAGTCTTCGCCTTCGGCTGCTTCCGCTCTGCCGTTTACCCACTCAAGTGACCTCCTAGTGTCACCTATGCTGCAATCGCCCTTTCTTAGAGACGGCTTCTCCCTGACGAATGATTCAGGGTCCGAACAGCTTTCCTCTAGTGAGGAGGAGTCTGAACTACAGGGTGATGTTTCAATACAACCAGAATTCCGTCCTCAGAGTCCTGTCACCTGCAGACACAGGAAAATTGTCTCAAACCACCCTCAAGACCCTGCCTCCTGGTGTGTTAACCCCTGGATGGCACCACCTATGCCTTTTCCATCACCATGGCAGTACTGGGTTCCATGGCCATCTTTCCCTCTGTAGCACACCCGCTATTCTACTCACACGAGACGTGAACATCCAAATCATATGACTCACTTGGCGGCCCCCTCCCATCCTCAGGATCAATTAACTCCAGCTCCTGACGCAGTATTAACTGACATACCAACTGAAGCAATACCTGAAGAAGGTTTACTTCTCTCCCCTCCCCCGCCCTCAGACGATTTTTCGAAATTCCAAGATCTCTTTAAAAGGGTTGCCAGTGAGCTTAGAATCAATCTAGAGGAAGTACCTGACCAACAACATGAGTTAACGGACATCCTGCAACTCTCTTCGTCATCCAGACTGGCATTACCAATTAATCCAGCCCTTCTGGAACCTGCTAAATCCATCTGGAGGCTCCGCCACAAGCCAAGCCTACTGACAAAGACAATGCGAACGCGTAATTACTTGATTCTCATAGGGCTGCTCGATTCCTTTTCTCACTATCCTGCGGCCTCTCTGGTAGTGGACAAGCCAATCACAAAGGAACAATACAAGTATTCCGCCATATCCCAGCCAACAGAGCAACACACCTAGACCTGCTGGGTCACAGGTGTATGCACTTCAACTTTCATTTTCAATGCAATTATAACTCATTCTAGCAAGTACGATCATAAAACTATAACACGTTTAATTGGACTTTATTGGAATGCATCCAGACTACTAAGAAACACATGTCACAACAGTTTACAGCTTTAGTTTCCGAGGGCCAAATCATATCCCGCACGGCTCTCCAAGCAGCTCTGGATTCAGCCAATACTGCAGCAAGATCCACCGCTACAAGCGGTGGTCATGCGCCGAGGTTCATGGCTTTCCTCTTCTCTCTTTCCTCGCGAGGTTCAGAGCACCATAGAGGATCTCCCTTTTGATGGTGACAAACTCTTTGCTTCCACCACTAATGAGGTGCTTCACTCAATGAAGGACTCAAGGGCAACTCTTCGGTCCTTAGGTATCCAAACCCTACAAACAGAAGGCGACAGTACAGATATCAACCTTACCACCGTCCGCGCTACCCCTCATATACTCAGCATTTCCCGAGATCTCAGGATCAACAACAACAACACCAACGCCCAGAGGTCCAGATACCAGCGGCGTCGCCCCCCAATTCTTCCGGGATGCCCCAACTTCCTCAAAATAATAAGCAAATTTGAACCTTTGGTCGAGGGTCTCGTAAACGTCGTCCCCAACTCCAGCGTATGCACTGCCCACAACTATCTTTGGACACCGTCTACAGCCATTTTTACACCAATGGCAGAATATTACCACCGACAAGTGGGTTCTAGAGGTCATCACAACAGGGTATTCCATCCCCTTCCTCTCCTTACCTCCCACCACCCACACCCACCCCCTTCCCTCTTCAGGGACACCTTTCACGAGCCACACCTCCAGCAAGAAGTACAACATCTCCTTCACCTGGGTGCTATCGAACTCGTGCCCGACCACAAGGGAAAGGATTCTACTCCTCCCTTATTTCCTAACACAGAAGAAAACTGGAGAGATGGCGACGACCGATCCTCGACCTCAGGAGGCTCAACAATTCGTCAAGAAGCAAAAGTTCAAGATGGTTACTCTCACCACCATAATTCCAGCCCTGGAGCAGGGCGATTGGTTTTCAGCCCTCGACCTACAAGACGCCTATTTTCACGTCACTATCCACCCAGCCCACAGACGTTTTCTTCGTTTTACCCTCGGCTCAACGCATTACCAATACAGAGTTCTACCATTTGGCCTTTCCACTGCCCCTCGAGTTTTCTCCAAGCTCCTAGCGGTAGTCACGGCCTACCTCAGGAAAAAAGGGTTATAATATTTCCTTACCTAGACGATTGCCTCCTCAAGGCCTCCACATTACGCCGAGGCCCTCCGCTTCACAAAAATCACCATCGAGTGCTTTCAATCCCTGGGCCTGCAAATAAACGAAAACAAATCCACATTAAGTCCTACCCAACGCCTGGACTTTATAGGAGCGAGCCTCGACTCCAGAACCGGACGGGCATCCTTTCCACCCGACCGATTCAATACCATAAAACTGCTGGCTACAAGGCTTCGCAGCAGCCCTCGGGTCACCGCCCTGAGACTGCCTCCAACTACTGGGGCACATGTCCTCGTGCACTTTCGTGGTCCAGAATGCACGTCTCCACATGAGGTGCTTCCAAGCTTGGCTGGCCACGGTTTACAAACCGAACGTGCACTCAATAAAACAAACAATTAACCATACCTTACCGGGTCAAAGACTCTTTCATATGGTGGACAGTCCCCGACAACCTCTGTTCTGGAGTCCCCTTCCTCCAGACTCCACCAAACTGTGATGATGACGACCGATGCATCCCTCACCGGCTGGGGTGCCCATATCTCTCACCAAACAGTCACGGGCTATGGTCTCATTCTGAGACCTCCCTGCACACATAAACGTTCTAGAACTTCGAGCTATCCGGAATGCTTGCCGTTGCTTCCTCCCACTAATCAAGAATCAGCATGTACGCATAATGACAGACAACATTGCCTGCATGTTCTACGTAAACAGACAAGGGGGGGTCGTTCCCACTCTTTGTTGTTCAGAGGCCATGAAACTCTGGAATTGGTGCCTTGCGAACCACATCCGGATATCAGCTGCTTACATCCCAGGCGTGATGAACACCACTGCCGACAAGCTAAGCAGACGTTTTCCCTTCGGAGCACGAATGGGAGATAGACAACAGAATCATTCTCAACATATTTCGCACTTGGGGTCACCCAACCATAGATCTCTTTCGCAACCCGAAAAACACGAAATGCCTCAATTTCTGCTCCAGGGCGGGACTGGGCAAACACTCCCTCGGGACGCATTCATGATCTCCTGGCACCGGCCCTTCGTTTATGCTTTTCCCCCAATACCATTGCTCAACAGGGTCCTCACGAAGATACGAACGGATCGTGCCAGGATAATCTTGATCGCACCTTCATGGCCGAGACAACCGTGGTTCCCATTCCTCACCAGAATGTCAATTCAACCACCGATCTCCCTGCCTCTCATCCCCAACCTCTTATCACAGCAACACGGCCGGCTTCTTCACCCAATCTCTCCATGCTTCACCTCAAAGCTTGGTACCTGCATGGTTCTCCCAACAAAGAGAACTAGACTGTTCCGACCAAGTTCAGAGGGTACTTCTACACAGCAGAACACAATCCACCCGTACCACCTACCTCCGAAAGTGGAAAAGATTCACAAAATGGTGCTCAACCAAACAACTGTCTCCTACCTCTGCACCTCTTCCCTGCATACTCGATTATCTATTGGACATTAAACAATCCAGGCCTTCATTCAGCTCCATTAGAGTCCACTTAGCTGCCATCACAACCTTTCATGGTACAGTTGACAATACCTCGGTCTTCACTCATCCCATCACCAAGCGTTTCCTGAAAGGACTCCAATCCCTATATCCAGACATTAAGCCACCTACCCCTCCATGGGATCTTCACCTAGTATTGTCCTATTTAACTCATCAACCCTTTGAGCCCTTAGCCACCTGCTCCCTTTTGCACCTCTCAATGAAAACAGCCTTTTTGGTGGCCATTACCTCCGCCAGACGGGCAGGCGAGATAGCAGCCCTTATGGCAGATCCCCCATATACACTCTTCTTCAAGGACAAAGTTACTCTACGCCTACACCCAAAATTCCTTCCCAAAGTTCATGTTTCATTTCACATCAATGAACCAATACACTTACCAACTTTCTTTCTGAAACCACATGCAAACTCCTTCGAAGCCACAATGCACACACTTGATGTACGCAGGGCTTATCCTTTTATTTGGACAGAACCAAACCCTTCAGGAACTCTCCTAGACTCTTTGTCTCCATCGCAGAGCATTCCAAAGGCGTGGCTATCTCTACCCAGAGACTTTTGAACTGGATCTCTGATTGCATACGACTCTGCTATCAGATAAAGAACATTACACCTCCAGCATTGATCAGAACACATTCCACTAGATCTGTATCTACCTCTGTAGCCTTCTTACGTAAAGTACCCTTGTCTGACATTTGTAGGGCGGCCACTTGGTTCTCCCACCACACATTTGTTAAACACTATGCCCTTACTCAAGGCCCTCTCTCTGACATTTGATTAGGCAGGGCAATATTATTTACTGCATTCCTGTCAGATCCGAAGTCCCTACCTCCTTGAGATACAGTGTTTCAAAGTCACCTAGAGTGGAGCACCCATAGGGACATCTCTCTCTCGAAGAGGAGGTTACTCACCTTGTGCAGTAACTGACATTCTTCGAGATGAGTGTCCCTGTGGGTGCTTCACTACCCACCCTCCTCCCCTCTACTTTGGAGTTGGTGTAGCCTCCGTTGTAGAGAAGGAACTGAGGGAACCAGCAGCGCATGCTTACTAGTGATATACTCAGAACGGGTGACAGGCTCTGAGCATGCGTGGCCGCTATGAGTACTGCTGCAAAAAATCTCTGATCAAAGGCGCAGGGGCACACCGACACCTAGAGTGGAGCACCCACAGGGACACTCATCTCAAAGAACGTCAGTTACGGCACAAGGTGAGTAACCTCCTCTTATTGTCTAAATAACGGTGTTTTTTCATTGGTTGACATAACCATTAAAACATGTTGATTCACAACTAAATGGAGTCTTTATACTAGATTTGGTACATCTTTTTGCTACCTAGAGCAGTACACCATAACCATCTACATTTATTTAAGCAATTATATTGCTTAATATTTTAAGATTTTTATTTATAGTTGATTTTAGTATATTAGAAAATAGTGAATTATATAATGCTTATTTACTAGATAATTAATTTTAGCTTGTGATTTGTTTTGCATGGCATTAGGTTAGTAATTACAATTTCATTAAACACATAAAACAGCTTATACAATTTATTTTTATTAAAACAACCTTAAATGTTTTGGATATATAAACTTCTCTTATCAAAACACGTTTCACATTTATAACTAAACGATTTATTAAAGGAACAGAAGGATTAACTGTAGACAGTGAATTAAACTGATTGTTTCAGTTCAACCTGGAGAAATTTTCAAATATGCCTGGATGAAAGTGACCGGAGCTTAAATTTCTACTCACTTATGTCTCTTGAAAATGAGAAAAGTCTCATAACTTATTTAAACTGTCCTTTAAACTGTTAAAACTAGTAGATCTCATTTCTTCCCATCTCATTTTTATTCATAGACTGGAAGTGAAAGAAAAGTTTTCCTGCTTTTTCAACTCCCAATCGATTTCTCAGATTTAAATGAATTAATCCAAATGAAGACAATATTATTTCTGTGCCTGAAAAAGAGGCTACTGCTGTCAAAAGTTGGTTTAGTACTTCAACAGACTTTTGTTCCAGGTGCTTAGCTAGTGATTTCCAGTGGTATGTTCAGTGATGTGACTTTCTTTAAAATTTCTTCAGCAAACGTGTACAGCTTTAGTGGTTCACCTCAAGCCCTGAAATTTATTATGGCTAGCATGACCATGGTGATTATTAGATGCCCATGTCAATCAGCATCATGTTCTTCCGCAGTTAGACATCTACCCTGATAGTTTTGGTGGAGCATATTGGCAATAATGAATGACAGGAGGGCCGTTTTTGCATGTGCAAATTATAAGGAGCATGGATTAGTTAGGTTCTGCAGTATTATGCTCTGCTTTCATATTGGCTTATAATATATTTTAGGTAGTGTGTGGATAAGATAAAAATCTTTGTCTCTTGTGAAATGCCTTTGGTTTGCATTTACATACCTGTGGTTCTGAGTGGTAGTTAATGGGCATTGCAACTCTTCTGAATGACACAGGGCAAGTCCCTCCTATTTCATGTCCTTCCTATTACAAGTCCTTCCATCCGATGTTGCCTGGTGGCAAGCAATGTTTACAGTACTAAGTGCTATGGATTGCACACTTCAGGGTAGGTGCCTGAATGCCTCTGCTTTTGTAAATTATAATGTGCCTTTCATATTACTCAAATACATTTCTCTGTGGTTAAGTGTAGGCAGTAATTAATTTGGATTAAGAAAACCATTTTAAATGTCTGGGTTAATTAAATATAGAAGGCTTTATTCTGATCTCAGCTATACAAGACACTGTAAAACATTATTATTGCTGCTTTCATTATTATTTATTATTGTTATATGGAAGTGCTCATGCTATGCTAGGCACTTTTCAGAAATTTAAAACGGGATGGATCCGAACCCAGTGAGCTCACTGTCCAAAGACTGGTAGGTAGACAGAGGTTAGAGGAAGAGGAACAACAAATGGTTAGCTTTTATTCAAGTCATCATAGTAATGCTAACCCCAAACCTTCAAAAATTCTGAGTTAACCTCTCCCCACCAAATCATGAGATTTTTTTAAAATAATAAATTTTGTTTCTTTTTATAAGTGTTCTGGGTTTTGAGCCTTTATGGTTCACATTTGCAAGCTGTTCTCTGCAGTGGTGGAGGTTGTAAAACTTCCTTTTTTTTTTTTTTTTTGTAAATAAATGCTGAGGCGTTCACGTAATTACATTTTTCCAAGAGCGGAGGCTTCCAGAAAAACAGCAAATATTGCCGGACTGATGATAAAATTGCAAGAATTGGCAGCACTGCAACTAGCTCAAATGTAGACAGCATGACAAAAGTGGGTGTTGAAGCAGTTCAGAGAGAATGTAGCAGGAAAGGGACCTTGTGAATGAATTCAAACATAGTGTGAAATTTGCGGTGGGTCTTGTGTACATATGGGAGATAGGTAAGTAATGCAGGAATATTTGTTGTATATCTTGTGTGCACAGAATATGTAAGTACTCCTCTTTATGTAATATCTAAAAATATACAGACTGAATAATTTACATAAGTTTATGTAATTTTGTCTCGTCTAGGGAGCATGACTTCTGCAACTTCACCTATCATTTTAAAATGGGACCCCAAAAGCTTAGAAATCAGGACTCTTACAGTAGAGAGGCTCTTGGAACCACTTGTTACACAGGTAAGTTGATTGTTTTGTACAGTGGTCTGTGGTGGGATGTTAGATGGGGTGGGATCTGAGTTACTACAGAGAATTCTTTCCTGGATGCTGGCTGCTGAGTCTTGCCCACATGCTCAGGGTTTAACTGATAGCCATATTTGGGGTCAGGAAGGAATTTTCCTCCAGATTGGCAGAGGCCCTGGAGGTTTTTGCCTTCCTCTGCAGCATGGGGCACGGGTCACTTGCTGGAGGATTCTCTGCAGCTTGAGGTCTTCAAACCACGATTTGAGGATTTCAATAACTCAGATATAGGTTAGGGGTTTGTTACAGGAGTGGGTGGGTGAGATTCTGTGGCCTGCATTGTGCAGGTCAGACTAGATAATCATAATGGTCCCTTCTGACCTTAAAGTCTATGAGTCTATGAATTAGTTGTTGTTTTGAATGTGATGCTGCATCTCAGTGTATTGTTGTTAAATACTTATATTACAGTAGTGCTTAAGGGCTCCCAGGCAGTCTCCATGTGCTAGGCAGTGTGTGGCTAGCATCATTCAGTTGCACAATCCAAGCAGTGGCTGGCCAAAAGTGCTCACTCACATAGCTGCGGGTAGCTTACGTGCTTGAGGCTGTGCGGGAACAAGAGAGGGTAAAGCTGGCTCCCATAGTCAAGGTTTGGGGTGACCTAGCAGATCACTGGTCCAGAGAACACCAGGGGAATGTCACACGGGTCTAGCTTTAATTTAACATGTTAATGAACTCTCCTGACAAACCTAGACAGATAAATGTACTGCTAATGTGGAGGACTCTTTTAAAACCTGCAAGATCCTAACATGCTGAGTTGGGGTGAGGAATTAGGTTATGAGTTGTCTTTCGCTTTGGTCTTGCTGATAGAAGGGGAAGTCAGACAAAGTTATAGCAGGATGACTCTGTTAGGCAGTAATAGGCCAGGAAAAGGCAACTTTTACTAAAGGGTGAAAAGTCTGCCAGGAGGGGAAAGTTCCATGGTGTCTGATGAAAGTAGTAAAGATCCTGTTAGGTTGGGACGAGTGATTTTTAAACTCAGGTTTCTGGATTTGCCTTGGTGAAGTTTGGTGTTGCTGAGTTTAAGATCAGCAAGACCCATGTACATAATGTAAATAATTATACCTGACTTTGTGACGTTTTATCCAACAATAAAAAGTAACATGTGCCCTGAAGTCCACCACTGTTTGGCTGAATGCAGCAACATGTTGATTTTTTTTCATAGTTTGGCAGCAAGATGAAGGTGGGAGGCCAGCCGATCAAGGGATATGCAGATCATTCCCCTCTATTCAACATTGGTGAAGGCTCATCTTGAGTATTGTGCCCAGTTTTGGGCCCCAGATTACAAGAAGGATGTGGAAAAATTGGAGAATCCAGTGGAGGGCAACAAAAATGATTAGGGGGCTGGAGCACATGACTTATGAGAAGAGGCTGAGGGAACTGGGATTGTTTAGTCTGCAGAAGAGAAGAATGAGGGGGAATTTGATAGCTACTTTCAACTACCTGAAAGTAGATTCCAAAGAGGATGGATCTAGACTGTTCTTAGTGGTAGTAGATGACAAAACAAGGAGTAATGGTCTCAAGTTGCAGTGGGGGAGGTTTAGGTTGGATATTAGGAAAAAACTTTTTCACTAAGAGGGTGGTGAATCACTGGAATGGGTTCCCTAGGGAGGTGGTGGAATCTCCCTCCTTAGAGGGTCAGGCTTGACAAAGCCCTGGGTGGCATGATTTAGTTGGGGATGGGTCCTGCTTTGAGCACGGGGTGAGGTCCCTTGCAACCCTGAGATTCTATGAATGCACGGTCTCACTTCAGGAGCGGAAAATTGAATCAGTTTGTACATTTCAGAGTTTGTGATGGTCCCTAAGCAACTTCTTGATTTCATAGATTTTTGAGGGCATAAGGGACCTTTAGATTTCCTAGTCTGACCTCCTATATAACAGGATTTCAAACAGCCACCCTGTTTTGAGTCCAATAATTTGTGTTTGACTAAAGCATATCTTCCAGAAAGGCATCCACTCTTGATCTGAAGACTTCAAGAGCTGGGAAATTCACTGTTTCCCTTGGTAATTTATTCCAGTGGTTAATCATTCTCACTGTTCTTTTTTAAAGTGCCTTCTTTATCATTTGAATTTGTCAGCCATTGGTTCCCATTATGCCTTTCTCAGGTAAATAAAAAATCCTGTTAATCGTGGTATTTTCTCCCTGTAAAGGTACTTGTATACTGTAATAAAGCCACTGCTCAATCTTCTTTTTGATAAACCAGAAAAATTGAGCTTCTTAAGTCTCTTGCTGTAGGAATATTTCTTCATCTTTCAGATAATTTTTGTTGTTCTTTTCTGCTTTGCTTATGACTGGCCCTGCTAGTATGAAATGTTCTGAGCACAATACATTTATTTTTAACAGAAACACAAAAATGATTGCTGTTGAATTTGTTTGATGATCCATTTCCTTTCCATATATGGAAGGCTTCCTGTGGAATTCTGTTGCTGTGACCTCTCATGGTCAATGTAGTCAGCTTTTTGGTCCCACTAAAATGGAACTGTAAGAGACATATTGAAAATGATATAGGACCTTTTCAATAAGAGTGTAAGCTAAAATATTCAAGTTCTTCTCAAAGTGATTGCCTTTGTCTATTCCACTGTAGGTGTATGCGTGCCTCGTGCATGGTTGTCAGAGGATTTTTCCCTCAGCAGTACCCGTTGGGGCAGCACAAGTGCCCTCTGGTACCTCAGGCCACTGTACACAGTATAAAGGTCCAATCAGCTCCCGACTCCCCTCAGTGCTTTCCTGCTATCAGTGACAGTTGTTGGAGCTGTTATCTTTGCATTTGCAAGTATTCCCTCCCTTCTTGTGTATATATAGTACCTGTCATGTTAGTTTAGCATAGAGTAGTGTATTTTGTGGGTAGCTAGAGATTAGAGTAAGTTTAGTTTAGTTCTTAGAGACATGCAATCTCTGGTGCCCGTTTGGGTACTGATCCAGTGCTGAAAGGCAAATGCTGTGTTCTCCTTGCTTCAAGGCCTGTTGCTCATGTGGCACACCTATGTCAGTGAGCAACCTTTATCCCAGCTGCCTTAAATATTTGGGGGAGCACATGTAGATGACAAATATCAGATTTGTCGAGTGGTTCAAACCTTGTTCCAAAACGTACAGAGGTACCAGGCTCAAGTACTTAGTCATGGAATCTGCATTTCACCCTCCATTGGAACATTTCCACTTGGAGCAGATACTGAGCATGTCCAAGTCTTTCAGGAGTGCTCTGCCCATTTTAGCTGTGTCTATAGACAGATCCACCTCCTCACTACTGAAGAAAAGAGTTTCTGAATCTTCGAAAGACTTCGTACCGGAGACATTTGTCAAGGTTCCTTCCCCACTCTGAACTTTAGTGTACAGATGTGGGGACCTGCATGGACACTTCACTTCTAAGCTTAATTACTAGCTTAAATCTGGTATCGCTGCCACCATCCAGAATTTTTAGTGTCTGGAGCACAACCTTTCCCCCCAAAACCTTCCCCTCCCTGGGTAGCCTTGAGAGACTCCTTCACCAATTCCCTGGGGAGTCCAGATCCAATCCCTTGTATCTTAAAACAAGGAGAAATTAACTATCCCCCCTCCTTTCTCCCACCAACTCCTGGTGGATCCAGATCCAACCCCCTTGGATCTAAAAACAAGGAAAAATCAATCAGTGATAAGTATAAAATGCTTGGTTAATTGAAGAAGATTAGTTCATTACCAGCTACTTCTCAACAGACGAACAGTTAAAGATTGTCTATATGAGTATGTGGCCACTGGTGCCCTCAAAGTTATACACAAAAAAGTAATACCATAGATACCTGCAATGTTTTGATGTCTACGTTCTTAGATGTTTTGCATAAACAGTGTACAAAGAAAATAATTATCGATAATACCTATTTATCCTTTCTAAAAGTTTTGATCTACCTAGTAAAAGGTCTGTTCCTTGATGCTTTTCGACTCTGTGCTGAAACTGAAAACTCTAAACAAAGGAAAAACTTCCCTCCTTCCTTTTGAAACATCTTGTTCCCCCATTGGTTCCTCTGGTCAGGTGTTAGCTAGGCTAGGTGAACTTTTTAACCCTTTACAGGTAAAAGAGGCATTAACCCTTAACCATCTGTTTATGACAAACTCTTTCAGAAGGGCTCTGCCCATTTTAGCTGTGTCTATAGACAGACCCACTTCATCAGTACTGAAGAAAAGACTTTCTGAATCTTCGAAAGACTCCATACTGGAGACATTGAATTCAGCAGGCAAGACGTCGGTTGGAGTCAAGGACTCTGAAGAACACTCAAAAAAGAGGCATCCCCATATAGAGCCTGCATGCCAAGACATACTGTTGACTTCAGAGACCAGAAAGGGCCAATTGAGACTGATTCCAGGACTGGCACACCTTGTGGCACCACAGGGTCACGAGCCTTTGAAGGTATCATCTATACCTGAGGCTTTTAAGGCAGATCAGGGATTGCTAAACTTGTTGGTACTGGTTTCATCTGCAATGCAAGATTCCCACCTGGTGCTGCAATCGGATGTGTAACCCTATCGGTCTTACCCCCTCTGTCGCTCCTGAGAGATGAAGATGTGATCTCCCAATACATCTGCCTCCTACAGTCCAACATCTGCCTCCTACAGTCCAACATATATGGCTGCTTCGTGACTGACAGCCTTAGAGCAAGATTGCTCTAAAGGAGTACAAGAAATTTTCCCAAATAGTAAGAAGTCTTCAACTCGATCTACTTACCTTGGTAAATGGAAGAGATCTTCCATTTTGTCTATGCAAAGAGGCATCCACACAGTGCAAGATTCCATTTCCCCTCTCTTGGACTTTCACCTCTGCCTGAAACAACAAGAGCTAGCCTGTAGTTCCATCACAGTCCATTTGGATGCTATTTCAGCTTTCCACTCTCTGGTGGATAGACTCCAATGGAGACAGTTTTCTGGTAGGATAGGACTGAGGTGTTTGGGGGTACTGTGTTCAGTGGCATGAGGCGCATGTGCTGCCCCAACAGGTACTGCTGAGGGAAGAAACTCCAACTGCATGCAACATACCTACAGTGGCATGGACATGTGCAGCTCATCTTGAAGAACAACACTTACAGAAAGATAGATGAAAATGACAATAATAAAAAGTTATGCACCACAAAACTATATTGATGACATCAGAGTGGCTGAAATTAATTATTAAAATAATAAAATAACTATAATAATAATAAAAATAAAATAGATTTTAAATGTGATTTTTAATTTAAATAGGTTTATTTTTAAAAACCAAATATATCTCAAGTACATTTAAAATTACAACCAAAAAACCACAGCAAGTTGTCTGATAGCAGCTATCATGGTGGGCCTTAAGGCAAGAAATTATTCTAGAAATTCCTGGTTATATCAATTGTATCAGTCACATTCAAACAAATTAATCTTGATAAGTTAATTAATTGTTTTTTTTTCTAAATGTTTATGTCAAGGATACTTGTTAGCATCAGCAGGTTTGTGTTATGTCTTCTTGTAGCAATTGAAGTTTTTGGTGTTAATATGAATGTGTTCCATTTTCTCTAGTAGTTATGGATGTTTACTCACTTACATTTCCTTTTCAAAAGCTCTAAAATTAGATGTATTGCCCTCTTAAGAGAGCCTACCACAATAAGGGAGAGGAAGATATCAATTCATAATTTAAAATGATAAAATGATCAAGATGAAAGATATTATGTATGCTTTTGGCAAAATGTGGGCTGGTCAATCCCAATCTATGTAAATATTACTGGGCAGCTCAATCACTTGCCCTTACTGCATACAAATACTCAGTCATTTTAGAACAAGAAGAATTTTATCCCCCTGAATTTCACTGATTTTATTCTGCTTCGGTAGGAGAGACGTAACATCACCAGCAGCTGCACCTATGAAAACCCTGGCATGGTCGTAGTGAAGTTTGCATTCAGTTTTGTACATAAAGCAGGAGTTCAGGCTCTTTGTTTTACTGAATACCACGTATCATCCCTAAATATTCAGCATATCATCTTTGAGTAAAGCTTGAATAGGCTGAGGCATTTCAAGAAAAGTGGTGAATTGCTTTCTGATTTCTAATGAATTAAAAATTGCCTCTCCGAAAAGTTGGTAAACTCTAGATTTACTTGTGGTTAGTCTCCAGACATGAGTGACTCTGAATTTCCAGAAATGTGCATAACAGACAGTAGTGGGAAAGTCTTGCTGTATGGTAGTAGGAAGTCCAAGGAGTAGCGATGGAAGGCTGGCATCCCTAATAAGGCAGAATTAAGATTGTGGTGTGTTGTCTGCACTGAATAGTGGTGGTTGTAGTAGTGAAGTGTGATTCTCTGGGTGGAGGAATAAAAGGCATGTTAAATGCCTTAACATTTCTTTTCCTTGCTTTTGTGGCTATCTGTTACAGATGATCTATATGTAATATACCGAACACACACACAAGTGGTTTTGTATAATAATAGGAAGAGATTCAGACAAAACAGGCTTTACTGGTAATACCCAAATAACTAACACAAAACTCATTACAGCTGGCAATAAGCATTTCTTTCTTAAACAACATATTATACATTAAGTTACACAGAATTCTCAATGCAATTGTTAGTAGAGGCATCTAGTGACTTCCAGTGGTTATAGAACCAGGGGAATATTGTTCAGAAATGAAAATTGTTGAATGGGTTACAAAAATTTTGGATAGAGAAGAAATGAAAAAAATATATTTAAACTTCTTTGTTCTTCTGTACCTTCAACTAAGAAATATTTGCCAAATTTTCTAAATATAGGTGCCTAAATCTGTATTTAAATACCTAAATAATGACTTGACTCTTAAAAGGTGCTGAGCATCTATCACTTCCACTGAAGTCACTGGGTGCTACAGGAACTCAGCACCTCTAAAATCAGACCATTTTTCAATTAGTCACCAAAATTTTGAATATTTTAGCTTATATTCTTAATGCTCATGATGCAAAAGATTTCAGGGACATTTTGCAAAAGTAGAAACAATAATATCCAGCTCTTTTGGGACCTAAAGGTTTAGGCCCAATTTTCAAACATGGGTGCCTAAATTTAGAGTCTTAAGTTCATCTTCAGGCACACAAATAAGTGACCTGAATTGCAGAAGCACAGAGCACCCAACTAATGTCATTGAAGTCTTGAAGAATATGTATTAAAAAAAGTTGAATTGAAAAATGGGTTTAAAAAGGGAAAAAAAAAAAAACCTCCAAGAAAAATACTGACCCATTGAGCCAAATATGTTACATTAAAACTGAATTTTAGACAAGCTAATTAAAGTATCAAATGAGAAACTACGGAAAACCTATTAAGCTGATTAAAAAAAAAATCAATTAACCGATCATGAGCATTCATAAGAAACGATAGAATTGTTTTTTCATGAGGAAACCGTGGACTAGCAGACTAATTAGAACTTACATAGCTGTCAGAGATCTAAGAACATTAGAACTTGCTAAAGCACCCATATTCTCATTACTTGTCATCATATTGAAAGGACAATAGATATGCTATGCCAGATGCCATTTGACTTTCTTAGTACCGCTGTTATGAAGTGGGCTTTTTAGGAAGAAATTTAATTGAGAAGAATTTAGCAGAATTTCTATTTCTTACAGAAAAATACTGAATAGATTTATCTAATGATTACAGTGGTCATGTTTGTCTTTCCTCTGTTTCACTCATTCTACAACTAACAATAAAAACTAATTACTATATTTGTGGCCGTCTTTGTTTTATGAAGGTTTATTACAATTTACCTTCATTATAAAATTTTGTATTTATGATTACTACATCACACACAAATGTAATTGGACATAGTTCCTCAAGAAACAATATGCATCTTAGTACAAAGTGACCAAAGTGAGTGATTAGGTTTATTTCTATAGGATGAGTTTTAACAAAAAGCAATCTAGAATCATTGAGGTTGGTAAGAGCTGAATTCTATGCTCTGATACTTGTATACAGCTTCCATTGGCTTCTGTGGAAACTGTACCCAAACAGCTGGGGGTTGACCTTTTGATTCATAAAAATTATGGATAGTTCTGGATAATATTTTCATATAAATGGTGTCTAGTAGTTGGAAAAGTTATCCATATTTAAACTCCATATTGCCTTTGTCCCCACCCCCACCCCTGCACCATATGATCTCTCCAACTTCCTTCGCTGTTGTTGATGACACTGGTAGACCTAACTTCAGCTGTTTCAAAACCTGTAACTGTGATGGAACGGTAATTAGACCCTCCAAATGCAAGGATTTTTCATAGAATCATAGAAGATTAGGGTTGGAAGAGACCTGAGGAGGTCATCTAGTTCAACTCCGTGCTCAAAGCAGGACCAACCTCAACTGTGGCATGTTCATAAGAGGATTCTGTAATGTAAGGAAGCCAAATTAATTGCTTTATTGATGATGAATAGTTTAGACTCTCTAAAAAACACTAGAAGAATTAGTTTGCCTTTATGCTCCAGTAATGTCACCCAAATGGTGGGCCACTAGTTCCTCTTAGTAATAAAATTTGCACAAAGGACAATGGTTGGCAAAAACATCTATTATAAATATGAGCAGAGTAAATTATTACAGAGCATTCACTTTCAGTCATAAAGGGAAAATATAGGACTGTGACTGTTACTGCCATTTTTGTTATGGTAGGACCCAGGGTCTTCAAACAGGGATTAAGGCCCTATTGTACTAGTTAGTATACAAACATCCTTCTACACACTTCACTCCCCCAAAAACCCAAAGGTTTGTTAATTGTTTACATACTATAGTACTAAGGCTTTAATTCAAACTACTTTCCCCCTATCTTACGTGTGCCATTGTGTTTCTTCTGGCAGGAGTATGGTAGTACAGTTTACATAGATTTTTAGCTCCTGGGCAGCATGGCATTAAACATGTTGTTAATGTAGTGTAGTCTTCGGGTTTTTTTGTTTTGTATGTTAATTTTTAACATGGCAATATATTTATCCTGGCACTTCTAGAAATCTTGACAGATGAGATTGCCTAGGAAGAAATACAGTAGGTACTAAAGCACTTAAAGGAACTGATCATGTAAACAAGATATTTTGTGCTTCTTATGTTTTCAAAAAATGCAACTTCTGTAAGAAGAATTTAAAATTCATTCTGCTAGATGGAGTTTTGGTTTTTTTAGTTTTTAGTTTTAGTTTTGGTTTTACAGCTATACTGTAGGTTTTTTGTTTATGTTCAAAGCAAGGCACTGTTGTATTGCAATTATAACACATTGTACTACCCTCAAGAACGGAGGACATTTTGCACCACATTAGCTCAGAGAAACATAAACCTAATATATGGCAAATACAGAGATATCGATTTGTTCTGAGTGAAAGTTCTTCTGTAGTGTCAATTAGTAAAATTAAGATATCTATATAATATATATATGACTTAATGTAATTCCAAATTTCTTTAATGCAAGTGAACGATAGCATTATACTAATACTACTATGGTTATGTCTGGGGTGGCACTTAAATTCTAAGCTTTTATTTTTAATGGTTTATAATCAAGCCCAGCAAGAGAGAGTGTCTTCTCTGGGTTTTAATCTAAAGTAAAATGTTTAGGGTTACTTAAAAAAAATGTATTTAGCAATTTCTAAATGATCAAAACATTTCAGCCATCACCATAGTTTGGATTGTATTTGCTCTTGGATAACCCTAGAACTCATTGCATTTAAACTCTAAATCTGGCACATATCTAGTACACCATGAGGAATGTACGATTTAATAAGTTGGGGTGGGGAGGAACTGCAGCAAGGGAGGTTTAGGTTGGACATTAGGAAAAAGTTCCTAACTGTCAGGGTGGTTAAACACTGGAATAAATTGCTTAGGGAGGTTGTGGAATCTCCATCTTTGGAGATATTTAAGAGTACATTAGATAAATGTCTACCAGGGATGGTCTAGACAGTATTTGGTCCTGCCATGAGGGCAAGAGACTGGACTCGATGACCTCTCGAGGTCCCTTCCAGTCCTAGAGTCTATGAATCTATGAATAACCTGAGAGGTTTGTAATTTGGCCAAACTTGGGCAAATTTTTAGTGAGATAGCAAAAGGCATTTTCCTAACACTAGGGTGACTCTCCTGCTAAATTTCAATTGACTTCTCCAAAACACATAGATTCTAGAGCTTCCCAATTAAAGAGTGATGAGAAATTTTTAGCACAGGCAAACCATATTTTCACCAATTTTGGGGGTTTTTTTTGGAAATGGCTAACTGCTTTTGCTGAAATTTTCAACAAAACAACAAAAAATCAGTGTGAGGCAGATAACCCAGAATAAATTTTTTTGCCTGAACAGTTAGTTCGGCAAAGTAAGAAGTAACTGAAAACAAGGTTTATAATGGGAAGTGTTAGATAGCCTTTTAACCATAGGTTTCACTACTAGTAACTACTATAATTACAGTAAACTAGAGTAACTAGTAACTAACTATGGTTGAAATTTCAAGTGCACAAAAGGGATAACATTAAGAACATAAGAAGGGCCATACTGGGTCAGACCAAAGGTCCATCTAGCCCAGTATCCTGTCTTCTGACAGTGGCCAACGCCAGGTGCCCCAGAGGGAAAGAACAGAACAGGTAATCATCAAGTGATGCAGTCTCTGTCGCTAATTCTCAGCCTCTGGCAAATAGAGACTAGGGACATCATCCTTGCCCAACCAAGTTCAAATCCTCCACAAGGAATATGTAAAATAATATTTTAAAATACATACCATGTAAATTATTCCAGACTGCTACATATGTTCAAAAGACTGAACTCCATTTTCAGGACCCTTAAATTCATAAATATTCTGAATTCTTATTTTGTTTATTAAGTAGATAATACCAATTAATTGAGGGAGGTTGCTTTTAGAGTAAGATTTACAAAATTAATAAAATAAGAAAGCTCTACAATGTTTAGTGCAATGTATTAGGATGTTTTGGTGCGTAATGTATTTTCTCAGCTTGTCTAAAAAGCAATTCCATGAATTCTGTCAAAATGTCTTGTGAAATTAAATGTCGTATTCAAAATTAGGCTTATAATTCATTGTTGTGAACCAAAAATGATTTACTAGTGTTTTACGTACTTTGTGGTAGTGTTGATCTGAACAAGATGGAAAGTGATCAGCATGCTAACTCCTAAATTCAAATTTTATCTCAAATATATAAATGAAAATAAGGAAGGTGTTATCAGATAAGATTAATTGAATTAAAGGATGAGAGTGTAATTAATGACAATCAACATGGTTCAATGGAAAATTGGTCTTGCCACAGAAACTTAATAACATTTTTTTATCAGATTACAATTTTGGTTGATAAGGGAAACACTGACATAATAGATTTCTGTAAGCCATTTCATTGAGTGCGACATGACATTCCGACTGATTTTGTATAGTGCTTTTTAAAAAGTGTAGCACATATTAAATGGATTAAAAACTGGCTAACACATAGATTTCAAAATGTACTGGGGAACCATCATCCAATGGGGGTTTTTCAAATGGAGTCTTGTAGAGATCTGTTCTTGGTCCAATGCTATTCAATATTTTTATCAATGATCTGGAAGAAAATAAAAAAAAATAGTGGCACAGTTTAAAGATTGACATCAAAGAAAGGTGGAGTGATAAATAATGCTAGCTTAATTCTAAAGAGCAATCTTGACCACTTAGTCAACTTGGCTAACTTGAACAATGCAATTTTAATATAACCAAATGCAAGGTCAAACATTTAAGAAGGAGGAATGTAGGTCACAATTACTGGAATAGGGTCTATGTTCTGGAAGGCAGTGACGCTGAAAGGAACAATGAGCTCAGAATGCAATTCAATGGCTAAGAGCTAATATGATCCTTGAAGGTGTAAGTGGGAGAATATCAAACACAAGTAGAGAGATGGTATTATCACTGTAATACAGCATTAGTGAAACCATTCCTGTAATACTTTCCAGTTCTGGTATCCACACTGTAAAAATTGTGTGGACAAATTGGAAAGAGTTCAGAAAAGAGCTAAAAATATTATATGAAGTCTGGGGAACTTGTCATAGAGTGAAAGACTAGAAAAAATCAAAATCTACTTACCTTTTCCAAGAGAAGGTTAAGAGGTCACTTGGTCAGGATCTATATAAGTCTTTGCGTGGTAGTAGAGGTCTTTTTAATCTAGCCTAACCGGATCCTATGGCTGGAAGCTGATGCTAGGCATATTCAAACTCGAAATAAAATCCAGATTTTTTAACAATGCGATAATTAGTCATTGGAATAATTCTGTGTGGAGGATTCTCTGTCTCTTGAAATATTTAAATCAAGACTGAATATGTTTCTAAGATATATGCTATAGTTCAGGCCCTTCATTTTTGGTTTTTATTTTATGTAAATGTAGTTTGTTTCTAAAATTAAAAAAAAAAACCCTGCAAAAAATTGACTCCATGGTTTTCTGGGTAACTATGGGGATTCTGGAACTAGAAGAGATGGATGAGACAAGAATGCCATCTCCTCATACTGCCTCCTCCATATCTTCCACTTATGGACATGCTCCAGTTATCAAGCCACCAATTCTTATTTCAGAGTGGGAGAGTTAAGCCTAGGGGGCTTCTCCCTAGGATCCTGTGGGGTCTGCCCAGGTTGCCAAGCTGCCATCTCTCCTTATAGAGCAAGGAGCTGGGCGCGGAGAGTTTCCCAAAGAACTGTCCAAGTTACTGAGCTGCATCCAAAATTTGAATGAAAACTGGTTCAAACAAACAAATAATAGCTTTTGTAAAACCGAGGACATTTTTGGTAAAAATCGGTAAAAACTGAAAATGAAGGGCCTTAGCTATATAGTTCAGTCAGAAGTTACAGTACTATTCAGGATTTATTGCATCAACATCTATTGACTATGTTATATAGGGAGCTCAGATTGGATGATAAATATGGATCCTTCTGACCTTAAAATATATAAATGAAGTAAGAAAATGATAACAGATATTAATCTCATTTTGTAGTTAAAACTCCCAAGAGATCAAAGATTTGATCTGTAACTCAGAGAATTAAAATGAGATACTTCCATCTGCTTCTATGGGCTTTGGAGGAGAACCAGAGAGACTAAGCTATGTATTGAGAATGACGCTTTAGCTGTAGTACATTAAAAATCTTATTTGCTTTATTATTGTTCACTGCATTAATTTACTATATGACCTCATACAGTGTTTATCTTAAAAGTTAGAAAAGCTCCCCAATCATCCTGATTACTGAAGAAATAAACCAATTACCAGTTCTTGCTTTTAAGTCTTAATTAAGTTAATGCTGTTCTGTGTTAGCTTTTGGAAAATGATAGTTTTTTTTTTGTGCATAACACATTATGCAGTTCTCAGGTATGTGCATTATTTACTTAGAATTCTTTGACATTCAAATATATTGCACAATCATTTTGTCCTTTTTTTTCTTTCTATGCTAATTACCTGCACCAGCTGGCCTTCACTCTGCCTCCACCTCCCCTGTTTCTCCCCCCTTCCTCCAGCACTTGCACCACCATACAGCTGATTAGCGCAAGCCTGGGAGGGAAGGGAGGGGAGGAGGAATGCGGCATTCTTGGAGAAGAGGCGGGGCCAGGGCAGGGATTTGGGGAGGAATCCAATGGTGGAGGGAGGGGCGGAGTCAGAGTGGGGCCGGGGTGGAGTTGTGGCGGGGGATGTGATCCCCCTCTGCCTGTGTGCTGGAGGGCAAAATACTGGGACAGTTCATGTTCGGTCAGGATATGGGACAAATAAGTAAATATCGGGACAGTCTCGATAAAATCGGGACATCTGGTCACCCTAAATTTACATATCTTAAGGTACCTAACAAATCTTTCTTTGCTGGCTGTCATTTTAATCTTTTTTAATGCATTTGGGTCAAACTGACTGGCAAAAACTGCCCTCTTCTGACTAGATATGTTTAACTAAACATTCCTTTTCACTCTGAGAAGTGTGTAAATGAAATGCAGTTGAGGTATGTTTAAATGTTTGTCTTAAGCAACCTTCTTTAGTTCTTCCACTTGCTAAAATCCAGATAATAACCCTCTCCTATTACAACTCCATTTGTGGTCAGTGTCTCTACCTGAAGATCGCAGCTCAGAGTTATCTATGCTCTAATTGTGAAGAAATGTTTTCTGTACATGAACTTAAGAAGTTTGTGGTGTCTGCATCTTCTTCTTTGAGTGATTGCTCATATCCATTCCAGTTAGGTGTGCGTGCGCCGTGTGTACGTTCGTCGGAAAACTTTTTACCCTAGCAACACTCGGCAGGTCGGCTGGGCGCTCCCTGGAGTGGCGCCACTATGACACTGGATATATTCCCCAGCCAACCCGGCCACACTTCAGTTCCTTCTTACCGCCCGTGTCAGTCGTTGGAACAGTGGAGTGCGGCTTAGCTGACCTCCACCTTCCCTAGCTACTCGTAGTTTTTCTCGTTGTTGTCGTATACATAGTTGTTGTTCTTGTAGATATATATATAGTTAGATAGATTTAGTTATAAGTTCTTAAATTAATAGTATAGTTAGTTGTTACTAGTTAGCAGGGTTCGGGGAGTAGCCCCTTCCCTGCACCCAGTGCCGGAGCTTATGCACGGCTGACCAGGTTTCAAACTGTGCTCGGCCTGCCACAGGCTGATGCCAACAGGAGACCCACATGACTCCTGTTTGAAGTGCCTTGGGGAATCGCACTTAACTGCTAAGTGCTCGATTTGCAAGGCTTTCAAGCCGCGAACTAAAAAGGAGCGGGACATTAGGCTAAAACAGCTCCTCATGGAAGCGACTTTGACACCACCACCTTTGGCACCGAGCGCCGGTCAGTCGGTGAGCAGAGGCACTCCCACGGCACCGGATCGCATCGGTACGCCTAAAGACTCCCGGCACCAGCCGCCACCGGCACCGAAGTCGACCCCACGTCGCTCCCTCTCCCCAAGGTCGAAAAAGGCTAAGACTCCTGCTGCTTCAGCAACTCCCACGCCGCAGCCAGAGAGTGTGCCCAGATCAGACCTCCTGGCACCGATACCTGCCGCGGCACCGACGAAATCAGCACCATTGATTCTGGTCCCGCGAGGGCCTTCAAGTCCGGCGCCTGATAGCTCCCCGGTGAGTACCGCGGTAGAGCTCACCTTGCCATCCACGCCAGAGGCATTCTTGGCGGTGAGAGACTTGATCGCCCTCACGGATACGGCACTGCCCCTACCCCTGGCTCCGCCGGTGCGGGTAATCCAATCTCTGGGCAAGCCGACCCTGACCAGACCACTGTCTGTCAGCTCAGAGGACTGGCACCGGTCAAGATTGCGGTCCCATAGGCGCTCCCGGTCGAGATGACACTCTCACTCTCGATGCCACTCGCAGTCCCGGCACCGTTCCTCTACACGGCACCGGTCAGACTCGTGGCACCAGTCAGACTCACGCTCTCCACCTCGCTATTCATGGCACCGCTCTAGTTCCCGGCACCGACCGAGGCACCTTACCTCTTGGAGCCGCTCACGTCGCAGGGACTCGAGATCCTGGTCGACCTCCCGGCACCGGTCTGGTCGCAGGTCCTGGTCTCGATCACGGTACTGTTCTGAATACCGGCACCGGTCCCCGCTAAAGAGGGGAGTGAGGTCCGTCAGAACCTCAGCCCAAGGTTTCTCTGCTCCTCCATGGCCATCCAGGCAGATGTTGGTGTCCTCCCACGCGGACAGTTACTATGACCAGGACCGTGATACGGAGGTGCCTACCGGGGTCTTCCAGGACGTCCAGTCTCAGGACACGGGACCTCAACAGTGGTCCTTTTGGACACCCTGGGCATACCGCCAGGGCCAGGGTGCACCTTTGGCCCAGACCCGCTCTGCTCCCTCAAAGCATCGTGCGCTAGGCCACCATAACCCCCCTCCAGCTGGGTCAAGAGAGCAATGATCCATCCGCCAAGCTCCCCTACCGCTGAACAGGACCAGACCCTATACGCAAGAGCCATTCAGGACCCTCTCATCCCCGAGTGTCATCCTCTTCTTCTCCAATGAGGCGGTGGCAGGGACCCTCATCATCAGGCGCCCCCGCCGATAGACCTTCAGAGCCTCATCAGAACCTTCTTAGTAAGGGTGGCGCATTAACATCAGCCTCCAGTGAGAATCCTTGGCGGTCGGACCCCGTCGGAGCATCCTTTGCGGGAAACCACCACTAGGGTGGCTCTGTCCCTTCATGAGACTATCCAGGCCACTGCACACCTTATGGCATCCCCAGCCTCCATTCCCCCTACGGCAAAGGGAGTCGAGAGGAAATACATGGTACCCTCTCGGGGGTACGAATACCTATATGTCCACCCTCCTCATTAGTTGTCCAATCGGTCAACGAAAGGGGAACACCATGGCCAACAGGCACCAGCCCCCAAATCTAAGGAGGTTAGGCGGATGGACCTACTGGGCCGCAAGGTGTATTCGGCAGGTGCCCTGCAGCTCCGGGTGGCCAATCAGCAGGCTCTCCGGAGCCGTTATAGCTACAACACCTGGGCAACGGTGAGTAGGTTCACAGAACTACTACCCCTGGACTCACACCAAGAATTTGTCGCATTCCTTGAAGAAGGGAAGAAGGTGGCCAGAACCTCCCTCCAAGCTTCTCTCTATGCGGCCGACTCAGCAGCCAGAACTCTAGGCTCAGGTATCACCATGAGGTGTATCTCCTGGCTCCAGGTCTCCAACCTGCCACCTCAGCTCTAATACACCATCCAGGGCTTACCCTTTGATGGCAAGGGTTTGTTCTCTGAGAAGACTGACCCCAGGTTGCAGAGTTTAAAAGACAACAGGGTCATCATGTGCTCATTGGGCATGCATACCCCCGTGACCCAACGTAGACCCTTCCGGCCTCAACCCCACCACCTGTATTTTGTGCCCCGGCACAGTCAAGACTTCAGTAGAAGGCGCGGGCAGGGTGGCCATAGATGCCAGTCTGGGGCCCAAGGGGGTCAAAACCACGGGCCCCCAAAGGCACCTCCGGGGTCTAAGTCTACGTTTTGAAGGTGCGCACGAGGACGGCGTACCAGTTTCAGGACAGGATCCTTCTCCAACCGTCTCTCCTACTTCCTCTCGGTGTAGTCCCAACTGACCTCAGATCTCTGGGTCCTACACACGGTGAAACAAGGATACCACCTCCAATTTGTTTCATCCCCGCCTTCCCACCCCCCAACCCAGTCCCTCTTCAGGGACCCCTCTCACGAGCAAGTCCTCTTACAAGAGATGCAGTCTCTCCTTGCTGCAGGAGCAATAGAGGAGGTACCATCAGATGAGAAGGGGAAGGGGTTTTACTCGCGCTACTTTCTGATTCCCAAGTCCAAGGGAGGCCTCAGGCCTATCCTAGACCTGCGAGGCCTCAACAAGTTTATGGTCAAGTTGAAGTTCCGCATGGTCTCCCAGGGGACTATAATCCCGTCCTTGGATCCTGGAGACTAGTATGCCGCCCTCGACATGAAGGACGCATACTTCCACATCGCCATCTTCCCTCCGCACAGGAGGTATCTTCGCTTTGTGGCCAATCACCAGCACTTCCAATTCACTGTCCTCCCCTTTGGCCTCTCCACGGCCCCAAGGGTGTTTATGAAGTGCATGGCATTCGCCGCCTACCTCTGCCAGCAGCAGATACATGTATTTCCATATCTGGATGACTGGCTCATCAAGGGAACCTCCCAGACTCAGGTCAGTCAGCACGTGGGCCTAATCACGGACCTATTCTCCCTGTTGGGGCTGCTCCTCAATGCGAAAAAGTCCACCCTGGTCCCCACACAAAGGCTGGACTTCATAGGGGCAACCCTGAATTCCACTCAAGCCAGGGCCTACCTCCCTCAGCCACATTTCCAGGTGATTGCGACGATCATTCGAGGTCTGCAGACCTCCCCAACCACCTCGGCTCGCACGTGTCTTGGCCTAATAGGCCATATGACCGCATGTACCTATGCGAGGTCTATTAGGTCCCTGCCCGGACGGTAGACCGAATTGAGTCACGTTTGAAGGGTCTACCGTCCGGGCAGGGACCCAATAGACATTCTGATGACAGTTCCCCCTAGCACCTTACACTCCCTCGACTGGTGGCTAATTCCCTCCCTGGTGTGTGCAGGGCTACCGTTCCAACCACCACAGCCCTCACTGTCCCTAATGACAGATGCGTCATCTCTCGGTTGGGGGGCTCACCTAGGTCACCTTCGTACACAAGGCCTTTGGTCATCACAGGAGCTGACACTCCATATAAACGTCCGAGAGCTGAGAGCAGTCCGCCTCGTGTGCCAGGCGTTCCAACAACATCTTCATGCCGTTGTGTCTCGGTATTTACAGGCAACACAACGGCCATGTATTATATCAACAAACAAGGAGGGACTCACTCTTCTCCCCTGTGTCAAGAGACCATTCGACCTTGGGACTTCTGCATAGCCCACTCGATAGACCTGGTGGCGTCCTTTCTTGCAGGGGTTTGGAACACTCTGGCGGATCAGCTGAGCAGATCCTTCCTCTGTCACGAATGGTCGATAAGACCAGACATTATTCTTTCGATCTTCCAGAGGTGGGGATTTCCCCTCATAGACCTGTTCGCCTCTCGCACAAACAGGAAGTGTCAAGCATTCTGCTCCTTCCAGGGTCTGTCACCGGGGTCGATCACGGACGCATTCCTCATGTCGTGGAGGCACCACCTGCTCTATGCCTTCCCACCATTCCCTCTGGTTCACAAGGTCCTAATAAAACTCCGCAGGGACAGAGTGCATCTAATTCTGATTGCGCCAGCGTGGCCCAGACAGCACTGGTACACCACCCTGCTCGATCTGTCCATGGCCAGCCCAGTTACCCTGCCACTCCTTCCAGACCTCATAACGCAGGACCACGGCAGTCTTCGCCACCCGGACCTGCAGGCCTTTCACCTCACAGCGTGGCTTCTGCATGGCTGAACACATTGGAGTTACGCTGTTCCGCTCCGGTACAGCATATTCTCCTTAGTAGCAGGAAGCCTTCCACTCGGTCCACGTACCTGGCCAAGTGGAAACGTTTCTCCTGCTGGTGTACAATGCAGAATGTTACTCCTTCTGAGGCCTCGATTCCCGATGTTCTGGACTACCTCTGGTCTCTTAAGCAACAGGGCCTGGCGATATCTTCTCTGAGGGTGCACTTGGTGGCTATCTCCACATTCCATCCTGGAGAAAGTGGCCACTCCGTGTTTTCCCACCCCTTAGTCACCAGATTCCTTAAGGGCCTAGAGCGCCTCTACCCCCCAGTATGCCGCCCTGGCCCCACCTGGCACCTCAACTTAGTCCTAAGCAGACTTATGCATCCGCCATTTGAGCCATTGGCGACTTGCTCGCTCCTGTACCGGTCGTGGAAGACAGTCCTTACTAGTGGCCATTACATCACCAGAAAGTGTTGCCGAATTCAGGTGCTTACGGTGGAGCTCGCCGATACTGTCTTTCACAAAGGACACAGGTACAGTTGAGACCTCATCCAGGCGTTCCTCTCTAAGTAAGTGTCGATCTTTCATACCAACCAGGACAATCTCCTCCCGGTCTTCTTTCCGAACCTCACTCTCCTCGACGGGAAGCAGCAGTAACAGCTCCCTTAGTATCACAGGCGCTGCCTTTTTACTTACGAGCAGACAAAGCCTTCGGAAATCCCCAGCTGTCTGGCAGTCGCTGAACAAGCGGATGACAAGTCTACTGGTCTCCTATCCAAGAGGATCTCCTCTGGGTAAAACGGCGTCCATTCGCACATGCTAATGACCTGGCTCATGCCCTTCGGGCCACCTCACTGCGCATGAATCAAGCCAGAAGCTCAGGCGTCAATCAGCAGCTTTCCCTGGCCCACGTGGGCCTATCCCATAGATATGCCGCTACAGCGACCTGGTCATCGGTCCAGCACCTTTGCTTTGCACCATGCCTCGGTCTCAAAGTCTCAGAGATGATGCAGCAGTTCTGCATGCTGCCACATCTCTCTCTGACCCCCTCTGCCTAGGTAAGGCTGGGGAATACCACCTAAACTGGAATGGATATGAGCAATCACTCGAGAAGAAAGACGTTAAACTCACCTTTGTAAACTGTTGTTCTTCGATGATGGTTGCTCATATCCATGCCAACCCACCCTCGCTTCCCTCACTGTCGGAGAGCCGGCAAGAAGAACCGAAGGGTGGCCGGGGCGCTAGGGTATATATTCCCGGTGCCATAGCAAAGCACCACTCCAGGGGGGCGCCCAGCCGACCCGCCGGTGTTGCTAGGGTAAATTTTCGACGAATTCATGCAGCACGCGCACACTGAAATCATGGAATGGATATAGTAACACATCTTGAGAAAAATAGTTAAAGGTGATAAACCGTCTTTTGAAGGGTGATAACTATTTGTCCTTCATGTAGCCTGCTCTAAAATCTGCGTTATGTTGTCACCAGAGCATTGTGCTATGAAATTTTACCTGTTCTTGTGATATGTGGGGAATCTTAATTGGCTAATTAAGTGACAGCGATTGGACACTCAGTTCTAAATGAAGGCCACTGTTAGAAAGTGTGCAATAAATATCGCCTTCATGGGAAAGTTGAACAAAGGCATTTATTTTACTACCAAGGAATTAGTTTACGATTAAACATAGCGGGGAATGGCCAAGTTGGAATGCAATGCATGAATTTTGAACCCAGTTCTTCTTCTTCTTTTTTAAACATTTCCCTGACTTTTTGGCTCATGTGGCAACTAAACAGAAGGCTGGTTGCTCAAGATTTCAGTGTTGGGTTCACAGCCAGCTTGTAAATAAAAGGCTTGTTGAACATTCCACCACAACCAGAAACAAACGAAACTGCTTTGAGCTCCTGCTATTTATGTAAATGTTTTGGTTTAAAAAATAGTCCCTAGACCTGAAAGAAGCAGCAACATAGGGAACGTGCAACTGAGAAGATGAATGATAACATAGAATCCACAAATCTGAAGTAAGAATAACTTTGATTTTTTTCCTTAAGGAAATCTGCTCAATTTATACATAAAATATTCACTTCACAAATTCTTGAATATTATAATTCAAAAACACAAAAATTTAAACATACAAATAAACCATTCAGTAAAACCTGT
>NC_133773.1:137317179-137324722 GCF_003597395.2 Chelonoidis abingdonii | reverse complement strand
CACAACACAGGATAAAATAGTTATTACTTATTGCTGATGCTGAGGTGTAGCATCAAGGGTAAAAGCTGTGGCAGACTGACCATTTCCTGAAATATGAACTTTACTGAATTAAGTTTAAAGCTTTGGGGGTCCATTGTATTAAGAATATAATTATGCATGTGTTATAGTGGAATTGTATGTAACTTAGACAGGCCATTCATTCGGTTTTAAACCAGACAGTCCTCTTCTTCGGTGCTTTGTCCTCCACCTGGTACTGAGACAAAACCAGATGTGGTTTTGTCCAGTATCGGAGAAGGGATGCCATTTTGAAAAGCACGGTGCTCTCTCTCTCCTGCCAGTGTGACCTCACATGCACTGTATGTGTGAGTCCATGCCAATGGAAGCGGAGCAGTGTGATGTTCCAAAGAGCGTCGTCTGTCCAGTGTGAGCTTGAGGTCACGCTGCTGGGGGTGGGACACACCATTCCCACAAGTACCAGAATGTCTGGTATTTTGAGAATACCTGAGTGATCAGGCTTAGGAATCACCTAACTGGAATGGATATGAGCAATCACTCGAAGAAGAAAAGACGGTTACTCACCTTTGTAACTGTTGTTCTTCGAGATGTGTTGCTCATATCCATGCCAAACCCACCCTCCTTCCCCACTGTCGGAGTAGCCGGCAAGAAGGAACCGAAGGGTGGCCGGGTCGGCTAGGGTATATATCCGGTGCCATAGCAGCACCACTCCAGGGGGCGCCCAGCCGACCCGCCGAGTGTTGCTAGGGTAAAAAGTTTTCCGACGAATGTGCATGCAGCACGCGCACACTGAACTGGAATGGATATGAGTAACACATCTTGAAGAAAAATAGTTACAAAGGTGAGTAACCGTCTTTTTGAAGGGTGATTAACTATTTGTCCTTCATGTAGGCCTGCTCTAAATCTGCGTTATGTTGGTCACCAGGCATTGTGCTATGAAATTTTAACCTGTTCTTGTGATATGGTGGGAATCTTAAATATGTCTAATTAATTTACAGCTGATTGGACACTCAGATTCTAATATGAAGGCCACTTTAGAAAAGTGTGCAATAAATATCGCCTTCATGTGAGTTGAACAGAAGCATTTATTTTATACCAGGAATTAGTTTACGATTAAACATAGCCGGGGAAGGCAAGTTTTGAATGCAAATTTCAAAATTGGAATTTGAACCCAGTTCTTCTTCTTCTTTTTTTAAACAGTTTCCTGACTTTTTGGCTCATGTTGTGCAACTAAACAAACAGAAGGCTGGTTGCTCAAATTTTCAGTGTTGGTTCACAGCCAGCTTGTAAATAAAAGGCTGTTGAACATTCACCACAACCAGAACAAAGAAACTGCTTGAGCTCCTGCTATTTATGTAAATGTTTTGGTTTAAAAAATAGTCTAGACTCTGAAAGAAGCAGCAACATGATGGAACGTGCACTGAAGATGAATTGATAACATAGATCCACATAACTGAATAAGAAATATACTTTGATTTTTTCCTTTAGGAAATTGTCAATTTATACATAAAATATTCAACTTTCACAAAATTCTGAATATTATAATTCAAAAAACAAAAATTTAAACATGCAATAAACATTCAGTAAAACCTTCCCCTCCCCCCCCACCCCAAAGAAAGAAAGGTTATTGCATTATTTGCCCTGATTTTTGGTAAAGTCTGTTTAATATGCGCCTTCCCCCAACAAACAAACAAAAATCTGATATTATCAATTCAACTGTGTCAGAGTCTTTTTGTTGTCTTTGTGCCAAATTATGGTTCAGCTGGAGCATGGGCCTAAGGGGGTGCCTTGTGCAAACTATTTTGTTGTATAATTGGACTGTGATGAGTCTGTTAGAGAAAGATATACCTCCAGGGCCCAAGATGAAGACAAGCTGCAAACCACAAACCTGAACCTTGTATTAACTGTGTTTGTCACCAACATGAAATCTGAGGAACATCTTGTGCATCTGTCTCATGGAGATGTGTAAAATTCATCTTAAAAGTTAACTGCTCAGAGCCAGTTCCAAAGATTTAGAATGTCGATTACCTGTACATTCTCTAGAGAGTTTAATTACATTTTATTTTTCTATAATTGATAGATATCCACACAGGGGCACTGCCAGCATTGCTTTTGGGATAAGGAAACCTCTGCTCCAATATGACTGGCACCTTTTCTCTATTTGTCAGTTGCAAGAGACTTGATATTTCCTTTTGTGTACTGCTCCTCAGAAAAGAGTTGGGTTTCGGTGTGGCCACTAACTGAAGGAAATACCTCATTCAGTGATCTCCAGGACTTATCATTCTAAAGAGAGAAGATACAATGCCAAGACAAAATGGGGGAAATGGTCTCCAAAATGACAGGTTAGAAAATGAAAAGTTTGTCTTAAGTTTTATTAGAGCTTTCTCCTGCACAGCTACAGATCTGCTGCTTAAAAGCAGATGCTGCTTGTTGCTGAATTGGAGGATAAGACTTTTGTCTCCTCTGTCAAGGTTTACAAGTGAATCTCAGCTAATTCAGTGGGAGTTGATGCTAAAAACATCTGAACAATAAAATATGCCAATACTGGCCACTTTGAAACCAAAAGAGAGAGCTCTTTTGGTAGGAACATCTTTTACTACGAAAGCTCTAGCTATTGACTTTTCTATTTTCAATTTTTTTTAAAGGCTCCTCTTTGGTTTAGAACAGAAAAAATCTGAGGCTTCAAATGAGAGACAAGATGGGTGGGGTAATAACTTTTATTGGACCAACTTCTATTGCACTCCCTGAATTAAATGAGTGTGGATTGAACTACAGCAGACAAATCCAAAGTATGAAACTAAGGCTTAAAGTTAAGCCAACCTAAACCTTCAGTGGAAGAATTTCTTCTCCTAACCTAATGTCTTGCCTTTTGGGGAGGTTGATTGCCTGCTCTGAAGGGTATATATGTCGTGTCTATGCTGAAACACTACACACCTTCTGTAGTGGTTCAAGAGTAGAAAAGCTCTATGACTATCTTGCAGTGCTACGACTCTAGCCAATTACCTAGCATCTGTGTCAAGTAAGCAGTTTAGGATGCTTTCATGTTTTCTGCAAGACTGTCCCAGATTTTATGTATATTCTCACTTAAGTAATGTGGGAGCTATATGCCACTGGGGGGCTTAGTTATGAGGTTGGGTCCCAGCATTTGGGGCAATCAACTGATTTACCATTTGTAGCGGACTCCATTATTCTCCATTCACAAGAGACATTTAGAAGAACTGCAAGAGCAAGATTTTTATGTAAGGAAGTGTGAGGGCGCTTCTTAAATTCCAGGATGTAAGAGATTACATGTAAAAGCCAAATTCCTTGTCTATCACATGAAAGATCTGGGATGGGACTGTAAAAGAAAAAGGTAATTTGTTGTAGGAAAGATTATCCAGGAGCGCAAGTACGTCCTCTCCAATCAGAGGTGAAAGTAAGCCGGTCCGGTCCGGTCCGGCCTGGCATACCAGCAAGAGCTGGTATGCCGTGCCGGACTGCATCAGCTTTCCAGGCGGTGATTTAAAGGACCCAGGGCTCCGGCCGCTGCAGGGAGCCCCGGGCCCTTTAAATCACCGCCGGAGCTCCGGCAGCAGGGCTTGGGCAGCACTTTAAAGATCCCGGGGCTCCCCACAGCAGCCGGACCCTCTGGCCCTTTAAATCCCCACTGGAGCCCAGCAACTGGGCTTGGGCAGGGATTTGAAGGGCCTGGGGCTTTTAAAATATGAAAGTGATAGGCCAGTTCTAAAGGTGCAGAAACTGAAAGGTGCTGATTAAAACTTCTGTGTCAAATCAGTTGTAAACTATTGAACTTACTGCTTAATATAGGTAATAATGTACATATTTTTCAGTAACAAGCATAGCTGGTCTTGATGGTGTGTCCCCAAATGTATGGTACTCCCACATAATCTCATTTGCCATGTAGACTGTTTTGTAGACAGAATTTTAAAGGCTAGATGCAGTACAATGTAGTTTTTTGCATAGCTGTGGCAAATGTATTTTTGTGAATGTATGTATCAGACTGGAAACCTTGCAGTTTTCTCGATACATATGGCCTTCTCCTGGAGCTCAGAAACTTTTGCTTATTTGTATTTGTTTATTGCATGTATATGGTGTTCTCCTGATTTCTAGACTCAAGTAGTCCTATCGAAGTGAAGCAGTATTTGTTTAATATCTTCCTTTATCTGCTTGCATAGAAAGGTTAAGCTGCACCCTTGTATATGAAGGAATTTAACAAAATGAAATTTGCAAGCAGGAATTATTTTTCTCTGTTTCTTGTTACTCTACAACAATGAAAACACATTGTACCTTTTTAGGGTGATTAGTAAGTACTTTTATTTCTAGCTACTTATGTGGAAGCATAAACAATCCAATACTGAATGGCTACTGAATATTGAGTTATTTCCAGAGGATGTATATTAATCTGTTTCAAGTTTTCACAGCAAATTAAGCATATGTGTTCACTCTATAGAACAGAGTGATTTAGCTTTAATACATGTCTCATAATGCTTTAAGTAGCAATATAGTGGTGGTCCATAAGATTATACTAATCCAAGTGCAAAATAGTAAAAAGTCGAGGCAAACATTCCTCTCTGTTTTTGAGGGAGAAAATATCAGTCTCTTCCTCCCTTGGGCATTTGCCAAGTTGGCTTTCCCCTCTCTGAAACAATGTGTTAAGAATTTTGGGCTGATATGAGTTGCAAAGGAAGGTTTTTGAGCCAGTGTTCATTTTGGGGTTCCTTTGTCTCCCACAATCTGTCTTTACTGGGTATTTTGTGTGTAATGGAAACGTTACATGCTTTGGGTAAATACAGAACTCAGAGTTTACAGTACTACTCCCCAGCAAGCCTGAAAAGTGTATGGTGGTTATATGTTCTGTCTTTTCAAATCCTTGGGCATCATGGTCTCAAATAAGTGCCAAGTCTGTCATTGTTCAGTGATGGAATTGCAGTGGTTAAATACATTTATGATGCTATTTTCATCCTTTGAGGGGATAGGAAAGTTTTTATAGTTCTAGAACCCAGCAGTAAAGTAGATACCGAGGTGAAATGGTTTGGATTTGCCAGTCACAAAGTGCTGTGAGATTACCCTAGAGGATAACAAGGATGGGGCCTGGAGTGGTGATGTGGCAGTGTCTGATGTGGTGCCTACCAGTTGGCAGCTGGTAATGCTGGTAAACTCAAGAGTTGAAAAATCAGAAGGCAAAGCAAAATATGCATAGAATCAGATTGTGGACCCCTTAATTTATGCAACTAATCCCATTTATTTTAATGAAACTATTGATCTGTATAACAGAAAGCTGGGTCTATCTGTGTTAATGGCTGAGAACAGACAATCCGTATGACAGAGTGGTCCACGCCCTATGAGAGTTAGTCTACCTTTTCAAATCATTTGGGTTGAGAATAAATATGCTGACACCTGTTCAGCTTTTCATCCTCATACGGACCATTCTGGGCTCCAAGCTTGCCCTATCTCAAGACACAATCAGGCTCATGCAGTGTATTTCCAGCCTGAAAAGTACAGAAACATTATTTCATGGGCATTCAGTCCTGTCCAGTGTATGTGCAGTATTGCACTACGGCTATTCCTAAGAAGTCAGTTAAGCAATGATAATTTGCTTGTTTATTAGTCAGACTTAGCTGATTTTATGTATATAAAATAAAATAAAATAAAACATTCCCGATTCCATTTTTAAGTTGCATATGCAGTTGTCAACATATGTAACTTCATAATTTTATTTTATTTTCCTTGTATTCCCTTCCCCCTTATTTCGTGTTTTTCACACTTACTTGAAGCATCTTTTCTCAGTGTTGATTTAGGTAATTTGAGGAAGGGACTGCTCCATGTTTCGACAGCACCTAACCTAATAGGACCTTGATCCTGTTTGGACCCTCAAGATGATACAGTTCTACAAATAAACAATGAAAGGCCACCAGTATAGTACATCAGGTCATTGCTGTCCTGGATATATTCAAATTTGTGATCTGTGTGTGAGATGTTGAATATCTCATTAGCAATCCCCTGAGTCAGCCAATCTACTTCTTTTCTACTGTCTTCATCCTTAGTTCTGCAATGACAGCATCTCTAGCACCTCTTTCTCCACTGGGACGTGCTTTGCAGAACCCCACTTTTGGGAGCCTGCATCCTGAGTCCAAGAATTATCCAGAAAGCAATGATCATTTGAGTAATTAATTTTTCTTCATGCTAAAAGCCACAGATCCATTAACATGGTACTTCAGCCTGCTTGCCCCTTGGGTGCTGAATCAGAGCTCTTACTCACTGGCAGCCTGAGAATACCTTGCCTGGTTTCTTGCCAGCCTGCCCTCCCAGCTCCTCAGGAGCCCAGAGAGCCTGCCTGGCAAGCCAAAGAAGAGCCAGGAGTCTGGGAGTCCTGGACCTGAGGTGTGCAGGTCCTCAGCATCCTGGGTTCCCTGGGTCACCTGCTCCAGGCAGCTTGCCTGACAGACTGCCAGGGCTTCCAGGCTCTTCAGCTCCTTAGAAGCCCAGATTTTCAGGATCCCCAGCTCCAGGGCAACTCACTAATGGACTGCTTCAGAGCAGGAGCTTCCAGAGTCCCTGGCTCCTTTGCAGCCCACCTAGCAGGCTGGCGAGGAGCCAAGAGTCTGAAAACTCCGGGAGTCCCAGCTCCCAAGTTCCCAGAGTTGTGGATACTCACCTGCCAGGAGTACCAGGCTCATGCATTCTCAACAGGCAGGCTTCTAGAGACCCTAGTTCCAGGGCAACCTGCCATGTGGACTGCCTCAGAGCCAGGGCTCCCAGGGTATATCTATACTGCAATGTAAGCCTAGGCTTGGACCCAGGCTTGAGACCACCTCCCCCGCCATCTACACACACATCTCTCAGATTTCGGCTTGGACCTAGGGTACTAGCACTCTGGGAGGTTGGAGGACATAAACCTGTGTTAAACTGTGACCCAGGGTTCGAGGCTCCCACTTCACTTGGGTCTGGGAATCTGCCAAAAGTATCCCAGAATCCCATGGGCCAACTTCCTTCGTCCTCTATCCCAACAATCTCCGGTCAACTCAATTGAAAATGGAAGTCACCCCTTTGGCATACAGCAGCAGCTCAGTGAATCAGCGTTAACTCTTCTGTTTTCTTCTGCACACTGAGCTGCAAACACACCATCAGAGAGCCTTTCGTTTTTGCAGTGGAGACTGACCAGAAGAAGCGTTTTGCAAAGTGCACTGCTTCATGGTCATAGGAGCACAGCCAGATTTTGGTGACTCATTGGTGCAAGGCCAGCAAAACTGTGAACTTTAGTGAAAGTGTCAGGAATGATCACACATAACACCAGATTGAGAAGCTGGCAATGTTGCAAATTAAGAGGACCAGAGACCAGTGCAGGGAGCAGACAAAGGCCTAGTCTACACTACGTGTTTATACTGATTTTAGCAGCGTTAAACCGATTTAACGCCGCACCCGTCCACACTACGAGGCCCTTTAAATCGATATAAAGGGCTCTTTAAATCGGTTTCTGTACTCCTCCTCAACGAGAGGAGTAGCGCTAAAATCGGTATTATCATATTGG
>NC_133773.1:137247651-137317079 GCF_003597395.2 Chelonoidis abingdonii | reverse complement strand
TTTTCAGCAGAAGGTTGATTTTCTTTTTTGGTAGTTCGGATTCTGTAGTTTCTGCATCGGAGTGTTCCTCTTTTAAGACTTCTGAAAGCATGCTCTATGCCTTGTCCCTCTCAGATTTTGGAAGGCACTTCAGATTCTTAAATCTTGGGTTGAGTGCTGCAGCTATCTTTAGAAATCTCACATTGGTGCCTTCTATGCATTTTGTCAGATCTGCAGTGAAAGTGTTCTTAAAATGAACAACATGTGCTGGGTCATCATCCAAGACTGCTATAACATGAAATAGATGGCAGAATGTGGGTAAAACAGAGCAGGGGACATACAATTCTCCCCCAAGGAATTCAGTCACAAATTTTAATTAACACATTATTTTTTTAACAAGCATTATCAGCATGGAAGCATGTTCTCTGAAATGGTGACCGAAGCATGAAGGGGCATACGAATGTTTAGCATATCTGGCATGTAAATACCTTGCAATGCCAGCTACAAAAGTGCTGTGCAAATGCCTGCTCTCACTTTCTAGTGACATTTATAAATAACAAGAGGGCAGCATTGTCTCCAATAAATGTAAACAAACTTGTTTGTCTTAGCGATTGGTTGAACAAGAAATAAGACTGAGTGGATTTGTAGGCTCTGAAGTTTTACATTGCTTTGTTTTTGACAAAAAAAGTTATGTAACAAAAAAATCTGCATTTGTAAGTTGCACTTTCACAACAAAGAGATTGCGCTACAGTATTTGTATGAGGTGAATTGAAAAATCTTTTATCATTTTTACAGTGCAAATATTTGTAATAAAAAGCATATATACTTTGATTTCAATTACAACACAGAATACAATATATATGAAAATGTAGAAAAAACTTCCAAAATATTTAATAAATGTCAATTGGTATTCTATTGTTTAACACTGTGATTAAAACGGTGATTAATCACAATTATTTTTTAATTGCGATTATTAATCACATGAGTTAATTGTGATTAATCAACAGTCATAATAACAACATTACATTGCTGTGCCTTTGTTTCCTGCTCTGCAATTACTCGGTCTAGGGAGCCATGTAGAAACAGTGAAGTGTGTGTGTGTGTGTGTGTGTGTGTGTGCGCGCGCGTGCGCGCGTGAGTTTGTTTTGAGAAATATGATCCATTTACAAATCTAGTCCCTTTCAATTAGAGGTTATACATAGGTGACGATCATTTGTCCCAAGGATGACTGGGGTTTGAATTTTTTTCCAGAAATGTGCAGCTATGACAGAGTGAGCCAGGTGGAAGGTAATGCAGCAGCCTGTTGATTCCCTCATAAATGATGATGCAATCCCAGGTGCTGATAGCCACAAAGTGTTCCTGAAGCAGGAAACCCAGATAACTAATCACACTGCAGGAAAGGGTATATTTTCCAGGGCCACCTCAGTAGCTGACCAGCCCATTCCACTTACAGATGTGCTGTTCAGTCACTATACATTTGAATGCTTCAGCTGCATATACTTCCGGTTTCCCACCAGTAGCTTGGAATAACATCTCCCTTAGTCAATGGGACACTACAAGAACAGTTAGATCCTCCAAAATGTGAAAGGTCTGAAATTATAGAAAAAGCCTTTTGTTGTAAGGTCACAGTCCCTATCCTCACCCCCTGCACCAACCCAAGTAGTTATGCAATTTTTGTGAAACAAAAACAGCTTAGAATTTTTTTTACTTACCATTGTCTCTGCAGTACATTAACTGTGATTGACCAGGCTGTGTCCAGGGAGATTCAGTGAATTAAATCATCCCTTTTACAATATATTGCAGTTCAGTTTTTAAATGTAACATTTTCTGTCCTTGAAATTCCACAAGAATTAATTCTGCACCCCTCCACTGAGCTACATGAGACAATAACTCTTTGTGTCTTCTCTTATTGCAGCCCACTCAACTTCTACTGGTGCCTGTAGCTCCACAGCTTGACCTCAGTGCACTGCAAGGTTGGCCCAATGTACAGACATTCCAAGAGGAAGTGTTTCCATGATGAACTGATAGTTGAATCTCTTGAGAGTGCCAACAAGCAGGTCTACTACCAGAAATGTAGGGACTTAAGACTGGAGAAAAGGCATGTCGAGAGGCAGGAGAAAAGGTGGAAGCTCACTGCACAGCTTGAGGATTGGGTGTCAGCGTGAGAGCAGGCACTTGCTGTGGAGTTCCTGGAACAGGAATGGTGGCTAAGGGAGGAGGACAGTGCTCAGCAGAGAAAACTGTTTCAGTGACTCATCTCAATCATGGCTGCAAGATTACTGGCTCCTGCTGCCTCTCCCACGTAATGGCTTGATTCCCCTGTGACCTACCCTCACTCCATATCTGAGTGGCCTCATGAGCAGCTGGTCAGGGCAACTAAACCCCATGAAGGTCTCCATTTTTAACCCCCCAGCTCCCCATGGATACCTCCTACCCCTCATCCCTGGCTCTGAGTGTGCGGAAAAGGAGGAAAGAAGGAAAAAGAAAATGGGGGAGCCAGGGGATGTGCAGCAGTAGGGGGTTTCTGTAGTGTTTGCACTTGTTCATGCACATCTGTTGTTTTTGTTTTGGAAAAGTTCTTTTGTAATTGGTGTTGGGTGTTGTAATGGCACTTGGTCTGCCTGACAATGGGTGACTGTTGTACTCTTTTTTTTTAATATATTTTTATAAATAAAGACTTTTATGTCATCAAGAAAATTTATTGTAATCACTGCATCATTCCCCCACCCCATTTCATAAGTTGCCTTGTCATTCATAAATTGACCTCTGTGGTCCACGAATACCTGCATAATGATGGAGTTAGTACCCTTTGCAGTTTGTGTACTCATGCTGCTCGACATGGGCAAACTATCCCATCAGTAGTCCTGGCACAGTTTGGAAATCCCATTCTCTTAAAGCCAGCAATTATGTGAGGAATATCTTTTATGTCCACCACCATGGAATAAACCACACATCTGATTGCCTCAGAAACTTCCGCCACTTTCAACTTTCCAACACCAAACTGGTTGGCAACAGACCTGTTGCAGTTTGGGATAGCCAGCTTCCAGATAGCTATAGCAACCTACTTCTGGACCAATAAAAGTGGCCTCATGCATGTTTTTATTTTAAGCAATTTTTTATTTTTATTGATTTAAATTTTCACAGTTGCACAAATTATGGGTTTTAAATATTTTTTATCAATTTAAATTGCACAGTTGTGGGAAATTATGAGGTAGGGTCAGACAATGGGGGTAGTCATACAATGACAGTAGACACCGAGATTCAAAAAGTTAAAGCTTTATAATGGTTAAAATACAAATTGGGGACATTGTATGACAAACTATACCCTTAAATAAAAATCTAGTAAGTTCTCAAGCAGCATTTTTCTTATTTTGCCTATCTATACATTTCAGTTATTACCAATGAAAATATTTTTCCTTTGGTTTGTGTGTATGGTGTCATTTATTACCAACATTTGTCAATTAGAGTCTCTTCCTTCAAAGTCTAAAAATACATGATATTGTCTCAGAAATTTGTATGAAATGCAAAACAGGAGGCCCTCTTTCATGCACAAGATATGGGATTGCTCGGTGGTAACATATATTTTTGGAAAACCATTCTGGCAAAAAAATAGAGATAGAAGTCAAACAGTATATAGACAAGTGTATTGGGAGATGTTCCGTTAAAAAGATTCAAACCTGGCCACAGCAAAAAAAGCAATCTTAAAGGTGTGGACCCAGAAAAAAATCAATAATGGGCCACTAACCCGCTGGGGGCTTCCCCCCACAGTGAGGCGAGATAATGCTTGCGGCTCCAGCCCCAAGGGGGGTGCGGAGGCAGTGGTATTGAAACAGTTTTTACAGTAGGGGTGCTGAAAGCCAGTGTTCCCCATTTTTTTTACCTGACACCCCTCTATGCCCCTGTTCGTGCCCCCTCTCCCCAGAGCTGGGGTCAAGACTGGGCTGTGGCTGCGGGTGAGATGCGGACAGGGGTAAGGGGGCTGAGGCTGGAACCACAGCTGGGGGCAAGAGAAGAGCAGGCAGGACCCCACGCACCTCTCTGTGCAGAGGCTTGAGGCTTCCAGCCCCATGGTGGGGGGGGGGGTCGCTGCAGACTGGATGAAATTTAGCAGTGGGACATAGGTTTCCCACCCCAATATAATATCTTATAATGGACGATTCAAGTTTTTTTGTGAGAACAGTTCAGGACTTTAAAAAAAAAAAAAGGCTAAAAGTAATAGTATGCCTTTCACAGGAAAACAATACAATAGAAATACTGAAATCATTGAAATGCTCTGATATAGACACAGTAATCCTATATTTATAGTATAGTCAAGACCAATATACAGAGAATAACAATTGAATTACATCCCTTCTCTCCAAGTTAACTTTCCTTTCCTTCTATTCTCTTTAAGACTTCCTCCCCATCCCACCATCCCCCAGGACAATATTCAGCTTCCCCTCCCTCCCAGAAACAAAAAATTAATATGAATAGTTACACACATGCACAGATATGCACATACACACCATATTAAGGTTGTGCTCAAATGAGTTTTGAAAAAAAAAAGGGGGGGTAAGGTTATGTAAATCTAATGGCTTCTTATTAATGATCCAAAATATCAATATATAAAATCTAAAAAGCTTCAGTCCTTAGGGTTCCACAGGAAGGACCAGACAACAATTGAAGGTAATGAACTTTTCAGTAACAGGACTGATGAAGTCCACTACTTTCCATTGCCCAACTCCATGCAATAAGCGACTGCTGCTTAGTCACCAAGAACAAAATTCACATGGACAATCACCTGAATAAAGAACTTACCCTACAGTAATTGTGATTCTTCAAGATGTGTTGTTTACGCACATTCTATGGCATAACCTCTTCCCCTGCTACCTGAGAGTCATACTCTCATGGAACTTGAGGAATAGCTGCACCTGCTCTGCCCTTTATGCTTTATATGGAGGAGACCTAAGGACACTGCTATCCAAAAGAATCTGATCATGGGCACCAAAGGAGGAATCTATGTGGACAATACTCGGAGAACCACAGTTATAGGTTCCCCAGTGGAAGTTACTGCTGTTTTAAACAACATGAACTCCAGATCAGATTTCTGATTGGATATCTGCAGGGAATAATGTAAGGAAGAGGATCTTGGCCCTTCCCAAAGTACTGTGTAGCCTAACACCACAGAACTCCAATGGATGACCTTTGGTGGGTTCAAGTGAAGTGGGAATATGTTGGAGACCTGGCTTTCTTGTCTCCAATCTTGGATCTGTCTAGGTTTTTGTACTTTCTGCTTTTGGATGCAGATGAGACAAACTGGATCCTTTATAAATTTTTATAAAATAATTATATTCTGCAGAAACTTGTAATGCTCAATTTAATTATGCTTTTAAAAATAAGACCATTCCAAACCAGTAGCTTGTCCAGGGAAGATTATTAAGATGTTAGAGAGTTGAACATGAAAAAAATGTCCAGATGGCCTTCTTACTGAGTTTTATTATTTTTCTATTAATTATTAAATCCATATAACTTTATTTAAAATAACAATACATGTGGAACATTTACTGATGTTGTGTTTTCTCTTATTTGTATAAAAATATTAGCTCTTTTTCTCTTCTTCATTTGGTAATACAATGTTTGATAAAATATTAATAATAAACCTTTCATAAAATTATCAGTTTTGATCAAACTGGGTTTGGATGAATCACCTTGGTTCTGGAAATGCAAGAATATTGTTGTATGAAACAGGTAACTATTCTGATATTCCTTCTGTTGCTCATTTTAGATGTGAGAAAGGTGTTTGACTATATTGATTGGGATTGTTTGTTTTCAGTTTGTATTGTTTTAGTTCTGGTCCTAAATTTATTCAACAGATTTGTGTATTACATCATTTCCCCTGTGCTAGAATCTTTATGAATTGTTATGTATCTCAGCAGTTTATACTTTTCCAAGTGGATAGGCAAAAGTGTTTACCCTTTTTGTAATACAATCATTCGCTGTGCCATTCCACCAATAGATAAAATTTCCATCCATGCTGAATGGGGAACTCAATATGCGTGCCCTGTGCAGATGATATCTTTTTTTGTCTTTGGTTTTTTTAAGCCAGTCTCTAGCAAATCTCTTCACATTCTTATGGCCTGTTTTATTCTGCTGCATAAAATGTACTGGTCCAGTTTGATAATATATCTCAAAGTTATTTTGACACTTTCACCTTAGTCTTGTTGGCCTCCAATTGGCTTAAAATATTTTAAAGTATATATTTACTAGACTTATAAAAACAAGGAATTTAAAGTGCACTTTCTCTTGAAAAAATGAAACTTTAGAACTGTCACAAGTTTATTTGTCGAGTGTCACTGGTTCCATACCAAATTTATTCATTTTACAAATAAACTACTGTTTTGTGTCTGCCACTCTACAAATTCAACCGATGGTCTCAGAACAAAGCAGTGTTTTTTATCTTCCACACATCATTAGCAGTGTTAGAGATTCTGCAAGTTCTAGAACAATAACAGTGAACAAAAAAGTATTTTCCTATCCTTCCCTTTCATGATCACACGAGAGGATGAGATGTTCAAAAGTGGGCCAGAAGATTGTCAGCCACCAGATTGTAAATGTGATGCACCATTTAGACTACTCAAATGAAGTTGTCTCTTAAATTTGTTAGTCTCTAAGGACTCCTCATTGTTTTTGCTGATACAGACTAACACGGTTACCACTCTGAAACCTACTTATTTAAGTTAGCTCAGTAGGATGGATGAGCATGACCAAACAACTTTGAAGAGCAAAACTGACCAAAAGGTATGATGAGCTCTGTGGAAGAGACACCAGGAACAAGTGAGAAAACCTTTGTCCAGCACCTTAATTTCTGGTCAGCAGCAGGAGGTTAAACTCTGTGCATCAAAGATACTTGACTGACTGCAGAGCCTACGCCTGGGGAGGCAGTCATGGTACACGATTTACACAATCCCCCTGCGGGTCAGGCAAACAATGAAGAAGAGCTGTTAAGCAGAGCGACTAGGCTGGGAAGCAATAGCCAGCAAGCTGTAAAAATTCCAGTTAACTGTGAAGAGGAACATGAAAGACATTTTTTAAAATGTCCAGTACTTGTTTTTATAGCTTATGTTCTGGAAAAACAGGTAATTAATTAGTTTATTCTGCTGGTTGCCTTTTATTTTAAATAACAAAAGAATCAAGCTGTTTAAACACTGAATATTTTATTATATATTTATGAGTTCCCCTCCGTGTATTTTCTTGGAATTAAAAACTCTTCTCATCTATTGTTTTGATGATACTAACTCCTTCACACCAGGGAGTAGTAGTTCTTGGAATTGTTCAAAGAACATTTGAGAATACTTTATAATTCTAGAAACAAACAATGGAGCTCTTATAATGATAATTATGTACACATATTCCCTTCTGTCCTGTGAATGACACTCTGAGATTACAGTGTAGAAATATAAACATTTAGATTCCATGTGTAAAAAAGAAACCTAATCTAAGCTGTCTTTTCCTCTGAAACTATCTGGAGTGATGATCCTTTGAAAAACAGAGTATCCTCTGCTAAGTAGCTCTGATTGGTAATCATTATGGTTGCATGGCTCTTCAATTGGCATGTCACACTTATTGATATTTGGGGTGACTCTTACCAGCGAGTCGAGGAATTTTCTCAGATATCAGGCTTTAAAAACATTGTTATAGATACTCATACATTTTGTATTCTAATGCTTTGCTTCCAGGAAAGCTGAAATCAGAGAAAAATTCTGCTGTACTATAGCTCTCATTTGGCACAGAAGAGGTTTGTTTCAAAGAGTGACTGAGTGCAAGCTAGATAACGTTTATTTCTGCTTAGAAGATTTACTACATCATTGTCTAGTTTATTATCTCTCTTGACCTGACTCCTAAGTGGCAGTTTTTGAAGGAGCATTCGCCTCATGTAATAAACATACAGTCTGGAGCTTGAGAAGCTTTAACTTACAGAGCAAACTGTTGAATTTTGGTGATATTTGTAAAGTGATACTCAGGCAGGTTTTTTCACTAGTCAACTTGATGGGTTTTCTCTAGGTAGATATGAAATGACATTAGAAACAGGTTAGAGCATACTCCCCCGGCTTTAAAAACAGTAATTCAACTGTGGCATTTTGGACACCCAAGAATACTTGAGCTGCTCTGTCGCTTTCCTTTTGTGCCAAAAATCAGGTTTTCACATACAACATGCACTGAATCAGAATTGAGTTTTTCTCATCCCTAGAACTTTCACTGGACTCCTATAAAACTTTAACATGATGTATTTATAATGAAAAATCTGACCTCCTTCTGTCCTAGCTCTGAAATGGCTAAAGGGAGTTGTGGGTGGAGAGGGAGGGAGGAGGAGGGGGGGCTGTTTTTGTGAGATGACGTGTGATATTGGAGCAAGATGTACCAATATTCTTTGGGAAAAGTTTATTCTATTATGGTGTTGATTGTTCTGTAGCAGTGATGCTTCCCCCTCCCCCCAAGTAATGCTTCTTTTCTGTGTTTACATAGGTGTAACTTGGTATTTTAATCTATTCTTTTAGGCTGTCACAGGTCTACCTGAGCACTCCCTTTGGCCTCTCACCAGATTTCTGTAATGTAATGCAGTCGTTGATTCGACAGGAGTTTTAAGCCTTCAGAGTGTGAGCAGAGTCTAGCCTCTGCCCTGTTTTTGGGACCTCTAGGCACACACTTAGGATGTAGATCCTCTATCTAGCACCATCTCCTGAGAGCTGTGACCATTTAACCCACTTTCCAGCCCTGGTGTGCTAACTTCTCTGACTTCCTCTGTAGCTTAAACACACTCTCTCAAGGTACTGTAGTTGGGTAGGTTTTCAGGGCCCACAGGTTACCTCTCCATGGGGTATGTGAATAGTGTAACATACATTCAGACAGATTTTGCACAGGATGCTGAGACCATTGTTCTTTTATAACGTGACAAATACACAGATCTATGCAAAAGTAATAAGCACTGTGTGCATTTCCCTGCCTCAGTTTCTTCACCGTTCCAGAGTATTCTTTGGACTGGGGTCAGAGTCCTCCTTCTGCAGTGCATGGCTTGGGTTCTCAACATGGAGCCTTCTCTGACCTTGGCTGGTACATCCTTTTATAGACTCATAGACTCATAGGTCAGAAGGGACCAATATGATCATCTAGTCTGACCTCCTGCACAAGGCAGGCTACAAAACCCTACCCATACACATTTATAACAACCCCTAACTCATGACTGAGTTATTGAAATTCTCGTCCAAATTGTGATTGAAGAACCTCAAAGCTGCAGAGAATCCACCAGCAAGCAACCATTGCCCCACGCTACAGAGGAAGGCGAAAAACCTCCAGGGCCTCTGCCAATCGCCCTGGAGGAAATTCCTTCCCGGACCCCAAATATGGGAGTCAGCTAAACCCTGCAGCATTGTGTGCAAGATCTACCAGCTTAGCACCCAAAAAGGCAATTCTCTGCAGTACCCCTAGTTCCCCATCCATCCACATGCCCCTCACAGACCATTTGAGCAGACTTATCTTGGATAATCCAGAGTTATCAATTGCCCAATAAACTATCCCATCATAACATCCCTCCATATACTTATCAGCCTTATTCTTTAAGAGCCAGTAAGTCTCTCTTTTTGCCCCACTACTTCCCTCGGAATGCTGTTCCAGAACTTCACTCCCGAAGTGGTTAGAAAGAAACCTTCGGTCTAATTTCAAGTCTAAACTTCTAATATCCAGTTGTACCCATTCGGTCCTCTGCCTACATTAGTACTAAAACTATAAAATAATTCCTCTCCCTTCGCCTAACGTTAATCCCCCTGATATATTATTATAGCAAGCTAATCCCCGGCGAGCCTTCTTTTTGGCCAGGCTAAACAAGCAAGCTCTTTGAAGTCTCCTTTCATAAGGCAGATTTTTCCAATTCTCTGATCATCCTAGTAGCCTTGTCTCTTGAACCTGTTCACAGTTTGATTCACCTTCTTAACACCTGGGACACCAGACGCACACAAATATTCACGGTGGCGTCTCGACCATGCGCTCGTACTATACTGGCACTAACACCTCCTTCTCATTTTGCTGAAGATACTCGCGATAGCATCTAAAACCGCATTGTTTAACAGCCATATCTACATCTCGGCAGCGCTCATCAGTCATCCTGCTATCAACCAATACCCCCAAGGTCCTTCCCCCTCCTCCTCTTCCAACTGATGCGTTCCCCAACGGTATATCTCTAAATTCTTATTATTACTCCCTTAAGTGCATGACTTGCACTTTTTCTACTGTATATTTCATCCTTTTATTACTATTACTCCGTTTACAAGGTGGTCCAGAATCTTCCTGAATACTATCCCGGTCCTTCTCCGTGTTAGCAATACCCCCCAGCTTTCGTGTCATATCCGCAACTTTATTAGCACATTCCGCTCTTTTGTGTCCCCAAGTCCAGTAACAAAAAGGATCTAAATAGATCGGTCCAAAACCGTATCCTTGATTGGGACATCCCTAGTATAACCTCCTTCCAGGCCTGAACTCAATTCACCCTTGGTCGACCCGCTGTGAGTTCCCCTTTAACCAGTTCCTTATTCCCCTTACAAGCTTTCATATTCATTCCCTTCCACCCATCTTTTTCCAATTTAACTAACAGTTCCCCATGCGGAACCGTGTCAAACGCCTTACTGAAATCGAGGTAAATTAGATCTACCGCATTTCCTTTATCTAAGTAATCCGTCACCTTCTTGTGTCTCACTATCTTCACTCTGTAAGTTCTTTTTAAAAGCTAGCATCACCACCTCCAGTTGTTGTTGTGCTGCTAGTAGTTTCTGCTCTCCAAATCCTCAGTTCCCTGTTGAGGGAAGTTAGAGGGAACTGGTTTTCTCTAGTCTGCAGCTACTCTTGTGTTCTCCCCAGGTAAGAACCGTTCTGGTGCTGATAGTGTTTAATGTCAGCTATTGTTCCTAGGCCGGAAGAGACAATGCTGAAAACACAGACCTAGAAGCATTCCATGATACAGCAATTGTTCAGAGTCACTACTTCAAAATTTCAAACAGAATGCATAAGTTGTACAGAAGGACTCCTCAAATTATCACATAGGCCCTGATCCTGCAAAGGTAAAGTAATATCTCTTATTGGAGCAAATTCTGTTAGTGAGAGAGACAAGCTTTCGAGCTACACAATACTATTCTTCAGGTCTGGAAAAGGTACTCCAGTGTAATAGCTCAATGCAAGGTGGAAGAGATTGTTTAGCATAAGCAGTTAGCACATATTCTAAGGGACCATTCAAGGTAGAGTGACTCACTAAATCTTTCCTGTACACCAACTTTTGGCCTTCAAACAATCCCTCTAACCTCTCCAAGCTCATCATCAGAAGCAGGCTTCCCACAGACCAGGATACATCAACTCAAAGCGGCTCCAGACCCGCCAGAACAACAAATGCAAAACCTGTAGTCATATCTCCACTGTTATAATGATCAGCACGCTCCACAACACACCTTTCAAGATTCATGGATCCCACACATACCTATAACAACAAATGGTGTACCTCATATTGTACCCCAATAACAACTATGTGGGTGAAAACAGACAATCACTATGCTTTCAAATGAACTCACACGGGAAAATGATAAAAGATAAAAACACCCTGTCACCTGTGGGTGAACACTTTCAGAAAGCAATCACTCTATATCTGACCTCTCAGTCCTCATCGTCAAAGGAAACCTGTACCACACTTTCAAAAGATGAGCCTGGGAGCTTAAATTCATAACTCGGCTAGACACTAAAAACCATGGACTGAGCAGAGACAGTGGATTTATAGCTTATTATAATATTCTACCACCTACTAAACCCCTCTTTTTCTCTGATAACTGAAGAGATGTTGTTAAGAGGCCACTTTACCTGACATGGTCCCTTAGGATATGTGCTAATTACTTATGTTAAACTATCTGTTTGTATTTTTAACTGAGATGCTCAAACCATCTTTCCCAGACCTGAAGAAGACCTTTGTGTGGCTCGAAAGATTGTATCTCTCAGCAACAGAAGTTTGTCCAATAAAATATATTACCTCACCCACCTTGTCTATCCAAGTTTAAATATGTGAGTAGGCCCATTGTTATGACTCACCAGGTGTTCATTCATCTGGATATAGGTACTCAACTAACTGACGTCAACATCCTTTTCAGAGTTATGTCTTTTTCATAGAATTTGCCAGGCTGTTACTTGAAGGTCTCTGTGAACTTTATGCAAAAAATTGTCCCTTACTCAGGTCCGATCTTGGAGAGTGAAATTGTGGTCACATCTACTGAGCGGCTATCTAGAGCTAATTTTTCTTTTTTTTCAGCAGTTGTGTAGTCCTTATGTAATTAAAACTCCCCAGTCCACCTTCCTAAGGGATTGTACTGCTTGCTAATCTATGAGTGAGAGTATGCAGAGGCTACTCAAAAAAAAAAGAGATTACTTATTAATTGCTGCACTTCGAGAATATCACCTCTGCATTGTCACACTCCCTGCCTAACTTCCTGACCTCTTTGGAGTCTCAAGTAAAGAATTATGAAATTAAGGAAAGAATTGGAGGGTATTTGGGTACCCTTTTATTTTATACCCTCAGAATTGTACACTATGGAAGGGACTGGAGGAGGAGTGGGGCATTTCAGAAGCTTATAACTTGGCTACATTTGGGTGGCTTTTCACTAGAACCGAAAAAACAAACAAACAAAAAAACCCACATTCCTGGCACCTGGGCAACCTCTCTCTCCTCTCTCTCCTGCCAAATTTCAAGTTCCGGCTCCAAAGCATAGAGGCGTTGAAGCATATCAACAAAACAGTGGTAAGATTTGTTTTTAACAAGGGTGAAATTATGTTTTTTCCCCTATCTTGTTTTTATAAACTGTCTGAATCATTTTTTGCTGAAACATTAGAAAAAAAACCACACCAGAAAAACCCAAAACAAACAAACAACAGCTTGATGCAGACATCCAGCATGGAAAAAATGTAGCCCAAATTATTAAAGTATGGCAAAGTTATAAGCAACTGAAAACCAGGTTTTAGCGTCTGGCATTCTTAACTATGGTCATCACTACTTGTGTTGCCTATAATAATTTAAATTATCAAAAGTATTTTCTAATTAAAAATATAATTACATTATCATGCCTGCATTAGTTTAGAAATATTGCAGAAATAAAACTAGCTATTTAGCTTCAAATTTAGTTTGACAACTCTACTGCAACAATAAGGGGAATTATCACCAAGAATGTGGTATTCCTTGTATAGTAATAACTGTGGCCCCAATTCATGACAGCGCTTAAGCTTGTACTTATGTCAGATTGACTAAGCACATGTTTAAAGTTAAGCACATGCTTAACTGCTGTCCTGAATAGAGATGGTTTCCTGAAACAAGTCTTCAGTAAGGAGTGTAGTTTGCATTCCTCTAGTTTTTGAGATTATTGGTTGCTATGTACAGAAAACTGCTGAAAAGGCATCAAACTGTTCTAATTAGCTTTTTTTGTCTCCTCCTGGTGGCAGGAATTAATCCTGAATTGATACAATAGGTGAAAAATACTTATTTGTACAAAATGATTAGGCATTTTTATCAAGTGGTACTCCTCCTCCTCAATTTATATGCCCACAAATAGATTGGAAAGTAAATTCAGTATATATATTGAAGAGATTTCATATCTGGAGGGAGTAAAGAGGCTAAGATTTCATACTTACAGATCCTGTAGATGTCTATAGGGACTTTTAAAATCACATAAATTGTTAAAATATGCTGTTAAAGGTAAATGCAAAAATAAAATGGTATTCAAAAATGGAATAAATTCAAGTGCCATCTAAGTGAAAACAATTGTATTGCTAAAAGGATATATCCAAATGTATTTTAAATTGGTCTATTTTTTCCCAACAGATGTTCTAGTTTTAAGAATCTATTTTTCTAGATGTTAGGATAAAATTGACACAATAAGTCCCCAATTAACTGTAAAGGAGAGATTATAAAAAGTTATCAAAATCTGCTGCTATATAATAGATGTTCCCTGGTACACTCTAATACTGAATATTCTAGCTAAATGTTCTACATTATTCATTATTACACTAGAGCACATTGGGCAGCCTCAATAACAAAAGCAGATAATAGATGCAGGCAGGCTGCTGACAGTTTGACAGCTTCCCAGTGGAGCTGAATGACCCAGCTGGTTTGCATCTTTCTGAATACAAATTTTGTAGGGGGCTTGGATATGTCTGTAATTATACTGACATCTGCAAGGAGGCATAATTTGTCAACTCCAAGAATCTTATTGATTCTATTGATAACTAACTTTAAGTCTTATAGCATTATAGTACCCCTGCATTACAGTATAAATTATTGGACCTCTTCGTAGTTAATAATTCCAGCACACACTTTACCATGAGGATCCTCAAGTGAGCTGATCCTACTTCCATTTAAATCAGTGGTTACATTCTCATTGATTGGAATGGAAGTAGAAATGTGCTTTGAATAAACAACTGTTAGGTTACAGCAGCAAAGAATCCTGTGGCACCTTATAGACTAACAGACATTTTGGAGCATGAGCTATATAATCCGGGGGCAGGTATATATATGCAGGCAAGCTAAAGATAATGAGGTTAGTTCAATCAGGGAGGATGAGGCTCTGTTCTAGCAGTTGAGGTGTGAAAACCAGGGGAGGAGAAATTTGTGTCCGTTTATCCTTTTCCGTGGCGACTGTCCAGTTTGGCCAATGTACATAGCAGAGAAGCATTGCTGGCATATGATGGCATATATTACATTGGTGGACACCTGATTGAACTAACCTCATTATCTCTAGCTTGCCTGCCTATATATATCTGCCCCTGGAAATTTCCACTACGTGCATCTGACACTATTATCACTGCCACTGGAAATTTCCACTACATGCATGCTAACGAAGTGGGTAATCATCCCAAGAAAAGCTCATGCTCTCCAAAACATGCTGGGCACAGCTTCTATAATGGTGCCACAGGATTCTTTGCTGCTTTTACAGATCCAGACTAACACGGCTACCCCTCTGATACTTGTTAAGTTACAGCCTCTCTCATGGACTGACAAGCAGAAGTAGCAACAAATTACAGATTGTCAAAGAGTTTAGCATCCTCTAAAGTATTCCCCCTTTTCTTGTGATTCCTCATTCTTTCCTTTGCATTTTGTGATGAGAGACAGTAGCTGCCGCCTCTGATGTTTGACAACTGTTTGTTTCTTTTAAAAGTTGAGGATTATTTTTAAAGGCAGAGAATGCTTAGAACTTTTGTTCAGCACTGCAACCCATTAGTTGGGGGCAACTTGTTGCCTTACTTCCACTGAATCTGAAAAAGCCTATTGTTCTTGAGGCCTGTCTATATTTACAGTGCTGCAGTGGCAGAGTTGTATCTACTGTATTGCTTAGTGAAGACGCTATCTACATAAAACAATTTAGATTTTTTTTTTTAAAAAAAGAATTTTGGTACAAAAAGTTGTTGCAACTAAAAAATCTGAACATTTCAATTTAAAAATTGTGAACAGAAACATTTTGATTATTTCTGATTTTATGTTTTGTTTTTTCAAAACAATTAGATGGAATGGACACAGATTTGCAAAAGGTTTCAGTGTTGCTCCATCTACATTTTTTGCCCCCAAAAGAGTTTTGGCTGAAAAATGTTGAGCACCTCTCCTAGTAAGCAAACTAATTCCTTTAACTTGGGGAATGTGTACACTAGTAATAAGGCAGCAGGCTTTCTCCCTTCTGTGTCTATCTATCTTCAGTAATAGGATTGTAAATGGAAAGATATATCTTGGATTGAAAACCTTTGGGGTGAGGGAAAGTCATTTTTTGTTCTGTGGTATAGTGCCTGGTACTATGGGGCCTTAGCTCATGAATGGAGTTCTTAGTGACTAACAGAATAATAATAGTAATAACAATAATTAATAATAAAATACATAATTTATTTGGTTTTCACATACAGATCCCCATCATGGATTGGGCCTCCACTGTTGTTGGCACTGTTAAAATACATGAAAAAAGACTATCCCTGCCCCCAAAGAACTTACAAGTTTTGCTTAAAATCTCTACTACACCATTTTTTAATTTGTTTTTGTGTGCAATCTTCACCCATTTTAACAGAGAGGAAGTTCTTAACATGCCTTTTTTAGAATGGACAGTATTTGATACAGAATACATATCTTAGCTCTTTTGCTATCTAGTGGTAAATACTTTGAAGGATTTGTTCCCTACTTTGCCCTACATAGTATAAACATGGAAACTATTCTGTTTTGAATTTTAGATTATTCTATTTCAGTTATAACACATTTAAAATACAAACACTGAGACTTTTATTCTTATTATTAATTTCAAATACAAATATTTAGCAACAACAAGTGAGGGTAATTTTCAAAAGGAGTATAGCCCGATGTCCTTTCTATAGGATCAATTTGTGCTTGAAAAACAAATTTGTGGGCAAAACTGTGAGTATTTTTGCCTTTGATTACCTAATCAGGTATGTTAGAACTGTCAAGTTCAGATATATTTCTGTACTTCAGCGGTTGGCACCAAATAATGCAGACACACATGATGTTGGTATTCATTATGTCCCTAAAAGAAAATCTTGCATATTGAAAATCAGACTCTTAATGTCCTTTGAGGATACATTGTAACAAAAAAAACCTATTCTGTCTGCTAGTTATTCTTGATGCAGTAAAATAAAAATATGAAGTATATTTTATTTAACTGCTGCCTGGTGAACTGAAAGGAGTACACAGAACTATGCAAATAGCAGACTCTCCTATGCATAACTTGTGCATTTATAAAGGTTGTATATTATGGGTACTGAATTCCAGAACAAGTCTCCTTGGTCTTTTAGGAGAGGGTGATTCATTGGTAGATCTGATTGCTTTAACAGAAGTAGTTAAACTTTCTTCAAGTATTGGGGATATCTTTAGGTGCTAACGTAAGGTTATTTAGCCCATTACAAATTTGGTCTCTGCTACAGGTTAAGTTGTGGTTGATAGATATCTGCAATATGTAAGTCTATTTGTAATTCACCATTATGAATAAAAATCTTTTTCAAATTCTGTTTATAGAATTATACAAGTTAGAGATGGAATGTTCTTTTGTTGTCAATTTTCTATCTTTTGTCTAGTCTAAATCTAAGTATGTCAGACAACAGAAACTTCACTATTTCCCTTGAACAATAGTCCACTGTTTAATACATCTCGCTTTTAGGAAGTTTTCCTGATATTCAATCTTAATTGTCTATTTCCTAATTTTTTCTGATTGCTCTTAGTTAAATCCTTTTGTCTTTTCAAAATCATTTTTCCCCCCTATGACGTTTACACTGTTCAGATGTTCGCAGATTTTATCATGTTTCCTCTTACTTGTCATTTAGTCAAACTATAGCTACAAAACCCATTTAATCTTTCCTCACAAATCAGTCCCTCTAATCACTTGGTCAGATTTGAACGCTGTTTTCCAAATGATCTACAATTGGTTAATATCTTTCTGGACAACACAGCCATTGGGCCTCCAAGGTATGTGACTTCATCTGCCAGAAATACGCCATAAAGGACATGGTATGTCATTGTGGAGGAATTATGTTGGGGGGTCTTGCACCTTGCTTCTGAGATGTGTGGAGCTAGGCCTGCATTCTTTAGAACCTCCACATTCCAAAGTTGCAGGTCAGCCCTCAATAGTTCCTTTTACTTTCCTTTTTTTCCCCTTCTCCGAACTGTAAGGTTGTTTTTTGCCAGAGCTGTGCCCACCAGAAAAACAAAAAACATATTTATCAGACATGGAATAGTTTCAACATAGCTGATAATTTTGATTAAGAACATAAGAATGGCCATACTGAGTCAAACCAAGGGTTCCTCTAGCCAATATTCCATCATCTGACACTTTGGCCAGTGCCAGGTGCTTCAGAGGGAATGAACAGTACAGGACATTTAGCAAGTAATCCATCCCCTGTTGTCTAGTCCCAGTTTCTGGTAGTTGGAAGTTTAAGTGCACCTTAAGCATGGAATTTCATCACTGACTGTTTTGGCAAATAGACGTTGATTCTGGGATCTGTTAAGACCTAGGGCTTTCAATATTCTAATCATTTTACTTGGTAATGAATGTGCTAAGTATGTTTTTCTTCCTAGGGCATACTGATATGAGGTAGGAGGTTGTATAGCAATTAAAATGCATTTATAGCAACTTTGGCACCAAAATAATTTAATTACAATAATTTCTCCTAACAGCAATCCTAATTTAGCTGCCATGTGAAAATGGGTAAGTCACTATAATCTAATTCAGAGTTTAACACACTTTTGAAAAGTATATCTTATCAAATGTGCTCAGTGTTTCTGCTTTCATCTGAGAGATTTTGTAAAAAATCATTTGTCAAGCATGTACTTTTGTGCATCATATTCCCACATCTACCACTCAAAACTCTTCCCACCTTTCTGACAATCTGTCAGCACAGCCAACCAATTTATTCCTACTAGAATTTTATGGGTAACAAAGAACTATGTTCTTAAATTTTTGTGTTTTTTTTTTTATGATACTCAAACATTCTAATTAATAAATTACACCCATCATGTAAGTTCTTGGAATGTATTGGAGACAAGTTTTTGTTTCAAGAAGTGAAGGAAGTAACTGGGGGATAAACATTTTCTGCTTGATTCTGACTAACTGCGGGGAATTGATAGCAAATATGAAGGTGGAGGGCAGTTAGGGTGAAAGTGATCATGAAATGATAAGAGTTCATGAGTATAAGGAAAAGAAGGAGTAGAAGTAGCAGAGTAAGGATAATGGACTTCAAAAAATTAGATTTTAACAAATTCAGAGAGCTTGGTAAAGTCTGATGGGGGGAAAATCTAAGTGAAAAAGGAGCTTGGGAGAGCTGGCAGTTTCACAAGGAGACAATATTAAAAGCAAAATTAAAACTATTCCAATGAGAAAAAATGGTAGGAAGACTAATAAGAGGCCAATACAGCTCCATCAGGAGCTCTTTAATGACCTGAAAATCAAAAAGAAATCCTATAAAAAGTGAAAACATGGACAAATTATTAAGGAGGAGTACAAAATAATAGGAAAAGCATGTAGGGACAAAATCAGAAAGGCTAAGTCACAAAATGAGTTACAGAAAGGGACATAAAAAGCTCTAAGAGATCTTTAAATACACAATGAGCGAGAGAAAGATGAAGATAAAGAAAAGTGTAGGTACTCTCCGTGGCAGGGGAAGAGAGCTAATAACTGATGACATCAAGAAGCCTGAGGAGTTGAAGCAAAATAGGCATTAATCTTCACTAAAAAGGTTAATGATGATCATACTCAACACAATATTAACAATAATGGAATAGGAATGCAGATCAAAATAGGAAAAGATAGGCTAAAGAATATTTAGATAAGGTATATGTATTCAAGTTGGCATAGCCTGATGAAAATCACCCTAGATCTATTGGACTGTTTTACCCACACAGTTGTTAGGATTGCACTTTAAATAACCAAACCGTCTGAACTTGCACCCCCTCATTTTTTCGTGTTTGGGTATTACTTTGTGTATGTCTCTAATAAACACATACCTCATGTGATGTTTCTTGCTTACACCACTCATCCTCATTTGCTTATGTTTCTTCTTGGATGCCAAGCACTCAGTGCTGGATACACCACCTTTTTATATACATTTTTCCCTTTTAATCTTACTGGTATCTTCCTGTCACACAGTTAACAACTTATCTTTCTCCATTTGAAACTGCCATTTATTATCCTAGCTCTAATTTTTCTATTTTCCCAGATCCTTGAACCCAGATTCTTTAAGTTTTGTGTTTTCGGTGTTATCTTCCCATCTAGTTTCAAGGATAATTCTTCATTATTCACATTTTTGAAATTACATATGATATTATTTGCTTTTCCTCTGCTTATTTTGAACCCATGCCTCTCCAACACTTCTCTCCATTCACCAAGACCCTCTTCTAGACTTTCTCCTTACAGTGTAGAACATGCACCAAGGTGTCTCCTTCTGTATGTTCCATGTGAGGGTATCCAGGATGAAAATAAAGAGGAGAAGATTCAATGTTGATCCCTGATGTACTCAATGATTTTAAAAGTAAATTAAAGAATATTTTAACAATTTTTGTTATGTCATACTATGACATGACTTCACATATGTCTTACTGACATGCCATGCAATATTGAAAAAATAATAAATATAAAAATGAAAAATAAAATAAATGTTGAAACAAAAATGTTTTGAAATGAAAATTTGATTTTTTTTCAAAATTTCTTTTTTGTGGGAAATTTAGAACATTTGATTTTGTTCCAAGTGAGAATGAAAACTGATTCTGAAAAGTCAATATTTCCCTTAAAATGGAAATTCTGAGTTTCAATTATCTCCAGTAACAGAGAAAAAGTAATTTTAGTATTTGTATCAAATCAAGTCAACGATGTCACTTCCTGCGTGTATAAGGAACTGAGAAGCCCTTAATCACCATATCCAAGGTTAAAAGGGTGATATCCAGAAGGTATTCCCTAATATAGAAGGAAGGAAAAAGCATGATCTGGGTCAACACCCAAACCTTTTAGGTCACAGTCTGGGAGAATCCCTGACATCCTGTTTTTCTGAGAAAATGAGAGAGAGACACATGCAGGTATAATTAAGCCATGCATCAGGTAATATGTCTGTAACTTGTAATACAAAAGTTTAATACAGGCCTAGTAGAGCTTTTTGTACTGTGCAACCAGATGTGTTTGTGTACAAATGTCTTCCAGTTTCTGATGTTTGTAGTTTTGATATTTTGCCAGTAAACTCAGTTTTTATTGCATTGAGAGATTGTGAAGTTGAGGTTAACCATTATGAGCTGTCTTGTAGAGAAGGAAACTAAGGCCTGGTCTACACTACGCGTTTAAATCGATTTAAAGAGAGTTAAATCGATTTAACGCTCTACCCGTCCACACTACAACGCTCTTTATATCGATATAAAGGGCTCTTTAAATTGATTTCTGTACTCCTCCCTGACGAGAGGAGTAGCGCTAAATTCGATATTAACATATCGGATTACAGTTAGTGTGGACGGAAATCGACGTTGTTGGCCTCCGGGCGGTATCCCACAGTGCACCACTGACCGCTCTGGACAGCAATCTGAACTCGGATGCAGCGGGCAGGTAAACAGGAAAAGCCCCTGCGAACATTTGAATTACATTTCCTGTTTGCCCAGCGTGGAGCTCTGATCAGCACGGGTGGCGATGCAGTCTCAAATCCAAAAAGAGCTCCAGCATGGACCGTACGGGAGATACTAGATCTGATCGCTGTATGGGGAGACAAATCTGTTATATCAGAGCTCCGTTACAGAACACGAAATGCCAAAGCGTTTGAAAAAAAATCTCCAGGATACACAGCGCTGCGTGACAAGCGTAACGGGAAGCCAGAGACTCAAATGGACGCTCATGGATGGAGGGGGTACTGAGGACTCCAGCTATCCCACAGTCCACAGCAGTCTCTGAAAAGTATTTGCATTCTTGGCTGAGCTCCCAATGTCTGTAGGTTCAAACACAGTGTCTGGCGTGGTTCAGGGAATAGCTCCTCAGTTTCTTCCCCCCCCCCCCACGTGAAAGAAAAGGAAAGAAATCATTTCTTGACTACTTTCAATGTCACCCTATGTGTACTGAATGCTGCTGGTAGACGCGATGCTGCAGCAGTGAAGAGCAGTATCCGCTCCTCTCCCCTCCCCCTCCCCAGTGGTAGACGGTGCAATAGGACTAGTAACCGTCCTCATGAATATCTAACATGTTGACATCGAGGCCAACATTGCTGGTTACTCCCAGTAGATAGGACAGAACGGCTAATAACCAGCTTCATCATAGCAACTGGGGGCTTCAGCCCCCTCCCTTTCCTGTGTAAAGAAAAGATTCTGTACTGCCTGGACTGTCATAGCAGCAGCATGCTGGGCTCCTCTCCCCCCACACCGCTTAATGTCCTGCCTGGACTATCATCGCGCGCGCGGGAGGCTGCCTCCCCCTCATTTTTATGTCACTAAACACTCAGTGTTTCTTATTCCTGCATTCTTTATTACTTCATGACACAAAATGGGCAGGACACTGCCACGGTATCCCAGGAAGGTTGGGGGAGGAGGGAAGCAACGGGTGGGTTGTTGCAGGGCACCCCCTGTGAATACTGACACATGGAGCAGCTGTGCTCTGATACACTGGTCCTCTAATACACTTGCCCCTTATTCTAGGCAGGACTGACTCTATTTTTTAGAAACCATAAGGGAGGGATTGACTCAGTCCCAAGTGAGTCAATCCCAATTTTGCTTTTGCGTTGCGCCCCCAGCCGATTTCAGCCAGGGGCACTCATGATAGCAGCGGACAGTACAGAGGGGAGAGATAACCGTCATCTCATTGCCAGTTTTCTCCGGCAGTAGACGGTACAGAACAACCGGTAACCATCTCTGCTATCATTGCAAAAGCAAGTGAATGCTGCTGTGTAGCGCTGGAGTATCGCCTCTCTCTCCGCGGCATCCAGTACACATACGGTGCCGGAAAAAAAAAAAGCTGAACGGTCTCCATGGTTGCCATGCTATGGCGTCTGCCAGGGAAATCCAGGGAAAAACGGCGCGAAAGGATTGTCAGCTGATGTTTTCCCGGAGGAAGGAATGACTGACGACATTTACCCAGAACCACCCGCGACAATAATGATTCAACCCAGAATTCCAAGGGGCAGGGGAGACTGCGGGAACTATGGATAGCTACAGAAGAGCTACCCACAATGCAACGCTTCAGAAATCGACATTAGCCTCAGACCATGGACGCACAACGCCGAACTACTGTGCCTAGGGTGGCAGCATGAAATCGAATTTATAATATCAGTTTTATAAAACCGATTTTAGCTAATTCGATATTATCCCGTAGTGTAGATGTGGCCTCAATCTATTCTCAGAGGAGGCTGAGTGAGCAGAGGTGCTAATGCTTTGAGCACAGAGTCACAGCTGAAAAGAGTTGTGATTCCTCTCCAGGGGCAGTGCTACCAAGAAGCTGACTAAGGACATAGTGGGCACATGCATAGGCAAAACAACTTGAGGGTACTAAGCTGAGCTATAGAGAGTAGTGAGGTAAAAATAATTTTACAATGTATTAAACAATAATAAATTAAATAAATAAATTGAGGAACTTTGGGGAATATTTTTCCTTACACATAAATCAAAGAAAATATCTTTAGAAGGTGCCTCCAGGGAAAGAAATCCATCTCCTGTAAAAATATCCTAGTTCTGTTGTTGTAGTCCACATACAATTAGTATATGATGCAATATAGATTAATAGATTTCTAAAGCCAGATTTTATGATCTATTCTAACCTCCTGCAAAACAGGCCAAAGAACCTCACTTAGTAATTCTGCATCAAGTCCGTGTACTGCAGTGATGCTGTCAAGTCATATAGTTGTTAGGGTTGATAAGAACACCCATTATATATGCCTTCATTGCTTGTGGCTGATTGAGTTGAAGCAACTACATCTCACTTTCTATCTGACAGAAAAAACTGCACTCCTGATTTGACTGTTGCTGGTCTGTCCTGCCAACTCTCACTTGCTAATGGCAAGTGTTATAGTAGATCCATTTATTAGGACACATAGTATTTGTATTCTGTGTGTGTGTGTGTAGGGATCTTTTCTCAAATAAAGCTGTGCCTGTAGTTTGAGCTTCACTTAGAGATGGCAAATGTTGGTAAATCACTGACTGGGACTGTTACTGCAGAAATCAGGGCCAAGGTTATTCAGAAAGTGGCTGCTGATATTGGTGATGGTAGCAAAGATAATAGGGTAGGAATGGTAACTCCAGTTGCAAGACAAGACTCATTGCCTCTACATGGAAGGAAAAGCAAAATCCAGTAATCTGGTGAGCAGAGAAATGCCATGTATTGTAGTGATTCAAAAGGCATAGGCACCATATGTAATTGGAGAATTAGATGTATTACTCATGCTTTTGTTGAAAAAACAAAGAGGAAAAAGTGTTGCTTTCTGTGCAACTACATATACACGTGGAATGTGTAGGACAGAAGTAAGTTTTAAAATTGTGTAGGATGGGTTCTGCTATTCTTGAGGAAGATCGGACCAGCAGCAGGCATGCAGGGTTTGTTGTTGTTGGTTTTATTTTATTTTATTTTATTTTGGTTCCAGCAATTTGTCTCACCTTGGTGAAAAGTCAATCAGGAGAAATACTTATTTCTAGTTTGCTAGATTATTTGATTTATTGAGCATCATCTCCTACTTATTCCTCCATGCGCTCTTAGGACATAAAATCATGAAACTTAGTATTGGCAAAGACCTGTTAGAGCATCTAGTCTATTCCTCTGCCACTACAGGATTACACCCTAACTGTATGGCTTACCTGTGATAGCCAGCAGCGGTACCCCTCAGTATATATTTGTGTATATATGCATCTGGACACCGAGGAGTGCTGCTGCTGCTGGCTGGTCACAGGTATTCCACCTAGGTATAAGAATGTATTGAGGCTCATTTTAGGGGATATGATTAGACTTGAAATCGAGTAAATTTAAAAAATGTCCTGAGTCCCCTTAACAATGTTTGCAATTGTATAATTACACTGAAAAAAAGTTTTTTACCTGTTGCTGTGTAAAAGCCCCATAGAAACCAGAGGGGGTGGATGGTGGACTGAGAGATGATTTTATATGGAAAATCATCTTAATTCTGGGTAGAGAGAGAGAGATCTCATTTCCTCAGACACATTATGCCCCACCTTCTTAAAGTCCCAATTTTTGATCTTTAAGTAGGTGGAGTGAATTTCACTAGTGCTGTCAAGTGTACCATGTAAACATGCTGAAAAACAAAATTGAAGAAATGAATTTTCCCTAATCTCTTTTGGTTGATAGTACCCTTAGGTGTTACAAAAGTGTCCCTCAGATATTTGGAAAGTGCTTAAGATCCTTGGATAAAATGTATTATTATCATTATTATTATTATATTGCATATGTTTTCTATTAAGTTTGGATTTAAATACAGCTGCAGAACTGTGCTGGAAGGATCGTTCTTGGACGTGAATTCAAACTTTGTTTAGTAAAAATATATTTTTTTAAATTCATTGACAAGTTTTTATCTAGTATTTTTAATATGTATATTTATAATAATCCATAAATCTCTTAAAATTCTCTTGTGCCGGCTGTTACGCCACAAGAGATACAGATGTTAATTCCCTTATGTTAGCCATTTTTAGCTGATTGCCGAATCAGCTGATATTTCACACGGGGAAATATGAATTCTGAAGCAAAAGAATGTATGTATTGTATGTAACTGTTTTGATTCAAATCCTTGTTTTTTTCATATTGGGTGATTAAAAGAGTGTTTATGGAATAGTAGAAGTTAGAAATGGGTATATGATCCGGTCCAATCTTCTGATCAGCCTAGGGTTATTGTTTTCAGTATATTGTCTAGTGCTTTATATGGTCTGATTTTTAGTTACATTTATGTAGGTTAAGAATATAAAACAATGCCCTAACAGTCTACATCTCTCCCATATCCAGTGGTTTCTGAATTTAAACAGGTTTGTTGTAATGAAATTGAATCTTTTTATTGGAAATGTGTTTTTCTGTCTCTGTTATTTTCCTCAATATTCAGGCTAAATTGATTGCCCTAACTTTTCCCTATTCTTATTCATTTATTACAAAACTACCTAGATAATTTTGACCTTGAGTATTGCTTTTTTTTTTCATTCACATTCAGTATGTTAACATTTTTTGAACCTGACTGACTTGCAAAAATTTAGATAATAAAAACATTCTCCTGGATTCTAATGTATTTAATCTGATTTAGAAGATTAGTTACTTAGTTAGGGAATTTTTATCTGCTGGTGTTGATCTGAAGGAGTTAGATGCAACACAGATTGAATTATTTCCTACTTATTTGTGAAGTGGGTTATTTCCCTCCCCTTAAATGTCAATTTAAACGCTTTGAATGATTTGTCTTGGATTTGTAATGGTGCATAGAAGAATTGTGAGTTGACTTTATGGTTATTTGATTGCTGACTAGCATCCTAGTTTAAGATCTCCACTTAAGGATTATTTAAATCCTCTTATGTTATTTCAGTTAATACAAAGTCTTAATCATTGGAACAAAAGTAAAGATAATGTAATGTTAAAGCTTCTCTTCTAGATGTGATCTGTTAATCTAACAAATGTACATTCTTTTTCCAAGTATGAATGACGCTAGCTTTATTTATTTTCTGGAAAAAAATCATAGCACCGTGGCAGAAGCAATGGTGTCGTGCTTTATTCAGCAGAAATTTTGCACATGTTGGCATTAATAGATCTTCCAAGAATTAAATCTGCTCTTACACTTTTAAATGTAATAGGTTTTTAAAACTAAAAAAGCAAAATATTTCTTGATCTCAGATAAGGCTATACTTTGTAAGTGGCATTCAAGGTACAAGGTGTGGCTAGCTGCACACACCACTCAAACCCTTTGTTACATCCCAAAGATACATACACCCCAGATACTTCACAGTTTAGCATATCCCCCTGTTACTATAGTACAGGATGCCCTCCTGTGGTCAAATGAAATAACTTCCTACCGTGACCCAGACTGGCATAATTTGGGTTTAGTCTCTTCCTACACAAAATAATGGAGAAAAATAAAGTTCCATGGCTTAATGGAAAATAGTTTTCCTGTAAAGAAAAGTACTGGTAAATAAATGAGATTTTGATACACAACCCACAAAAGTTAAATTATTTAGTTCTCGGGGATCAGTATAAAAAAAGTTAAAATGTGCCCCTTCACCCCACCAGTCAGCCTTTTGTATTTTGTTTGTGTTCTAAATTTTGAGGTCTTCTGGGGCATGTCCATGGTCCTCCTGTGTATTTGTACAACAGCTAACACAGAGTGACCCTGATTCTGGTTGACCGAATTTCCTTTGGTAAATTCAAATGTGATGTTAAGAAAACTGAGGCGTATTTATTGGTATTACGTGTCATTGGGAAATCAGTAATCCATAGACACAATTCTAGAAACTGGACCAATGGCATTAGCACCTGCAGACCTGGTGAAAGTTTTTCTACAAGATGTTTTCTAACTTTTTCTTACTCATACACGCCTCTTGGTATCTTCGGCAGTTCTTAGTAGTCTTTCATGAGTAAACAACAGCCGAAACTCACATTTTAGTACTAAATACAAATTTGACTGCACAAAACGGCATAACCTAGATAGAACCAATGTAGATTTCTTATAGATGTTCTCTTTCCAGTCTGGTGGTACTAGATTAACAATAAAAAGGACAGAGTGCATCCGAAGAAGTGAGCTGTAGCCCACGAAAGCTTATGCTGAAATAAATTTCTTAGTCTCTAACAAATAGTACTCCTGTTCTTTTTGCGGATACAGACTAACATGGCTGCTAGATTAACAATGTCTATTTAAAATTTAATTTAATTTAATTTATTTAAAACTTGTTTCTAGAAGATATTTAGGATTTTTAGAAAGTTGCTGTCTGTTTTGGAAGAAGCTGATAATGGAGAAAAGATGAGAATGCACAAGAAACGTTTATGGAGTTTGATTTAAGTATATTCCTCTCTCAATTTTTTTGTTTTTAATGTTTATTGAGCTGAAAAGGATTAAAATCTAGCAGGTGTTTTGAATGGAGTGTGGGAGACTCAGACAATAAAATAATATAAAAATAATGAAACGATGACTGTATATTTATACTGTTTTCTATATAAATGCTATTTTACTGGAAAAGGCAGGTCTTTTTAAAAAGTGTTTGTTAGAAATTGGAGGAAATATGAATTAGGAAGATGAGGGGAAAAATGGTTTTAAAAATTTTCTAAATTCTGCTTTCATAAAAACCACCAAACAGACTTTTAAATAGGACAATTAAGCAATCAATTTTGTTCAAATATGCCTTCAGTGAGAGTTAAATGGCAAACCGGAAGTGACTATAGATTGCTTAATTAGCTTCAATTAAACACCTGTCTAAGTTTTCTAATTTGAGAAAAGCCATATTTATCAAAATTACTATCAAGGTACTAAAAATATAATATCTATATGTGTGTGCTTGTATATCTATAATCTGATTTAGTAAGCTAAAGGACAGTTTTTGAATTCCTAAATCACAGCACAGAAGATTCATAATTTAAAAGTGAATGTATGTGTTTGACAAGTGTCCATGTTGCATCAAGGCACCAGCACAAATGGCACAAATTGACATTCTTGTCAGACTGAGCAGAGAGTTTATATGGACCATAACTAAGGCTCTGTGTTTGTCACGGAAGTCACAGATTGTGTGACTTTCCACGACTTCTGTGACTTCTGCAGTGGCCAGTGTGGCTGACCCAGCTGCTTCTGGAGCAGCTCCACAGCCAGCTGCACAGGTGCTACTGGAGCGGCCCCGGGGCCAGAAGCACCAGCCGCTGGGTGGGTAGCCCCAGGCAGCTGGCCCTGGGGACTAGGGTGACCAGATGTCCCAATTTTATAGGGACAGTCCCAATTTTTGGAGCTTTTTCTTACATAGGCACCTATTACCTCCCACCCCCTGTCCTGATTTTTTCATAATTGCTATCTGGTCACCCTACTGGGGACTGGCTGAGCAGCAGTCCCGGGAGAAGCAGGAGCAGTCACAGCTCAGAGGCCCCTAGCAGTGGTCCCGGGGGCTGCGGGAGCAGCGGCGGGTTGGTGGCCCCGAGGACAGCCAGAGCAGCTGCTGCTCAGTGGCCTCCGACAGCTGATGCCACTGTTCCTGCCCTGTCCCAGCAGCAGTCCCCTGCACCCACACAGAGCAGCACCTCCCCCCAGCAAAGATTTAGTCAGGGGTATATAACACAAGTCATGGACAGGTGACAGGCTGTGAATTTTTGTTTGTTGCATGTGACCTGTCCATGACTTTTACTAAAAATACCCACGACTAAATCGTAGCCTTACCCATAACCACAAAGCAACCATCTTACCCTTGAAGGGACTTTCCCTGGATCAAGACTGAGGCTTGCTGGCTTTGCTGTGTGGAAGCTTACACTACATGGACATGTTAACTGGATAAATGGAAAACCTGATGGATATCAATCAGGTTGTTTTCATGAACAATACATTCACACAGACTTTAATAAGTAAAAAAAAAAAAGATGGTGTTGCTGGTTGTAAAATAATCAAAAACACAGATATGTACTGCAGGAGAGATACCTGGAATGTTCAGAGAATCTCAAAGATGATAGCGTAGAATGAATTACATATATTTGTGATGTAATTTGGGAGGAAAAAAGAAATAATACAATCTGTGGTAAGGAAAGTGCAAATTTATTTAAAGTGACAGAGAGAGTGTAACTGGGACTATTGGCATGAAATTGATATGATTATGATCAGAAAAGTAGTTATGTAAAAACTTAACATCTTACTCAACAGAACTTCTCTCTGTATGTGTTCAGAATCATATTGGCTTAATTTAGAAATAAAAAGGAAATTTATATCTTTTTCTATTTGTACTACAGAGCCCTGCAAAGCTATGGGAGAGTATGTTAGATGTTTTTCTGTCTTGCACATGAACAGAATGCACATACCAGCTGTCAAACGCTTTTACCTTCTCCTCACATCTAATGCTTCTCAGTTGGATAAGGGTTATTATGGACTAGTGGTAATGAATACAGAAAGAGCACAGCTTGACTTCCAGATCCTAGGGTGAGTTTACAGTACGCAGAGCTGGAAGTTTATACATCAAGCAAACAAAATTGCACATTACTTATAAACTTAGCAAATTTAATGTGTTAGTCAAAGAGAACCAAGAAATCTAGAATCACTCTTAGGATATGTCTGACCTTGAGAACAGGAAACTCTAAGTGGAATATCAGTCCTGATCGTAAAATACATTAGACTGGGAAGTAGTCTACAAAGTTAAATGGAGGGAGCCTCGTGACATAGGACAATTAAATCCAGACCAGACAAAGCACTAGAAAATATGGAGTAGGGAATGATCTTGCACTGGTAAGTTGATAAATTCTTAATAGGACTTTTCCATCTCTTATTTCTAGAGTTATTTACCCAGTTTCAAAGTGTGTCAGATGGATGTGCAGGGAACAAAGTGTTGGCTAAATAGGTGGGAGGACCACTGGACTATGTTTAAAAAAAATTTCTATGGGCATTTTTTAAATTTTGAATTGTTTTTGTATTAGGACCGAATCCTGAAAGATTGGAGCTGCAGGTCCTTAGTACCTTTGAATATAAGACTATATTTTTTTAAAAATACATTGTTAAAGAATCATAATACCCAAATTACTGTCCCTTGTAACTTTATTCTTGCAGAAGAATTTCACTTAATAAAGTATTGGAAATGTATAATTACAAAAATGTTTTTTCCACTTTGACACAAAGTTTTCTCAGAACCATGAGCACTCTGAAAAAACAATGCTTAGAGAGATACCATTAGTATAATCAGTCGGCAATAAGTGCATTCAGGTGGAAGGCTGCATTATATCAAGAATGAGAAAAAAAAAAGGCCTGATACTAAAATGTCAGGGCTGCCTTTATTCAGGTCATTGACTGTTTCTAGCAGACTGATGACATATTAGTATTTTGAGAAGAGAAGAATAATATACAACCATTTACATTTAGAGTTCAAGAAATGCCACTGTCTGGAACAAGAAACGTTTACTTGGATATTACGGGGAAAATGGTAAAATGTTTTGCAGAATACTAATAGCCTTTCAGAGATGCTATTTAAAATTAATATTTTTACCTCTGGCAACAGGAATTTTATGTTTATAATATGCATTATAGATGTGTATAGAATAAATTCAATGAAATAAACATGTTTTACAAGTTTTACCTTATTTTTTTTACCAGTTTTTTAATCCTGTAAAAGTCTTAATTTATTGGGTTAGACTCATAAAAGGACTTGACTGCCCTTTTAGGCACTTAAATCCCAGAATTAGGGCCCCACTAAGTTTCACAAAACTCCTGGTCAGCTGTCACCAAACTCCATAGGTTCCTAAACTTACTCAGCACCTAGGTTCTTGCAGTAAAAGTTCCCTAGGCAACTATGTTCCTTCTCCTAAACATGTGCACTGTTGCTCCCCTTTAGGCTTCTGGACACCTAAGTGTCAGTGTGCTTCAAAATGGGTGAGAAGATAGGTGTTCCTCTGCCTAACACAAGTGTGAGGTCTGATTTACATTTCCTCAGCCCCCTATCCCCCCACAACTCTGTCAGCTTCTTGTCAAAAAGTTGTAGGCACCTAACTGCAAGATTCTACAACTGAGAATCCCAAGCAGAGGGACATGCAGCCCAGCTTTAGGTACTGCTGTCCCTGAGAGGGTCAGGATTTAGGACACAGCCCTCTCCTTGGGATCTCCCTTTGTCTAGCTTATGCAGGGAGCTGCCTAGCATGCTGGGTTTTGGGAATCCCATTCTCTATGTGCCTATCTCTCTCTCAGCTATGGTATAGGGCTTAGCAAGGGTGAAAGTAAAAGACTTACTGGTTCAGGGACCCGACTCCAGGCCCCTGGAAGAGGCAGGGCAGAAGGGGTGGGGCTAGGATTCAGCCTCCCCTTCTGTGCTGCCCAGACTGCACCTTCCAGGGCTTCGGCGGTGATTTAAAGGGCCCAGAACCCCGGCCACTGTTGCAGTAGTGGTGGCGATGGCCAGAACCCTTGGCCCCTTTTAAATCACTGGGGCCCAGAGCATCTGCCCCTTTTGTCCCCCACACCCCTGGTCAGCAGCGCTTTAACCTCTGAGGTATGTACCAGCCCACTTTCACCTCTGGAGCCTAGTCATTATTCCCAGTGATGTTTTAGGCTCCTAAAAGTTGGCTGGCTGAGGAGTTCATTGGACCATTTATGTTGATTTTCAGTAAATCTTGGTGCACTGGGGAAGTTCCAGAAAACTGGCAGAAAGCTAATGTGCCAATTTTTAAAATGGGTAAATGGGATGATCCAGGTAATTATAGGCCTGTCAGCCTGACATCGATCCCAGGCAAGGTAATGGAGTGGCTAATATGAGACTTAATTAATATAGAATTAAAGATGGGTAATATAATTTATGCCAATCAGCATTTTTTTATGGCAAGTAGATTCTGTCAAACTAACTTGATATCTTTTTTTGATGAGATTACAAATTTGGTTGATTAAGGTAGTAGTGTTTGACTAAATAAATTAGACTTCTGTAAGGTGTTTTCCTTGGTATTACTCAACATTTTGATTAAAAAAACTAGAACGATTGTAAAATTAACATGGCACTCATTAAATGGATTAAAACCTGGCTAATGGATTGGTATGAGAATGTAATTGTAAATAAGGAATTGTCATCAAGAGGGTATGTTTCCAGTGGTGTCCCTCAGAGACCCATTCTTGGACCTGTGCTCTTTAATGTTTTATCAATGACTTGGAAGAAAACATAGAATCATCACGGATAAAATTTGTAGATAACACATTGGTCTTAGGTTGCATGACTCAAAAACATGGCTATTTAGAGATAATGTGTTTGGAGTTACTGGTGGTTTATTCATCCAGTCAGTTTACAACAGAATGCCACCAAGCATGAGCTCTACACCCTCTATTCAACTTTGAGGTGTTTGCAAGGGAAGGTGGCACCAGCTTGTCCGGTAGTGCCATCTGAATTATCTGTCAGCCAGAGTCTGCAGCATCAGTTGCATCAGTGGAAAGATCATTTTAAGATGTTCCTCAATTGTCTGTTGCAATAATGTCATTGACAGAGCTCTGTAACACAATGGACAGCTGGATTTGAGTCAATGGCAGATAAACAGCATGGTTTCCTATCTCCACAAGAGTTTGACAAGGCTGTGGTCTCTCACAAATATTCAGTATCAGCATAAATTGGTTGATGGATAAGCTCGAGGACTCAACTGTAAGTGGCATTGAGGTGAACACACTTCTTCAAGACTTTGTCTTGTTGGCTCAGTTTGATGTTTTGATGCAGCTGATGGTTGATCTGGTCTGGCCCAAAGCAGTGTGCATTGCTCTGGTCATTATTCCAGATAAAACTAATCTCTGGTCATTACTATAAAATAGCTCCCAGCTCAGTATTAACCTGTCTGGAAGGGACATTGGGCAGGTGGGAAATGCTTGGGAGGCATCACAGAGAGTGCTGGAAGATGTTCAAAAGATTTGGACAGTGATATAGCAGCAGCTGCCGCCATGTTTTAAGCCCTTCCTTGGTCTCTGTAGGAATCTTGTGACATCAAGTTTGTGCCTATTTAAGCCAGCAGTAGGAACTGGGCTCCACCCTCTTCTAGACTCTGTGCCTTGTGCTTCCTTGCTCCCACTCCTACTCCCCTGGCTTGATTTCCTAGCATCCAAACCCGGTGTGACTCCCGGCATCTGATTCATGTTTCTGATCTCCAGTTTGTTTCATGACTCTGACCTCTTGATATCCTGACCCAGCCTGACTCTTGACTCTTCTCTTGGGGCTGCAGGCTCTGGCTCTGATTACTAGATCTGGCCGCTTACTGCCCAGTCATGACAGCTTGCTACAAAGCTGTGGATCTATGGAATCACAGTTACACCAACTCTGTTGCATGGAAATAAAACATGGGTGCTGAAGAAGGCTGACGAACAGCAGACTGTTGTTTCCATCAGTTGCTCCATTCCAAGTGTCAGGACAAGATCCAAAGTGAGGATATTTTAAGCTGAAACCAACAGTCACCATCAGTACTGGCTTGGTTTTGGCAGTTTCCTTGGTATGGACATACTAGAAGAATGAAAGATCTGCAAATTCGGAAACTTTTGTACCAAGGAACACTGCCACATGGCTGTTGAATGTGTGTGTATCAAAAGCTTCAGTGATGCAACAGGATTGTCAGTGAGAGACATAAATTGAACATATAATCAGACTACCTTAAACATCTTGCCAGAGATCAATCTGGGTAGTCCTTAATTTGCAAGAAGACCATGTCCCTTTGGGATTTTCCATGTTGATGAGGATGATGAGTTATTGGAATAGTAGCCAACCTTGGGGGGGTGGGTGGAGTTACATGTGTTCTAAGTATTTATTTTTTCCTCTTTATTGTCATGTTCAGTAGAATGAAAGTACCTATGATATTGATCTCAGGCTGCAGTTAAGCTCCAAATCTCTCCTTTGTTCAAAGGTGAATGATGTTGCTTTGTTGTTTTCGGAATTATCAACCCTCTGCATAAAAACCTACTAGCAATGACTTGGCTTTGTTTTGAAAATTGTCAGATATTGCTAGTTCATGCCTTCCACATTTGGAGCTATTGTCTGTCCATTGTTTAAAATTTGTAAGCCATTGTTTAAAAGTTAGCAGTCAGTGCAGGTCAATTGTTGGAAAATCTGTGCCTGTAGCATGAAAATGGTTTGATAAATTTTGCCTAATCACAGGCAGGTTTCTCATACAACCCTGTTTGCCAGAGTTGCAACAGACACCTGCCTGGTTCCCTGCCAGCTTTTAGGGACCCTTCCAAGAATATATGGCTCCAGAGTGACACCAGTATGCCAGGGCTTCCAGACTCTCTGCCAGGGACCTTGGTAGTCTGGTAACACTACAGCTCTCAGAGCTTCTAGGATCCATGCCAAATGAGAAAAAAACCAAATTCTGAAATAGTGAAATTTATTGCAAACCAGAAATCTGTAGAAATTTTTGCCAACGAAATGGAAAAAGTCTCTTTTTACACATTTGAAGTACAAAACCCCCCTCTCATTTATAAATGAAACTATGATCATGGTTTAAAGATCAGCATTTCATTGTAAAAGAGATTTATTGTTTGAGATGTCTTTGTTCACAATTCAGTAATATAAAAAGACAGCAAAAGCCTGAGGCCGGAGTGGAAAACAGTAATTCCTAGTGCATGGTGCTTCTTTTTGGACTGATAACAGCTCTGAGGGTTCTAAAAAAAAAAAAAAAAATAAAAATCATAGTGATGCCAATTCATCATCCTCTGCAAAGCCTGCATTTGTATTCTGATCTAGATGATTAATCTTTATCTAGATTATGGGTTCTCAATAGCTCTGAACAACATGTCAGTGGGTTACAACCAAAGTGCTTTTCTCATATTACTAAAGAAGGGAAAAGTCCCAGCTGGATGGGAGGAAGTCTCCAGTTCCTGGCATGAGAAAAGGAATCCTGGTATGGAAAAGGTTAAGACCCACTGGTAAAAGATTCAGAGAATCCATGGCCAGAAGAGATCATTTTGAGCATCTAGTCTGACCTTCCATGTAACACAGGCCAGAGACCTTCCCAAAAATAATTCCTAGAGCTGATGAATATACTCTTTTTGGAGACCTGTCTTTATATACATGTATTGGACAGTGCAGAAAAATTCTGCCAGTGACAACAAAATTGAAATAAATAGCATATTTTCCTTATTCATGTTCATGTCTGCCTGTGATTTAGAAGCATCTCTGAAACATGATGTATTATCATTTGTTTTATGTTAACAGTTTTTAAATCTTTTACATAGTTTTGTAGGCATCAAAAAATTCTTCATCTAGGATATTACTATACTTAGAGCAGCTTGAAACAAAAGAAGGCTTTTCTGCTGGTGTGACTCTTTGGGACAGGAGGAAGAATCTCCTCTCTTCTACCTCTTTTGTTTTCCCCCTTAGCTGTATAGAAAGACAAAGGCGCATCTTTAATTAGAGGACATAATGTAAGGATACACATTCAGATTCCATGTTAGCAGATTATATAGGATAGCATAAAATGGATTGAAAAAAGATGAATGGAGGGCAGACAACTAATGGGGGGGGGCGAGGGAAAGAGAGTGAGTGTAGGTACATGTGTTTGCAGACGTGTAATTGAAAGTCTGTCAAAGAAAATAACTGGCTTCTAATGTGTCTCACTCTAGGCCACTTGAAATTACACAAAAGAGATATAGGTAATGAAGAAATGAGCCACTAAAAAGGGAAACTGATATAAAGAATGATGATGAATATCTTCAGACATGACCAGCGGACACACACGGGAACACACAGAGACTAGAGTCTTTGGTTATGGCTCAGTTCATTGTAGCAGGAGCTCAGCTACACCCTGCAGAGGCATAGCTGTACCATCTGTTCATCCCCCGCCATATCCCGAGGAATGAGCATCAAGATCCTTTCACATTTCCCCTGTTGTAATCACCAGCCCTCCTACTCCCCAGGCAGGCAGTTCTAGTTTCGGTCTCGGCCCAATGATTACCCTCTAATTTCTCTGCTTAAATCCTCGCCCCTTGTTTCTGTTTACAACTGCTATGACCATTTGTGGCTACATAAGGAGCTGTTTTGAGCACTTTGGTGTCTTGTCAGTCAACACCTGCAGGCTTGTGGTTTGGGGTTTTTCCATGTGCGTCTTTTGCCAGCAGCTTACCAGACATACTTAATGTCAGACAGAGCCAGCCCCTCCATAATTAACACCACATTTTTCAAACGGGTCATACATGGCAAAGTCTCCCTGGAGCCATTTTGTTCTTTACTATATAGTTTCAACCAGTTTGCCTGGTACTGAAGTCAGGCTTACCAGCCTGTAATTGCTGGGATCACCTCTGGAGCCCTTTTAAAAATTGTCTTCACGTTAGCTATCCTCCAGGCATTTGATACGGAAGCTGATTTAAATTATAGTTGCAAACTACAGTTCGGCAATTTCACATTTGAGTTCCTTCAGAACTCTTGGGCGAATACCATCTGGTCCTGGTGACTTATTACTGTTTATCAATTTGTTCCAAAACCACCTCTAGTGACACCTCAATCTGGGACAAGTCCTCAGATTTGAAGAATGGCTAAGGTTTGGGAATCTCCCTCACATCCTGAGCCGAAAAGACTGATGGAAAGAATTCATTTAGCTTCTCCTCAATGGCCTTATCATCCTTGAGTGCTGCTTTAGCACTTCGATCATCCAGTGACCCCACTGGTTGTTTAGCAGACTTCCTGCTTCTGATGTATTTAAACATTTTTTTTGCTATTACTTTTTGAGTCTTTGGCTAGTTGTTCTTCAAATTATTTTTTTTTTTTGGCCTTCCTAATAATATGTTTTACAATTCATTTGCCAGAGTTTATGCTCCTTTCTATTTTCCTCACTAGGATTTAACTTCCACTTTTTAAAAATGCCTTTTTGTCTCTCACCGCTTCTTTTACTTTGTTGTTTAGCCACAGTTGCACTTCTTTGGGTCTCTTGTTATGTTTTTTTTAATTTGGGGAATACATTTAAATTGAGCCTCTATTATGATGTGTAAGCAGAGTCAGGATGAGCTCTACCCTGACATCTGGTGGTGAATTATGGGGAGTGTGGAAAGAATCTCAAGGAGTGTGGAAAGGAATTCCAGATATTTGCATTGGCACACCCTCCCCACCTAGCATAAGCCCACAGCAGCCTGGGATGGTTATTTTGACAGCTGGGATCCCCAATTTCTTTGTTATTGGGGCAGGAGAAAAAAAGAGTACTGTCACCCTAATTATGTGAATGAGGAACTATGAGACTGCTTTATGACAAAAATGACTCAACCTAAATTAGGTAGTACTTGCTAGACAAGGGACATGGGTTTCAAAACCCAGTGAATTGAGAGAGGTTGGGGACTGGTGTGTGTACCTGATGGTATGGGCCCCTTTTGAGGGCCTGGAACACCAACTGCACATCCTCCTCTCTCCACTGTAAAAGAGTAGAGCTAATTTTGATTCCATAAGGAGTTCATCTACAGACTGCTGACCTGAGTTGCTGTTGGGCCAATGGTGCACCAGCACCAGGGCTCCCCTACTAGGAGCTGAAATCACTGAAAGAGCTGAGTTGAGATCACTGAGTGCTGTGTTAACTAGTGGGGGAGCCTGAAGAGCTATCGTTAAGCGGCTGGCAGAGCGGAGCAGTTTGCAGCATGTTGGAGCAGCCCATGGAACAGTGAGCAGAGTGAAGCAGTTTGCAGGGACAGCTGGAGGAGCGGCACAGCTGGTGTAGTGGAGATGGTTGTCGTGAAGGCTGCAGCAGAACTCCACGGAGAGGCGGAGCAGTTGGCTGTGGCCCAAGTAAGGTGCCCTTTAACACCTTGTGTGGACTCCCTCCCCAATTTCCACCCAGGTTGGGGAGGTAAAACTCTACAGATAAACTTTTGAATTCTGGGGTGGCACTGAACAGAGACTTTCGGGTTGTTGGACTTTGGGGTGATTGGGCTTAAGACCCTAAGGGGGAAAGGACATTGCCAAACGTACTTGGAGGTGGGTTTTTGCTTATAGTTTGCGTTATAATCTTGTTTGTGGTGTTTCTCCAATGGGATGCTGCATTGTTTCCTTCCCTTATTAAAAGGATTTTGCTACACTCGGACTCCATGCTTGCGAGAGGGGAAGTATTGCCTCCTAGAGGCGCCTAGGGGCTGTGGTATATAAGTGTCCCAGGTCACTGGGTGGGGGCTCGAGCCAGTTATACATTGTATTATTGAAACGGAACCCCTGGATACTGAACTCGGCCCTTGTTGCTGCCAACTCAGAAGGGCAGAAGGGTTACAGATGTTTTAAAAAAGTTTCCATGTAGCTCACAGGAATTTCACTTTTGGCACTATACCTTTTAATTTCTGTTTAATTAACTTCCTTATTTTTGAGGAGTAACCCTTTCTTAAATTAAATGCTACAATGTTGGGCTGCTTTGGTGTTTTTCCCCTCAGCAGGGATGTTAAATTTAATTACATTAAGGTCGCTATTAGCAAGCAGTCCAGCTATATTCACTTCTTCAACCAGATCCTGTGCTCCATTTAAGACTAAATGAAGAATTTCCTCTCCTCTTGTTGGTTCCAGGACTTAGCTGCTCCAAGAAGCAGTCATTTGAAGTGTCAAGAAACTTTATCTCTGCATCCCTACTGAGATGATGTGTACCCAGTTAATATGGAGATAACTGAAATCCCCCATTATTATTGAGTTTATTTTTATAGCCTCTGTAATCTCCCTAAGGATTTCACAGTCACTATCACCAATCACCATTCACAGTCACAGGTGATTGGTAATATATCCCTATTATGAGAACATGTAATTACTATACAAAGAAATTCTATGGTACAGTTTAGGTCATTTAAGATTTTTACTTCATTTGATTCTATGCTTTCTTTCACAAATAGTGCTACTGCCTCATCAGCGTGATCTGTTCTGTCCTTCCGATGTATTTTGTACTTGGCTTGGAAACTTGAAGCTTGTGGAGCCAGAAGCTGAGCCCTGGGTAAAGCTGGGGCTCCTGGGTTCTCAGGTTCCTAGATCCATGACCAGGAGTCTGGAAGATTCCAGCAGCCTGGAGAGGTGGCAGGTTTCCCATAGAAACCTCCCATTGAAGTTCATCAGACCCATGATGTTTCTGCAAAACATTTTGAGTTCTACAAATCTGCATTTTCTAATTAAACTGTTTTGTTGGAAAATGTATAACCCAGCTCTGCCCTCAATATCTTCACATATTAGCATTGCAATGGTGGGGGAAAATTTGAAATAAAAGTACCCAACGTGTATATTATTTTAGTGAAATTCCTTGAAATCAGTTCTGTAAGGATGGGTGACTATTTTGAAGATTAATAATTTCCATTGAAATAATTAATGCAAACTTAATATTATGCTGTTATATCCATAATAAAGGACCATTTTCATTAAGATTTAACAAAATCAGTATATTAAATTTTTGTGGAGGTGATTTTGTTTTTGTTTAGTTGTTTCTTTATCATGGTAGGATGTGCAGAATGGTACACTATACCAATCAACAAGATTATGTTTGATATTTTTTTAACGGAATACTTAATGTTTTGGGGACAGGAAGAAGTTAAGTGTGTCCTCTGTCTCTGCCCATTCATAGTAGTTATGTAATTTTTCTAAGAACAAAAAATTCTATATGTTACTATAGTAATTTATTTTTGAACCATTGGGCTCCTTTGTCTTTGGTTGCCCCTGCTGCAACGTTTGTTAGTGCTTCTTCTCGACATAGAAACTTTCTGATGACATTCCTTTATTGTCCAGCTTTTCCTTATTTTATGTTTTCTCCCTGTGTATGTATTATCTGAAGTACGCTGGCAGCAACAGACCTAATTTTTCTCTGAGTGCTAGTCTGTGTGTTCCACTTCTGTGGTCATGTGCCCCATGCATTGAAGCTCAGAATCCTTTAGCCAGCAGTGCCAATTGGTCATACATGCTCTGTCACATCCGTCCCCCATCAAGGGTATAATTAAGCTCAGATCCCAGCCTTATTTTCTTTTCCCTCAGTTTAACCATGCCAATTTCTGCAGTATCTTTTTTACTGAAAGTATAAGGTCAATTAGTTTCACTGCCAACTGCATTTGAAATCTGTTTTTACTAATCTTGTATGAGTAATTTATTGTGTTTCTTTGTTAATCTGGAATTAGGCCATGATATAAACAGTGAAATCAACTTTTAAAAGTATGGAAATTCAAAGTTGAAATTCTGCTTAAAATAAAAAGAAATAAACAAATAAACATGGGCTCTGAGTTTGCCAAACCTGTGTGTGGATATCCAGACTGCTAAGTGAGTTGGAGAAACCTGTGCTCTAACTTGTATCCCCAACTGGCATAGTAAGCCCAGGTCCAAAGCAGATACAGACTTGAGTACAAAGATTTTGCTTGAGAATGTTAGGGAGAGGTTAGGGTTTAACATCCAGATAATAATGCATGTTAACTCTGCAGTACATACCCTTATGGTCACCCAAACAACCTTGTATATCCTGATTAGAGCTATTTAAATCCACCTGCAATTGTGACTCAGCAGTAATTCCATTGCTTTTTCATTCACGGTTTAAGCACCTGATAATGGAACACCTCAACAGAGGTGCCCAGCATGCTTATGCTAGTTCCTAAAGTATATTAGCCTGTTGTATAGAACTTGAATGATTTGAATTATGTGATGTAATGTGATTTCTTTGGGCAGGCGGAATGGCAGAAAGGCACCTTAGATACAGTGTGCAATATTTTCTAAACCTCCAAAATCTCCAAAAAATCTTACTCAAGTTACTCAACATGTTTGCAACAAATTCTAATTGTCAATGGGACCTAATACTAAATAAATGTGAAAGCATGAACAGTATTCTTAAGTTAAAATGTCTTCAGTGCAAAAATGGGACCATTACTGCAGCATCAACTACTGTCCTACCTTAGTATGTGTACATTGAAGTAATAAAACTAAAAATGCTTTTTAGCTTGCATAGTCTTTTCAGCAGGGGCTGCATCTTCCTTTGTGTCTGGAAAGTGGCCAAAGTTTAGACACCACCACAATACAAGTAATACCATTTTTCATCCCAGAAAAATGTTGCTTTTTCGACTGCTGCCAACTTTTGTGTTATATTTCATTGCTCGATTGTGGCATTACTTCAATACTGTTTCTTTCTGGACTTTGCTTCTTAACACTATCTCTTCAAATGTTTGAATGTTACTAAAATTTGGGCTCTCCCAACCTGGGCTGGATATGGATCAAGATATAAGCAGTAAAAAATCTCTGTTCCTTATTATCAGTATAATTTTCTGGACATTTGGGACTACATTTGAAAACTCAGGAGCCTCATATTAGGCACGTAAATCCATATTAAAGACATTAAAATAAGTGGCCGAGTTGTAAATGTAGATGTATACACCTAGGGGTAAAGAATGTATGCCATATTTACAAGTTAAAGGAGGACTCTATCCTAAGAAGCAGTGACTCTGAAAAAGATTTGTGGGTTATGATGTCTAATCCACTGAACATGAGCTCTCAGTGCAACACTGTGGCCAATAGGACTAATATGATCCTTGGAGGCATAAACAGGGGAATCTTGGGTAGGAGAAGAGAAGTTCTTCTTCAAGTGCTTGCTCATATTCATTCCAGTTAGGTGTGCGCGCGCTGCGAGCACGTTCGTCAGAAGATTTTTACCCTAGCAACACTCGGTGGGTCGGCTGGGCGCCCCCTGGAGTGGCGCCGGCGTGGCGCTGGATATATACCCCTGCCGACCCAACCGCCCCTCAGTTCCTTCTTACCACCCGTGTTGGTCATTGGAACAGTGGAGCGCGGCTTAGCTGATTTCCATCTCCCTAGCTACTCGAAGTTTTCTCGTTGTTATTGTGTATATAGTTCAAATTTCTATACTTGCAGTTAGTTTATTATTTTCTTTAACATAGTTAGTGTATATAGTTAAGAGGGGTTTGGGGATGAGCCCCTTTCCCTCATCCAGTGCCGAGGCCCATGCCCGGTTCACCGGGTTTCAAACTGTGCTCGGCCTGTCACAAGCCGATGCCTACAGGAGATCCTTACGACTCCTGCCTTAAGTGCCTTGGGGAATCCCACCTGTCAGATAAATGTCACATTTGCAAGGCCTTCAAGCCGCGGACCAAAAAGGAGTGGGACTTTCATCTCAGACAGCTCCTGATGGAGGCAGCTCTTACTCCTCCACCTTCAGCACCGAGCGTCGGACAGTCCGCACTGGGAAGAAGTGCATCTTCGGCACCGAAGCGCACCGGTACCGCTAAGGCCCCTCGGCACCAACCATCGCTGGCCCAGATGTCTGCTCGGCACTGCTCCCTCTCCCCGCAGGTAAAAAAACATAAGACTCCTGCGGCTTCCGTGTCCACGCTGCAGTCGGAGCACCCGCCTAAGTTGGACCGCCCGGCACCAACAACTGCCGTGGCACCGACAACTTCAGCACCGTCAATTCCAGTCCCACAAGAGCCGTCGAGTCTGGTGCCTGACAGCTCCCCGGCATGCGCCGTGTTTGAGCTTACTATTCTCTCCACACCAGAGACATTCTGTACTGCAAGAGAACTGATTGCACTGACGGAGTCTGCGCTGCCTCAACCCCCGGCACCACTGGTACGGGTTATACAGTCCATAGGCAAGCCTGCCCTACTGAGACCATCCTCCCTCGGCACCGCTGAGAGGCACCGATCACGATCGCGGTCCCGCTGGCGTTCTCAGTCCCATCGCTGATCCTGGTTCCGACACTGCTCGCAGTCCTGGTACCGGTCGCACTCACAGCACCATTCAGGACCCCATTCGCCGGCCCGGTACTCTCGGTACCGATCAAGCTCACAGCACCGCTCCTCTCGCAGCTGCTCCCGGCGTCAGGCTTCGAGGTCCCGGTTGACCTTCCGGCACCATTCTGGTCGCACTCCCGGTCTCGTTCCCAGTACCGGTATAGCGACCGGTACCGCTCTCTGCTGCAGCATACAGACAGACTACCCAGGGATGGAGACCATTCTCAGGGGTTTTCAGCTCCTCCTTGGCCGTCTCACCATGCATCTATGTCATCCCATGCGGACAGTGCTTCCTATGCACAGGACCATGACTTAGATGTCTGCAGCCGTGTCTTCCAAGAGACCCAGGCTCAAGACCAAGGACCTTGTCAGTGGTCCTTCTGGACACCTTGGGCATATCACCAAGCCCAAGGTGGACCTCCAGTGCTATCACACTCCATACCGTCGGAGCACCAGGTGCCGAAGGCTACTGTTAGCTGCCCCCCCTCCTGCAGGTATGGAGGATGCTCCTATTCAGGCACCAGACCCTCAGGTCCCACCAGAGCCGGACATTGCCCAAGTCCACGAGAGAACAGAGGACCCGATTGTCCCTGGCCTTTCCTCCTCTTCTTCTCCAGATGAAGCGGTGGCGGGGACATCCTCCTTGGGCCCTCCTCCAATTGACCTAAGGTCACATCAAGATCTCCTGAGACGGGTGGCCCTGAATATGAACCTCCAGGTGGAGGAGGTTCCAGAGATAGAGGACCTGGTGGTAGATATTTTGTCAACTGACACTCCCACAAGGGTGGCCTTACCATTTATTCGGACGATCCAAGCGAAGGCTGGTACCATCTGGCAGTCTCCAGCATCTATTCTGCCCACAGCTAGGGGAGTTGAGAGGGAGTACATGGTGCCCTCTAAGGGGTACGAGTACCTGTACGTACACCCTCCTCCCTGCTCCCTCGTCATCCAATCGGTTAACGAAAGGGTGCGCCAAGGCCAGCAAGCCCCTGCCCCAAAAGCAAAGGAGGCAAGGCGCATGGATTTATTGGGATGTAAAATCTACTCTGCGGGGGGCCTCCAACTCAGGGAGGCAAACCAACAAGCCCTGCTTAGCTGCTATAACTATAACACCTGGGCGGCGGTTGAGAAATTCACAGAGTTAGTCCGCCAAGACTCACATCAAGAGTTTGCAGCACTTTTGGAGGAAGGAAAGAAGGTGGCGAGAATTTCTCTCCAGGCCTTGTTAGACGCAGCCAACTCCGCAGCCAGAATGCTTGCTTCAGGAATTGCCATGAGGCAAATATCATGGCTTCAGGTGTCAGGCCTTCCACCTGAATTGCAGCATACGATACAGGACTTGCCCTTCGAAGGTCAGGGCCTATTTTCAGAAAACACTGACCCTAGGCTGCAAAGTCTGAAGGACAATAGGGTGATCATGCGCTGGCTCGGGATGCACACACCGCAGACTCAGCGCAGACTCTTCCGACCCCAGCCTCAGCGCCCTTACCCCCGCCTAGACAGTGGCAGGACTTCGACAGGAGATGTGGTTGAGGCAATCGTAGACGGCAGTCCGGACCCCAAGGGGGTCAGAATCACGCCCCGCCAAACCGCCCGCGGGACCTAAACCAAACTTTTGAAGGCACGCCCGAGGGTGACGTACCAGTTGTTCAGCAGGATCCTTTCCCTTCCTTTTGCAACTACTTCTCCTTTTTCCTCCCTGCATGGACCCAACTAACTTCAGATCGTTGGGTCTTACGCACGGTAGAATTTGGATACCACCTTCAGTTTATTTCGCCCCCCCCACCACCTATCCTTGTCCCTCTTCAGGGACCCCTCTCATGAGCAAATCCTCTTGCAGAAGGTGAGGTCCCTCCTTGCCATGGGAGCTATAGAGGAGGTACTGGAGGACTTCAGGGGCAAGGGGTTCTACTCCCGCTATTTCCTAATTCCCAAGGCGAAGGGAGGTCTCAGACCAATTCTAGACCTGCGGGGACTCAACAAGTTCTTGATAAAGTTGAAGTTCCGCATGGTATCCCTGGGGACCATCATCCCATCCTTGGATCCTGGAGACTGGTATGCCACCCTCGATATGAAGGACACGTATTTTCACATTGCCATTTATCCTCCGCACAGACGGTACCTCAGGTTTGTGGTCAACCATCAACATTTCCAATGTACGGTCCTTCCGTTTGGCCTCTCCACAGCCCCAAGAGTGTTCACAAAGTGTATGGTCATAGTCGTCGCCTCCCTCTGTCATCAACGCATACACATCTTCCCGTATCTCGATGACTGGCTCATTCGCGGGGCCTCCGAGACCCAAGTAACGCGGCATGTGGGCATCGTCAAGGACTTATTCATCCAACTAGGCCTGATGATCAACCTAGAGAAATCTACTCTGGTTCCCACACAAAGAATGGAGTTCATTGGGGCCATTCTGGACTCCAATCTCACCAGGGCCTGCTTGCCACAGCCGCGGTTTCACGCAATGATATCGATTATACAAGGCCTACAAAAATTCCCAACCATTTCAGCTTGAACTTGTCTTGGCATCCTGGGTCACATGGCTGCCTGCACATTCGTGACCAAGCATGCCAGGCTACACCTACGTCCCCTTCAAACTTGGCTCTCCTCAGTATACCACCTGGGGAGACACAGTATAGACAGGATCCTCACGGTTCACCCGAGACTCCTAGGCTCCCTTGACTGGTGGTTGACACCCTCCCTGGTGTGTGCAGGGATGCCGTTCCATCCACCCCAGCCTTCTATGGCCCTGACAACGGATGCGTCATCTCTCGGCTAGGGTGCTCACCTCGGACATCTTCGCACTCAAGGCCTTTGGAACTGGCCTTGCACATCAATGTCCGAGAGTTGAGAGCAGTCCGCCTTGCGTGCCAGGCGTTTCAACAGCATCTGCAAGGCCATTGTGTCTCAGTGTTCACAGACACCACAACGGCCATGTATTACATAAACAAACAGGGGGACACGGTCCTCCTCCCTTTCTCAGGAAGCCATTCAACTCTGGCACTTTTGTATAGCCCACTCGATAGACCTAGTAGTGTCCTTTCTCCCAGGGATTCTGAACACTCTGGCGGATCGACTCAGCAGATCCTTCTGCTCTCACGAGTGGTTGATCTGTCCGGACATTATTCATTCTGTTTTCCGGAAGTGGGGATTTCCCCGCATAGACCTCTTCGCTTCCCGCGAGAACAGGAAATGCCAGATGTTCTGCTCCTTCCAAGGTCTCTCCCCCGGCTTGATCTCGGACACTTTCCTGATACCGTGGATGAGCCAACTGCTTTACTCCTTTCCACCATTCCCGCTGGTTCACAGGGTCCTGCTAAAGCTCCACAGGGACGGAGATCACTTGATCATGATCGCCCCAGGGTGGCCCAGGCAGCACTGGTACACCATGTTGCTCGACCTGTTGATAGCCAGCCCAATTACCCTGCCTCTTCACCCAGACCTCATAACTCAGGACCATGGCAGACTTCACCACCCAGACCTGCAGTCCCTTCACCTCACAGCATGGCTCCTGCGTGGTTAAGCCAATCAGAGTTACGCTGCTCTGCCTCAGTACAACAAATACTCTTGGAGAGCAGGAAACCTTCCACTCGGTCTACATATCTGGCCAAGTGGAAGTGTTTTTCCTGATGTTGTGAAACGCAAAATGTTATTCTCACCGAGGTCTTGATCCCCACCATCCTGGAATACCTCTGGTCTCTCAAACAGCAGGGCCTAGCAGTATCATCATTGAGGGTGCACTTGGTGGCCATTTCTACCTTCCACCCAGGGGAGAGTGGCCCCTCCGTGTTTTCACACCCTATGGTTTCCAGGTTTCTCAAGGGCTTGGAACACCTATACCCCCAATTACGCTGCCCTGCCCCTACCTGAGACCTCAACCTGGTCTTAACCGGACTTATGTCTCCACCATTCGAGCCGTTTGCAACTTGCTCGCTGCCATACCTGTCCTGGAAGACAGTTTTCCTCGTAGCCATTACATCGGCCAGACGAGTCTCCGAGCTTCGGGTGCTCACGGTGGACCCACCGTATACTGTGTTTCACAAGGACAAGGTGCAGTTGCGACCACACCCAGCATTCCTCCCTAAAGTGCTATCGGCCTTCCATATCAATCAGGACATCTTCCTTCCGGTCTTCTTCCCTAAGCCGCACTCCTCACGATGGGAGCAACAGTTGCACTCCCTAGATGTCCGTAGGGTGCTCACATTTAATATCGAATGGACGAAGCCCTTTTGTAAATTGCCCCAACTCGTCGTCGCAGTGGCAGACCGAATGAAGGGCCTACCTGTCTCCTCCCAGAGGATCTTCTCTTGGGTGACGGTGTGCATCCGCACTTGTTATGACTTGGCTGATGTTCCCTCGAGCCATCTCACCGCACATTCTACCAGGGCTCAGGCTTCATCTGTTGCCTTCCTGGCTCATGTACCAATCCAGGAAATATGTCGCGCAGCTACCTTGTCCTCGATCCACACCTTTGCTTCACATTATGCTCTGGTTTAACAGTCAAGAGATGATGCAGCCTTTGGCTCAGCAGTTTTGCATTCTGCCACATCTCACTCCGACCTCACTGCCTAGGTAAGGCTTGGGAATCACCTAACTGGAATGAATATGAGCATGCACTCGAAAAAGAAAAGATGGTTACTCACCTTTGTAACAGTTGTTCTTCGAGATGTGTTGCTCATATCCATTCCAAACCTGCCCTCCTTCCCCGCTGTTGGAGTAACCGGCAAGAAGGAACTGAGAGGCAGTTGGGTCGGCAGGGATATATATCAGGTGCCATGCCGGCGTCACTCCAGGGGGTGCCCAGCCGACCCACCGAGTGTTGCTAGGGTAAAAATCTTCCGACGAACGTGCATGCGGCGCGTGCACACCTAAATGGAATGGATATGAGCAACACATCTCGAAGAACAACAGTTACAAAGGTGAGTAACTGTCTTTTATTTCACCTCTGTATTTGGCACTGGTGCAACTGCTGTTAGAGCATTGTGTCCAGTTCTGGTGTCAACAATTTAAGAACAATGTTGATAAATTGGAGAAGGTTCAAAGAAGGGCCATGAGAATGACTAAAGGATTAGAAAACCTGCCTTATAATAATAGACTCCAAGCGTTCAATCTATTTAGATTAATAAAAAGAAGGTTAAATGGGGACTTGATCACAGTCTATAAGTACATGGGGAACAAATATTTGATAATGGATGTTTCAGTCTAGCAGAGAAAGGCATCCAATGATCCAATGTCTGGAAGCTGAAGCTAGGCAAATTGAGATTGGAAGTGAGGCATATATTTTTAACAGGGTAATTAAACTTTAGAGCGATTTTTCCAAAAGGTTGTGGTGGATTCTTCATCAATGGTAACCTTTAAGTCAAGTTTGGATGTGTTTTTTTTCTAAAAAGATCTGCTCTAGAAATTATTCGGGGCAAGCTCTCTGGCCTGTGTTCTACATGAGGTCAGGTTAGATGATCCCAATGGTCCCTTTTAGCCTTGGAATTTATGAATTTAGATGCTGAGCACTTTTAGCTCCCATGAAAGCCAGTCAAATCTGTGCATGCTTGGCATGTCTGAAGTTTGGGCTATTTTCATTGAGAAAAAAAATTAAAAAAAGACACACATAGATCACATGACCTTTCATATGGACAGCTAATTTAATACTAATTAGAGCACCTAATTAAAGTGCTGTGAAAACTTTTTAAAAAACCCTTTTTTTCCCTCCCCAAAGGTGACAACCCTTGTTAACACAAGCAACAAAGGGCCATCTGGTAAAAAGAAAGGGCGATCTAAGAAGGCACATGTGTTGGCTGCTTCGGTAGAACAAGCTACCCAAAACTTTTTGGAAAAAGGAGAACAGATTGCTAAAGAGAGCCATGATCTCAAAGAGGAATTGATTGTTGCCGTAGAGGATGTACGCAAACAAGGTATGTACAGTGAATCTGTCATAACTCTGAACTTATTATAATTGCTACATGAGAGAACATAGGGGGGAAATCAAATCAGTATCTTAGATGTCTGTATACTGATGCAAGAAGTACTGGGTATTAGCAGGAAAAAATAGAAATGCTGGTTAATAAGCGCAACTATGACATAGCTGGCATCAAAGAGACTTGGTGGGATAATACACATGTCTGAAATATTGGTATAGAATGGTATAGACACAATAAAGATAATGGATTTCAAGAAGGCAGACTTCAGCTAACGCAGGGAATAGGTAGGTAAGATCTCATGGGAAGCAAGTCTAAGGGGGGAAACAGTTCTAGAGAGATGGCATTTTTTCAAAGGGATATTAATAAGGGCACAAGTACAAACTATCCCACTGTGTAAGAAAAATAGGAAGTATGGCAAGAGATCACCCTGGTTTAACCAGGAGCTCTTCGATAATCTGAAACTCAAAAAAGAGTCCTAAAGAAATAGAAACTAGGTCAAATTACAAAGGATGGATATAAACAAACAACACAAGTAAGTGTCAACAAAATTAAAAAGACCAAGGCACAAAACAAGATTAAATTAGCTAGAGATATAAAAGGTAACAAGAAAATATTCTGCATATACTTTAGAAGCAAGAGGAAGACCCAAGGACAGGGCTGGCCTGTTACTCAATGAAAAGGGGAGAAACAATAATAGAAAATGTGGAAATGGCAGAAGTGTTAAGTGACTTTTTTGTTTCAGTTTTCACCAAAGAGGTTAGTAACAAATGGACATATAATATGGTGAATGCCAGTAAAAAAGAAGGTAGGATCAGAGACTAACATAGGGAAAGAACAAGTTAAAAATGATTTAGACAAGTTAAATGTCTGCGAGTCACCAGGGCCTGATGAAATACATCCTAGAATACTCAAGGAGCTGATTGAGGAGATATCTGAGCCCTTGGCCCTGATCTACACTGAGGTGGGGGTGTCGACCTAAGATACACAACTTCAGCTGTGCGAATAACGTAGCTGGCCGTGAGGACGGTGGCAAGTCGACCACTGCCAGTCCCCCGTCGACTTTGCTTCCGCCTCTTGGGAGCTGGAGTTCCAGAGTCGACGGGGAGTGTGTTCGGGGATCGATTTATCCACGTCTACACGAGATGTGATAAATCGATCCCCAATAGATGAATCACTACCCGCTGATCTGGTAGTGAAGACCTGCCCTTAGTGATTACCTTCCAAAAGTCGTGGAAGACTAATGAGATTCCAGAGGACTGGAAGAGGGCAAAGATAGTTCCAATCTATAAAAAGAGAAATAAGGACAACCAAGGAATTAAAGACCAGTCAGCTTAACTTCAGTACCCAGAAAGGTAATGAACCAAATAATTAAACAATCAATTTGCAAACACCTAAAAGATAACAAGGTGATAAGTAACAGTTAGCATGGATTTGTGAAGAACAAATCATTTCAAAGCAACCTAATAGCTTTCTTTGATAGGGTACTAAGCTTTGTGGAATGGGGGGAAGCAGAAGATGTGATATATCTTCACTTTAGCTTCTCATAAACAAACTAGGAAAATACAACCTAGATGGAGATAATAGAAGGTGGGTGCATAACTTTTTGGAAAACTGTTCCCACACAGTAGTTATCAGTAGTTCACAGTCAAGCTGGAAGGGTATGTCAAGTGGGTCCTGCAGGGATCAGTTCTGGATCCAGTTCTGTTCAATATCTTCATGAGTGATTTAGATAATGGCACAGAGAGTACACTTATACAGTTTTGCGGACGATACCAAGCTGGGAGGGGTTGCAAGTGCTTTGGAAGATAGAATTAAAATTCAAAATGATCTGGACAGACTGGAGAAATGGTAAATAGGATGAAATTCAATAAGCACAAATGTAAAGTACTCCACTTAGGAAAGAACAATCAGTTGCACACATACAAAATAGGAAACGGCTGTCTTGGAAGGAATACTGCTGAAAGGGAACTGGAGGTCATACTGGATCACAAACTAAATATGAATCAACGGTGTAACACTGTTGCAGGAAAAGTGAACATCATTCTGGGATATATTAGCAGGAGTTGTAATCAAAACACAAGAATTAATTCTCCCACTCTACTCCGCACTGACTAGGCCTCAGCTGGAGTATTGTGTCCAGTTCTGGATGTCACATTTCAAGAAAGATGTGAACAAATTGCAGAAAGTCCAGAGAAAAGCAACAAAAATGATTACAAGTCTAGAAAATATCACCTATGAGGGAAGATTGAAAAAAATGGGTTTGTTTGGTCTGGAGAAAAGAATATTGAGGGAGGACAGGATTACAGTACATAAAAGGGAGGTGGTGAAATTTCTATCCTTAGAGCTTTTTAAGGCCCAAATTGACAAAGCCCTGGCTGGGATGATTTAGTTGGGGTTTGTCCTACTTTGAGTAGGGGGTTGGACTAGATGACTTCCTGAGGTCTCCTCCAACCCTAATCTTCTATTATTCTATGATTCCATGAAAAGGTTGTTACAAGGAGGAAGGAGAAAAAATGTTCTCCTGGGCCTCTGAGGATAGGACAAGAATCAATGGACTTAAATTGCAGCAAGAGTGGTTTAGGTTGGACATTAGGGAAAACTTCCTAACTGTGAGGGTAATTAAGCACTGGAATAAGTTGCCTAGGGAGGTTGTGGGATCTCCATCGTTAGAGATTTTTAAAAGCAGGTTAGATAAACACCTGTCAGGGATGGTAGATAATACTTTGTCGTACCTTGAGTGCAGGGGACTGGACTAGATGACCTCTCAAGGTCCCTTCCAGTCTTATAATTGTATAATTGCTGGATGATGATCATGTGATTAAAACTATTTATATGGTGTACATTGCATTATATTTTCAATATTTGTACAAATAACTAATTGTTTATTCAGTAGTAGCCATGTGTTTAGCTGAACATTATAGCTGGGTCTACAACTGATTTTTTTTAAAATTATTTATTGGTTGTTCAGGGGAAAAAATTAGTTGAGGTTAAATTGAAACCAATAAATGCTTAAAAAGTTGATGGAGCTGGTTGAACAAAATATTTTGTTTGGCATGAAACATTTTGCTTCCGGATATTTTAAAAGGCTAGAGTCAGGGCCAGCTCTGACTTTTTTGCCACCCCAAGCAAAAACAAACAAACAAACAAAAACAAAATCCAGGGCACAGGATGGCCAGACCCAGAGGCAAAGCAAAACAAACAAACAAACAAACAAAAAGACAGCTGTGCCCCCCTAAGATTGGACGGAACGCCGCACCTTAGAATCTGTCGTCCCAAGCACGAGCTTGCTCATCTGGTGCCTGGAGCCAGCTCTGGCTAGAGTTACAAAATGGAGAGAGGGAAGGCAGAGGTGGTGCCCACACCTCTTATAACGTTTAGCCCAGTGATTATGGCACTCACTGGGGATGTAGGGGACCTACGTTCAAATCCCCTATGTTGAGGTGGAGCATCCTAATGAGTGGGATGTGAAGTATTCTGGGGCCAGTTTTTTTCAGTCTCTCCTGTTGAAGCTGTTCCTCAGTATAAAAAAATGTAATAGATAAAGAGTGAGAACAATTGTGATTCCATAGGCTGGTGGTTAGGGCACTTATCTGGATGCTGGTACTGCCATGTTCAAGTCTCTCTACTTTAACATCTATTCTGGATGCATGTCTAACCCCTGAATTTAAAATATGAGGGAAGTGACACCACCACTGATCCCATCCCCCCAGTGCATTTTGTGAAGGCCGCCAAAGTCCCCTTGTGAATGTACTCGGAAAAATGTGGGTGTAGGGTGGGACAAAACTGTTTGGAGAATTTGTGTCAAATTCACAAATAGTTTTGCAAAGGCTGGAACTGATTTTTTCAGTGAATAAACTGAAAAATGTCCAGCTCTACTGAACATTCTATCTTAGGTAATTTGCCACATCATCTCATCACTTTGCCTGAGCTCCACTAACTCAGGAAATAGGAAACTCAGAGATTGTTCAGTGTCCTGAATGACCAGTGCTGATGCAAAACCATGAGGCTGACTTTGCTTCAAGTTATTCTTTAACTATGTAGAGGATGAGCTTTTTTTCCTATAATGAAAATTACAGGGAAAATAGTTTGCAACTCAGTTAAGCTCTTAATAGTGGCTTAAAGAAAAATTATGTATAGCATATATATAATCAATATTTTGTGTGGTGAACAATTTAATAATTATCAACCAAATAATGCAATGATGTAGAATTCTTTGGTTTTTAAATGTGTAACACAAAGATTAGCATAATCTTATCACAAAAATATAAGCAATATTAAAATGTGATCTTCACTATTTAGCTGCTGGTTAAATTGATGTTAAGGAGACCTTGCATATTTTATAGAATGGTAACTTCAGAATATACCAACAATATGCAAGCTACTCATCTATTAAGCATCTTTCACAGAAGTATGTGGGAAAGAAATTTAAGAAATTTCATTTTATAACAGTTACAATAGTTTGCATTGTTATTATAGGACACCTGCTTTCAAATAAATAATAACTTTAGTAAGGCTTTGGAAATTCAAAAGTAATCTTGTATCCTTGTATCTCAGATAAGAATTTTAAAGGTAAAATACACAGCAGGTGTGACAGTTGTGGCAATTTCCTGCAATATCCTTGAAAAACCTTATTGAATGAAGTTTAAGTATTTTTGGAGTCCATTGTATTAAATGCAGTGGCTATGTATTGTTGTGGGCTGGGGTTGTATGTAACCTCTCTGGCGGAGAAATGATGTGAATCCTTGAAAGTGTCATGAACTTCAAAAGTCTACGTTGAACAATGTGGCAGACAAGAATGGATTTTTGGGAGAAACAGTGCCAAATGGTTTGCTTGGAGAATCTCTAGGGAAAGATGAATGCAATTTTCCCAGCTATGGTTATTTAAAAAAAAAACAACCTTTGGATGCTACCCACTGAGGAGAGGACCGTTATCTGCTGATTATCCGTTCCAGACTCTCAACATCAAAGGCCTAAGCGGTATAAAGGAAAGAGTAACCTATTCATGGGGATGCTAGTTCTGAGCTTTGTAATCAACAGGGAAAAAAAACAAAACAAAGAACACCTTTGTTGGGTTTGAAGCAATGACTCCTACCAGTTCCTGAAATTGGAGTTGGGGGATGATCTGTGGTAAACTTATTAGCATAAATGTTGGTTCTTTTATTGTTTTTAATGTTTTCTCTGGGATACTTACACCTTAAGAATAACTGTGCTTACTTATAAAGAGCTGTGTGATAACTTATGACTGCTCGCAATTTCAGCTGTTCAGCGCCTCCAGAGAGAAAGCAAAGCATAGCCACTGGCCTATCTAGGCAGTCTGGCTTATTGGGGATATTATAGTGTAGGCAGGGAACTGTGTAGTCTGGAAAATCCCCGGTCATAAGAGAGACACACACTGGTCTCTATCGAAGAGAGGTGACACCTAAGGAACCAGAAGCCTAGAGTGGATGTCCTTGAGGGACGATGGAGGGGAAAATACACATGCAGTCCCTCTTAATTGTGACAGTAAAGTATTTCAATCTCTGATACTGAGTTAAAGGGGAAAAGCAAGAGGCTGGTAGTGAATTTCCATGACAAACTTTTCACATTTATTGACTTTGATTAAAGCTGTCCTCTTTAGTGGCAGCGTAATAAAGCTCTTGTCAATTTTCTCATCTGTAAATCCTATTATCTAAAGATACCATCTGCCAGGATCTTCTTTCTTGGGTCTTAGCACAAGATTACCAGAACTTCAGCTATGATTTTTAAAGGCACCTAAAAGAGTTAGGTGCCCAATTCTCAGTGTTCCAATGAGACTTGTGTCTTGCTCATGTAGGACAATTTGGAAATACCATCATCAGTAGCTCTTAAATAATTTTAATCCTGAGAGTAGCAGTAGCAGTATAGAGTGCAAATCAGGCCCTTTCTGGCTGATTTATACCTGTCCCTGGCAGTCTGTTCCATCTTGATGGTGTCTAGGGAAAGATTTACCTGTTTGTTTTGGTGTCCCCTTAGTCCCACACCTGTTTGTTCTTGGTGCACTGAACTATAATCCAGAATTTCCATGCTGACCTCAGCACTCTTGTTCCATCTCAATATGTGGTCATGTGGCGATATCCCTTTGGTGCTTTGACAGTCATTCAGTTTTGCTTTTCTTAGTCCATTTGTGCCTAACTTAGGGTGATCCATGTAGCCGATCTAATCTAAGCATAGATAACATGTTTATTATCATATCTGAGTGCCTTATTCAGTTTATCAGTGCCTTATATTAGTTTACCACTAATTTGATTTGTAAACTTGTGATTCATGAAGTTAAAGGCACCTGAGAGGAATCCTTCCCCTCCCCCCATTCACTAGATTTATGGCACATGACCACATTTTCAAATTGCTCACATGCCTCTTTTTAAAAACATGGTGTGTGTGTGTGTGTGTGTGTGTGTGTATAAAGCCACAGAAATAGTGTAACAAAAGATAAAATTCTTGAACAGTACTCTGTGAAACACTACAGCAGGGGTCGGCAACCTTTCAGCAATAGTGTGCCAAGTCTTCATTTATTTCACTCTAATTTAAGGTTTCACGTGCCAGTAATACATTTTAACATTTTAAGAAGGTCTCTGTCTATAATATATAACTAAACTATTGTTGTATGTAAAGTAAATGAAGTTTTAAAATGTTTAAGAAATTTAATTTAAAATTAAATTAAAATGCAGAGCTCCCAGACCGGTGGCCAGGACCCAGGCAGTGTGAGTGCCACTGAAAATCAGCTCACATGCTGCCTTTGGCACACATGCCATAGGTTGCCTACCTCTGCACTACAGAAATTCAGATTATGTTCTGACTCTATATCTGTCTTAAGAATGGGGTGGATTGTGGGTCTGCAAAACATGATGGGTTTATTACTATATGAGCAAGAGAACTCCGTGTGCTATTTTTAATACAGTGGCACATGGACCATTCCAGCTGTGGTGAAACATGAACTGACACGTTTAACTAATGACATAATAAATTGCTGAAATAAAAAGCTCATGGTATGTTTTGCAAGAGCACTGTGTGTGGATTTCCTGGCTACATTTTATATTGGGTAGTTCCTATCTAAAAACTTTCCCGGTGGTTTCAACTGGATATGATATTCTTCGTTTCCAGTCCTAAATTGCTGTATCCTGTTGTTTGCTGTTAAACAGCTGGCATCGGGATTGTAGAGGGGTGGTTACCTGCTCCTGGCCTTCGGGGCGGAGAACAACCCAGGAGAGGGCTGTGGCTGGGGCAAGAAGCCTGGGCTGTTTAGGGAAGGTAGGCTCAGCTGTGGCCAAGTCCCAATCAGGCCCGGCTGGCCCCTCTAAGAGGCAGTGAGCCAGGACCTCACTCGGTCTCTCTCTGCCTGTAGAGGGAGAAGGGCCTGGCTGCAAGGTGCTAAGTAAGGAACCAAGATTGGAGCAGGGCTGGGGAAGGGCCAGAAGAGCTGGGGAACTCTGGCCTAGGAAAGCCACAGGCTCCAGGCCTGGTAAGGCCTATTAGGTACTGGATTGCAGAGGCAGCCCATGGGTAGGCAGAGGCAGCAGGTCCAAAACTCCCTTAGCCTATGATGAGTGGCATACTCTGCAGTCCACCCCAGTGAGTTGGGGTTAGACGGGGACTGGCAATAGCCTAAGACTTAGGTGAAGTGGGGATAGTGGGTGGGGGTTCCCCTGGGAGGGAGAGACCCTGAGACTGAGGAGGTCAGAAACCCAGTGAAGGGGCACAGGGTCCTGGGAGGGACACGGGGGCCAGAGTGAGATAAGGCGGATCACCGGCCTGCAGAGGGCACTGCTGGTTGGAAAATGAACTAATCCCTGAGGACAACCAGCCGGAGGCGCCGCAGGGGTGAGTCCACACCCTTACTGGGATGCATTTCATTAGAAACGATTGTAGTTTGTTGTTTGCGCAGTTCTTTGGGATCCTACTTGTTAAAATGGACTATTCAAATGTAAGATCATTATTACTGAAAGAAAGTGGAAGAAGTAAGATTTTTTTCACACAGCAGGAATGAGGCAAAACATCCTGATGATCAACACTTTCAGTTTAACAAGTCAAGAGTTCTTGAAAGCAGATATTCTGGCAACAAGGAAACAGAGCTCTTTCATGTCTCTTGCAAATGTCACACTCACAGAATTATTACAAAAGTAATTCTAGGTGTGTTTATATATCAGAAAACATAAGTCTGAACTTCTTGACTAACCTAGCAGATTTAACAAGATTGCCAGACGGGTCAGAAAATAATCTCTAGTCTTAATTCAAAATGACTGTACACTAATTAGAATGTCTAATGATGATTTCTCAGATAACTAGAACTAAAGCCAATGCCTTAAAATATCGGTGCCTTAAGATTGGCCCCCAAATAAATGGACTGATTTTGAAAGGGTGGTGAGCACCTTTTTAAAGATGTCTTGGGTTTGAAAATGTTAGTCTTTCTTTGAACTCTTTTCCAGTTGCCATTTTATGTGATCTCTAGACTTTTGAATCATGCAGCATTAGAATCTCCTCTGATTTACACATAGCCAATATACGTGGAATAACCTCATATGAGGTTACCAAAAATTGGTTACCAAAAATCAGTTACCAAAAATTGTTTTTAAGATTCTGCTTTTTTTTAAAGATTTTTTTGTGCATGCTATTAGAGAATAAATATGTCTGCGTCCACCCCAAAATGAAAACATTACACCAGTTCTTGAAGTTTTGTGAGCCTTTTGAAATTCAGACAATTTTTCAATGCCTCATTCAGTTGAGTCCTTTTTTTCATTTTTGAATTATGTAAAATACTGTTTCCTATTATCTTCAATACCTTATTGCCATCAATCAACATGTAGTTATAACAAAGGTATAAACAAATGTTTCTCAACTATAAATGTATCCTTTTGTTACAAATTATCTGTCACTAGGTGAAACATGAAATCAACAATATATTTTTTAAATAAACCATTTGTAATAATTTAGTGTGAACACATGAGACCTTTGTACTTTTCCCCAAATACAACATATAGTACTCTATGGGAATGACTGCATAGAATTTTAAATGATTACAAAATACTCTAATATTTTTAATAAAAATAATTTGAAACTGTAAGAAAAGTCAAACTATTCAGAAAATTACATGAACCAATTTTCTGTATCTTCGTGAATGCTTTATAGTTGAATGGATAAATGTATAATTAGAATCAGTTACTACAAAATTCCATAAATTAATTTAATACTATAGTTAATGTAAAGGAGAAGCTGGCTTTGGTTAAAGTCAATAGCGTATAGTTTTAGAAATAAAACTAATTTTGGAGAGATATTAGAAATTGGAAAGTAACCGCTATTAAAATTATATGGTGTGTGAAATTTAACATTGCAATTATTATGCCAATGGCTGTCTGATTTTGGTGTAATTATCACAGAAGCACATCAAAGACACAGAATTTCAGCAGGAGACTTTTTTTAAATATGAGCTGTAATTTACTATTTTTAGACTAATGTGATATTTACTATGTATAACTCAACGCAAACGCATCCAGGAGTCTGAACTTTGTATCTTAGAATAGAGGGATGGCGAAAGAGCTATTAAATCATTGGATGCATCTCCCTGTCACTGCAGAAGTGTTTCATATTTGGGAACAGTAATACATAAAACCAGAAAATTAAAGAAAATTAAAAGTTAAGCCCACCTTCTTTCTCCAACATTTCACTTCCCTTACAATTCCCCCCTGTTTTCAGATGCCTTGGGGAAAAAAGATGAGGAGCAAAGTTAATCAGATCTGCTCTATTTCAGATCAACATTTGGAGTATATTCCAACACAATGGAACTAACTACAGTTCTGATTTATAATAATGATGCTTCTTAAGTTTAAGCATCTTTGCTGATCTCAACAGCAGCAGTACGGTATGGAGAGAGAGAGTCAGAGCGCATTAACTGGCTGTTACCTGATCCTGTGTCAGACCCTGCTGCTTCCTAGGTTTTCCCCTTCTTGGGGGGTTCTCAAACTCTTCTGTATCAAACCATCCACCTTTTTTGAGGTCCACTTATTTAATCACCAAAATTCAGTTTGCATGCTCACTTCAGGGGTGGGTCTATAAAAGTAGTGATGGGTTCTTCAGTCCCCTATATATACTACAGGAGGCAGAATCAGATCTTTTTGATTGGCTGGACTATAACTCCTACTACTGAAGAGCCCCTCCCAAATTATCTCTGTCTCCAAAGTGAAGTAGGCTAAGTGTCAGGTTCTCTATAGATCATAACCTGATTATTTTTTCTTTTTCCACTTTTTTCCCCCACTAGGCCCTGTTTTCTCAACTCTCCAATTTTGGGGGCTACTAACTTTTTAAGGGCCATTTAAATTTGCTCTACTGAGCTCCAGACAGTTGAGAGAACTTTACTAAGCTCTCCCCCCAAATTAGCCCCTGGTAATGGCTGAAAAGCAAAAAAGAAGGGAATGGGTAGAGCCTTGTTTGAGGGCACTGAAGGGGAAAAGTGTTCCTTTTGCTCAACCGGACAGCACAGTGGTGTCTGTGAACAAATAGCCCAGAAAGACAAGGGTTTGGGGAAAAAAGGTACCCAGGACTCTAGGGTTCAATCTGTGACCACTGACATAAACCAGGACCCTTTGCCAGGTGTCACACCCCAGGTGGGTGTACTGTGTAGGCTTGAGGAGCTGAAGCTAACAGAACTGGCATGAGGTAATTCCCTCGAGTCCCAGTCCCCCCTCCAACAGCCAAAGTACAATGCCAGGAGACTATGTGTTGCCAGAGACACCCCTCTTCCTTCAGAGGAGTGGGTACTGCAGTTAGGGGATCCTCTTTGTCCCTCTGGGATCCCAAGAACCACCTGCAGACGGGAAAAAAAATCAATATCCTGCCATTGCCCACCACTCTCCTTTGCAGTAGGGTTTCAGAGGCCATTTTGGAACTGAGTGCATTAGCTCCTCAGGGAGTGGCCTTTTTGGAAAAAGCTCCTGCACAGTCTCCTTCTCTGCAGCATCTCACAATCTTCAACCTGCAGAAGAAAGGGGACAAAGGACGAGATATAGATGTAGACACTACTCCTCACCCACTTCCCCCTCCTCCTTGCTAGAGCTCAAGCAGGGGGAAAAGGAACCAAAAAGCAGACATAAATCAAAGAAATCATCTAAATCTAGACACTCCTCCTCCAAACAGATGTTCAGAATCCAAGGCATCTGGGAATTGCCTTTTTGATATGTCCCATAACTTTCAGCCAAAAAAGACTTAAAAAAGGAGTCAAGGATGAGGTCAAAAAGAGAGAAAATACCCGTAAATATTTTCCAACAGGCTCGAAAACTGACCCTCACATTCCCAATCCAGTCATCATGCTTGAAGTTGCAAAGGCTGAATTGGAATATCCAGGAAAGGCAAAGAGTCTGACCAAAAGAGCAACAAAATTCTCAAATGTCCACTAGTCAAAATGGATGCAGCCTTGTCCAACCTTGTCAAGGACACTGTCCTCTTTGCTGAAGGGGACTTCTTACCCAAAAATATCTCTGACAGAAGGATGGAATCAGCTCTCTACATAGGTTGCTTCATAGCCACAGGAACAATGACTGTTATCCCAGAATAGTACTTGCTTATGCCGAGTCCCTGCTTTCTTAGATTCCCAAAAAGGCAAAGAGAGCCAAAGAGTTGGGCTCTTCCTTAAAGATAATCTCTCTAATTTCTAGTTCTAGTTTCAGATGCCATGGTCAATGCCTTCAGGTTCACTGCCGGATCAATGGCATCCAAAACACTGGGAAGAAGGCATCTTTGGCTATGGACATGGAAGGCAGATATTTCCATAAAGGCGGGGTTGATAGCAAAGCCTTTCTCAAGAGAAACTTTTTGAGGAACCAATAGAAAAAGCCACACAGAATATTCTCTGGCCTCAAATTTCTCTGTTAATGATAAAGTTCAGCAGAGAGATTTTAAATAATCTTTCCACTCCAGGAAGCCCTTTGGTGTTACAGAAATTCATATAGCTATGGTGGAGAGACAACAGATTCTTTAAGAATAGATGGGAGAAAGCCAGGCCCAATAAGATAAACACAGAGGTGACTCCTTCTCCTGGTTTACCTCCACCCTTGACAAATGAGGGAGAGACGTCATTTCAAGGATTATGCCATAGAACTCAAAAGGACCCGCATCCCAGATTTCTCACCTCTCCCTCAACCAGTCCAAGAATAAGGCTGTGTTCAAACGCATAGACTACTTTTTCCAAATTGGTTCAATAGAATTTGTCCTGGAGCAGGAGCAGGTCATGGGCTTTTTGATTTAAAGACCAAATACCTTGTGAGGCTCAGATATTTTTTCTGAGTAAATTGTGTCATTACTTCCTAACTTGTATTAATGGTGAAAAGAATCCTTCCCTAGTGAATTTATCTAATCTATCTGCCTATACAATATATTATTTTCTAGGTTTGTATAGATTTCCCATCATCATAGTATCTAGGTGCCCTATGTGTATTTAAGAAGAAATAATCATTCCCCTTTCTTTCCCATCCAGGCAGCAGCTAGCAGCAAAGTAGCAAATTATTTAAAGTGTGTGTGTTTAAAAGAACACATTCATAGAAAGGTTTGTCAGAGAAATGAATTCTGCATTTAGTGCTGAATGCAGTGAGTCTTGTAGGCATTCATATCTCATCTGAAAGTGAGTTGTGGTCTCACCCTATGAAAGTTCCTTCTTCTGCACTCAAATCTCCACACATTGGCCAATAGTTTTATCATTACTGTCATTAGCAGTCCTTTGCCTCTTATTCTGAAGTGGTCTCTCTGATGGCTAGTACTAGTCCAGTGGAGGACTTTGAAAATCAGGACAGAGGCCTTGAATTCAACTGTGTATTCAGTGAGGAAGCAGTGGAGTTGTAGCCTGAACAATGGCATCTCATTATTCCAGTAAATATTCATAACCAATTTAAAGTGCTTATTAATTTAGACGTAAGTTCAATTGTTATTCATATTTGCAGTGCAAACTCTAAGGAATATTGTACACTAAGTGCCACTCTGTTCTATTTGTTAGTTCATTCAGACCATTTTCAAATCTATTAATTATCTTTCAGCTCTTAGAGAACATAGCTTCTGAAAGATATTAAAGTTCCAATTCCAGGATGATACAAAGCACCTGTAATGAATAATAGACATTGCATAGAATCTCAAAGATGTTTTGGTTTTAAGAACAAAGTATTACCTCCTAAACAATAAACATGACAAGACATTGTTTTGAGATGGAGGGAAATGAAGAACCGAGTACCTTCAACATCTGGGGAAGCATTACCTCATTCTGATACCAGCTTTCTTTCTTTTTTAAAATTCACAACAGGGGTGTAGTATCTCATAGATCCTTAGCCATTAAATTTTCCAGAGAAGCTACTCCTTGCTGCAGAATTATGGTCCACATTCTAAAATTTACATTAAAAATGAAAGAAAATAGAAATCAGGAGCTAATTTCCTACTCAAATCTCTGGTGGTCCAAGCTACGACAAGGAGAGGATTTTGGGTAAGGAAATATAGGGCTTTTAACTTAAGTCAGTCAGGGGCTAGGGGCCTATATCAGAAAGCCCTATAAAATAGCATACGAATAGTCTGAACAGGGAAGAACTAAGGTTAGTAGGGAGCAGGCTGAGCAGGACGCCTCAGAGGAGGGCACCACACTTGGTTATAAAGGAACTGGCTTTGGATATAGCTTGAGTTTTGCCTTTTTTTAATTTGAGTTCTGTTTCACCTTATGTTTTTGTTTTAACCTGTTAAATTTATAAAGTCGTGCCAGCATATACTGGGGAGGAAAGTTCTCTCTCCCAAAGATTCTTGCTGTTGGAACACATTGGTGGACTCTGACAGTACTTAAAACAGCACTTACAGAAATGTAATAACTGTTTTACTGGGGAAAAATAATGAAAATAGAATATCTAAACAGTGTGACTTTTTTCATATTTAACTTACAACATTTATATAATGTTTTTTATAGAAGTGTTATGGAAATTCATCCTTGTATGACTGTATTTTAAAGGATGCATGATTGCTTTAAAATGTCTCCGCTTGATTGTACCTCAAAATGTAACAAGACAGAGAGATGTCCTGCCCTGAAAAGGTGGCAATCTAGAGCCTTGAGTGACTGCAAAGAAGTAATTATGATTTCAGAGCACTACAGGAATGACAGAGAGTTGTTTTCCATGCTCACTAGCTGTTTTAATGCTTCATTAAAGGCTTCATTAAGGACAGACATTTCTGCATGTACACACATACCAACTCTGCATCCGACAAAGTGGGTATTCACCCATGAAAGCTCATGCTCCAATACGTCTGTTAGTTGATAAGGTGCCACAGGACTCTTTGCAACTTAGTTAGAAGCTCCTGGACAATCAGTAGTGAGTTCTGTCGGGGTGCAAAATTGGCATCCATTTGAGCACCAGTCAAATCCAGCACAGTCCTGCTGGGAGAAGATAGTGCTGGAATCTGTGGGTTGGATCTCAGTGCAGTTTCCTATAATTTTACAGAAGTCTGTGAGATTTATACTGGGAAACACCATTAAGGAGGAATCACAGACTGAAGGCCAAATGTCTTCAGGAGGTATACTACATAAATGAACCAAAGACAAGTGTGTGAGCCTAACACCTGCAATAGTTGTCAAGTTTTCTTTCTGTTCTTATTTGAAGTTATGTATATACTCAGTAGTGTGAATAGCTGAAATAATTAGTTGTGTAGCAAAACTAAATGTTTTATCTACTTGTCAATATAATACCCAGGGTGAGCCTACATGAAAGCAGAAGTTATCTAATTATCAGAAGTTCCAATCCCTGTGTTTACTTTGTATGGTATGATATATTGGGGTTTAGGCCCTGTGTTATATTCTTCACTTAAAGGAAAGTAACAAATCTCTAGTATCAGAGGAGTAGCCGTGTTAGTCTGGATCTGTAAAAGCAGCAAAGAATCCTGTGGCACCTTATAGACTAACAGATGTTTTGGAGCATGAGCTTTCGTGGGTGAACCCACTTCATCAGATGCATGTAATGGAAATTTCCTGTGGCGTATTATATGCAACCAGCTAGAGGTAAGAAGGTAGTCATCAGGAGGATGAGGCTCTTCTCTAGTAGGTGTGAAAACCAAGGAGAGAAACTGGTTCTGGTAAGATTGGCAAGCCATTCACAGTCTTTGTTAATCGCTGAGCTGATGTGTATAATTTGCAATTGAACTGAGGTTTCCCACCAGTCCTTCTTGAAAGTCTGCAGTCCTGGAAGGTTTTTTTTGCCTGCAGGATGGCCACCTAAGGTCTGAATATAGTGTGTTCCAGGAGGGTTGAATGTTCTCCTACAGGTTTTGTATATTGCTATTCCCAATATGCTGATATTGTGTCCATTTATCCTTTCCATAGAGGACTGTCCAGTTTGGCCGATGACACTAGCGGAGGGGCCAATGGCTGGCAATATGTGCGTATATTAACTGTTGGAGTGCAGGTGAATGAACGTGTGACTGTGTGGCTGATCTGGTTTTAGTCCCCTGTGATGGTGTCGCGCTGCAGGATGGACACCAGTCGGCGCTCAGATAAACCAAAGACTGTGAATGCTTGTAACCTACAGAACCAGTTCTCCTCCCTTGGTTTCACACACATCAACCTGGCTACGAACAGGGCTCATCCTCCTAACTGAGACTGCAACCTCATTATCTCTAGCTTGCTTGCTACGCATATTTATACCCTGCCTGGAAATTCTATTACACTGCATCTAGACTAGTGGGTTATTCACCACACGAAAGCTCATGCTCCCAAAACGTTGTTAGTCTATAAGGTGCCACAGGATTCTTTGCTGCTTTAACAAATCTCTAGTTAGAGATGTTAGTCTAGCTAGGGTGCATTGTAACTGCTGTGTTGTAACAGTTTATCTTTGGAGTGTTATTCACAAAAAAGGAGTTTGAAATGTGTGTGTGTGTGTACCTGTCTTATGGTAAAAAACTAGTACTGGATTCCTAAGAAGAGAAAGAAAGTGAATCCTATTATAATTTCCCCTTTTAATATTTGGAAAGTTCCTATGGAAAATCCAGCTGTAGTCTCTTGCAAGGATAGGGATTCAGGATCTGTGCAAATACTTCAAGTCAGAGAGAAGAACTCTGTAGTACAGAATTGGTAAGTAGATTGACTTTGCCTCTCCATACATAGGTTACACTATCATAACTTTGTAGTTGTTAATGATGCCTCCACAGGAATAAACTGTCACAGGCTTCCCCCAAAGCAATGATTTTAACCTGACAAACATTTGAACAAATATCCAAAGACACAATTAAACAGGTGCTCAGATACCACCATGATAAGCATTGTATAAACGCTGAGATAGGACACCAGTTGTTGGCGCTAATGAGTATTTAAATCACCTAGGGTATGTCTACACTGCAATTAGATAGTCCCTTAGTCCGAGCTCCACAAGCCAAAGTCAGCCGGCACAGGCCAGCTTCAGGTTTTTAATAGCAGTGTAGACATACCCCTACAGGCTAATTACCTCTGTGTTTCCCTTCTTCTCAAGGCTAATTTACAGTTATCATGCATTCATTGGAGATATTACCTGCCAAAAAACCTTGAGTTTTTTGTATGTAGCTACAGGATACAGACATCATAGATATAAATAACAGAGCAGGTTTATTTTAACACTTAACAGGAGAGAAAAACACAAGCTCAGTGGAGTTACACCAAGTCTGAATGTGGCCCAAGGTTTTATGTTATGCAAGAGACTAAAGATAGATCTGCTGTGCACAGACACACATTTATGTCTAACAGAGTATTTGTTTTGAAATTATGTTATGGAATTTATTCCTAGAATTGTTTTTCTTTTTAATTTACAAAGTACCTAGAGCTTGGCATAAGCACATTTTCTGTATAAAAATAATAAAAAAAAAATACAAGGGGAAAAGCTTTGAAATTTAATAAAAGCAAGTATAACAAAAATAGTAAAAGCAAACCAGAACCAGCACTTGGCACAATCAGATTGTAACCAGGTCCTTTCTCGTGCCTATATCACCTTGCAAGTGTGCTATCTACTTCAGTACCCTGAATCCCTGGGTTTCACCCACTGACTATTCAGATTAGAAAACCTAGCCCTTAGGGGGGAAGGCGAAGGGAGGAGGGACACAAACCTTATTCACAAAGGCTGTTACACTAAGGGCATGGATATACTTGTAGATGTAGAGCACTTTGAGTTAAACCAGCCTTCACAGAGTGCAGTGGGGAAAGCACTGCAATCTGTCCACACTGACAGCTGCAAGCTCACTGGCATGACCACATTAGCAGCTCTTGCAATGGCCACAGAAAGCAGCGCATTGTGGTAGCTATCCCAGCATGCAAGTGGCTGCAACATGCTTTTCAAATGAGGAAGGTGGGGTGGAGTGTGACAGGGAGTGTGTTGTGCGTATGTGGGGGGAGAGAGAGTGGGTTTTGGGGGGGCTGAGAGCATGTCAGCATGCTGTCTTGTAAGTTCAGACATCAACAGACCCCCCTCCCCCCCACCCTCGTCTCTCTCACACACAGCATTCCACTATAATGATTGCTTTGTCTCAGAGCAGATAGGCATTGCTGGCTGTCAAATGGAGCTTTCAAAGGGCATATGGGCATGCCTGCAGTGATTTCAAAACAATGACAAGAGTGTCCACTTGACTTAAGGGGATTATGGGACATTTCCGGAGGCTGATCAGAGCGCAGTAATGCAACACCTCATTCACACTGACGCCTGGGTGTTTCAGCCAATGTGCACCAAGTGTTAATCTTCTCGCCGAGGTGAAGTACTAGGCACGCTCTAGCCCTGGAGTCAGAGAGCTCTATGTGTCTTGCCAGTGTGGACGGGTAGTGAATTAGAGTGCCTGCAGCTGCTTTAATGTGCTCTAACTCGCAAGTCCTACATTGGTCATGTAGATATGAGATACGTCTCCCAAAACCTTTCTTTAGTAAGCACACTCTGTTATTCAGAGTTCCTCCTTCACAGTCTTGTTTCTAATTCTCAGTTCTCTTTAGCTTTTCATTAGCCACCTTCCTAAACGCATTTAGTTGAGATTTCACCAATGTTGCACATTCCTTCCTTTATAATCAGCATGGTATGCTTTCTGTCCTTTTTACATTATTATATAAAAGCCACCATATCTTTCTCCAACATTTTCCTTTATATTAAAATTGAAAAAGTCATTCTTCTAAGTGAGAGATTTATAAAAGAGACAATATTGGTGAGATAATATAATTTATTGGACCTACTTCTGTTGGGGAAAGAGATAAGCTTTCGAGCTTACACAGAGCTCTGCTTCAGGTCTGGGAAATGTATTCAGCATGTCACAGCTAAATACAAGGAGGAACAGATTGTTCAGTATAAGGAGTAAATAAGGTGTCCCAAGCCTCTGTTGTCAGAGGATGGAGATGGATGGCAGGAGAGAGATCACTTGATCGTTGTCTGTTAGGTTCACTCCCTCTGGGGCACCTGGCATTGGCCACTGTCGGTAGACAGATACTGGGCTAGATGGACCTTTGGTCTGACCAGGTACGGCCGTTCTTATGTTAATACAGATTGGAAGAGACCATTCAAGATGAAGTGAGCAGTTAACACCTCTGTGGTTGTAGAGAAAAGGTGGTTTAGTGGGTTACAGATTGTTATAATGAGCCATAAAAGTGTCTTTATTGAATCCATTATTTTTGTTGTCAAGCAAAGTTAAGAATTTAAGCTCCCAGGCTCACCAAACTTTTTGAAGGTGTGCAAATTTCCTTTGAAGAGGAGAATTGATATGGAGTGATTGTTTTGTTAAAAGTGTTCTCCCACCAGTGATATGGTATTTTTGTCTTTTATCATTTTTCTCTGTGAGTTCATTCAGGAATGTAGTGATTTGTTTCAACCACATAATTTGTTAAAAGTGTTCTCCCACCAGTGATATGGTATTTTTGTCTTTTATCATTTTTCTATGTGAGTTCATTCAGGAATGTAGTGATTGGTTTCAACCACGTAGTTGTTACTGGGGCATTTATTGCTCTTGATTAGGTATACCGCATGTTGTAATAGGCATGTGTAGGACCCCTGGATCTTGAAAGCTGTGTTGGGGGAAGGTACTGATCATTGTAGCAGTGGAGATATGTCTGCAGGTTTTGCATCTGTTGTTCTGGCAGGGTCTGGTGCCTCTTTAAGTTAGTGCATCCTGGTGTGTGGGGAGCTTGCTTCTGATTATGAGCTTAGCAAGGGTGGAGAGTTGTTTAAAGGCCAAAGGAGGGTGTTCAGGAACAACTTCTTTCAAGCTGTGGTCCTCATCAAGTATGGGTTATAATTGGTTAATGACACCCTGTATGAGTTCCAATGTGGTTGCATGGTCAGTGGTTGGTTTTTTTCCTGTATTGAAGCAGGTTGTCTCATAGAATCATAGAGTTAGAAGGGACCGCAAGGGTCATCTAATCTAACACCCTGCCAACATGCAGGATTTGTTGCATTTAAATCATGCAAGACAGATGGCTATCCAGCCTCCTTTTGAAAACCTACAGTGAAGGAGACAGTCTGTTCCATTGTCCTGCTGTCCTTACAGTTAGGGCAGGTCTACATAATGGAGTTAAGTCAACCTAAGTTATCCAACTCCAGTTACATGAATAACATAGTTATAATCAACGTAACGTTGGTCGACTTATTGCAGTGTCTACACCACGCTGGGTCAACGGGACAAACTCTCCCGTCAACTTACCTTACGCTTCTAGTTCTGGGGGAGTACCCCAGTTGACGGGAGAGTGATCTGTGGTTGATTTAGTGGGATCTTCATTAGACCTGCTAAATCGACCCTTGGTGGATCAATGGCTGCAGCACTGATTCCTGGTAAATGTAGATATATCCTTAGAAAGTTTTTCCTGAGTTTAAATTAAATCTTCTGTGCTGTAGTTTGAATCCATTGCTGCTTGTCCTGCCCTCTGTAGCAAGAGAGAACAATTTTTCTCCATCTTTTTTTATGGAAGTCTTTCAAGTATTTGAAGACAGCTATCATGTCCCACCTTAATCTCCTCTTTTCCAGACTAAACATACCCAGTTCCTTCAGCCTTTGCTCATATGGCTTGTATTCCATCCCTTTGATCATCTTTGTCACTCACCTCTGGATCTTTTCCAGTTTCACTACCTCCTTTCTATACAATGGTGACCGAAATTGTACTCCAGCTGATGCCTAACCAGCGCTGAGTAGAGTGGTACTATCACCTACATGATTTGCATACCGTGCCTGTGTTAATGCAACCCAACATTGCATTTGCTTTTTTTTTGCAACAGTCTCAGGGTATTTGGGTGTCCCATTCCATGACACAATTTGATAGAGTGTCCTTGTTTGATGAAGGCAGTTTTTAAGTGTGTTAAGGTGTTTCTCCTTGGAGCATATTCTGTGGTATCTGTAGATATCAGATTTCTTGGTGTATTTGAGGTTGTTATTGGAGCTGTGAAAGTAAATATGGTGATCTGAGGATTTCCTGTACATACTTATCTGTAGGATTCTATTGTTGAAGCTGCTTATGGTATCTAGGAAGTTGATGCTGGCGTGGGAGTGTACTAGAGAGATTTTGATGGATGGGTGGTGTTCTTGAAGTTGTGGTAGAAATCAATGAGGGAGTGTAGGTTGTCTGTCCAGAGGATGAAAGTATCATTGATATATCTCAGGTATATCATTGGTTTCATGTTTCATTTGTGAACAACACTGCAAATAAGATCTATCTGTCTAAATGCTATATTGTGCTATTTCACATCCCTTTTCTGA
>NC_133773.1:137141011-137246858 GCF_003597395.2 Chelonoidis abingdonii | reverse complement strand
AGTGAGCTCCTTTTTAAACCCAGGTGCCCTGATTAGCCTGCCTTGATTGGCTGCAGGTGTTCTAATCAGTCTGTCTGCCTTAACTGGTTCTAGCAGGTTCTTGATTACTCTAGTGCAGCCCCTGCTCTGGTCACTCAGGGAACAGAAAACTGCTCATCCAGTGACCAGTATATTTGCCCTCTACCAGACTCCTGTACCCCACTGACCTGGGTCTGTCACTAATATATAGTGAATTTGAATCTATAGATATAAAATAGAGAAGGGGCAGATTAATTGCTCTACCTGCACTCTGCAGTGGAGAGAAGGAACTGTGGAGGAGCCACTTGCTGGCTACCTGATTTTCACCTACCTTGTCCTCCTGTAAATTAAAGGTGCAAGGGAGCAGCATTAGCTTACACCACTCAGTTAAGGTCCCTCAGGGATATTAGGTCACTGGGGTATAATAGAGCTTTGCAGTGCTGTGACCCCTCTCTTCTCTGTGCTGTCCATGCTCTGCCTCTGGAATGCCCCTAACTGAACCCCATTATTCCCTTATGTTTCGAGTGGGGAGATGGCAGGACGAGTTTTCCACTGGCAGAATTTCTTTGTGCATGGGAAATTCTCCACTGGCTCTTCCCCACTGCTCTGAAGCCACTTTGTAGCCTTAGATGGTAAGAGAATTGGGTCCCAAGTGTTTAAGAATATTGCAAAGGTGCTACTGAAAGGGAAATCCTAGTAGTGCCCAACTGTGAAGCTGCTAGCAGCATCTCCAAAGTAATTTTATTTGTATAATATATATATGCCTCTAGTTCAACAATCTTATATAAACTACTGGGAGAAGCAATTCCTACTCATCTCTCTTTTGCCCTTCTTTGCTTTTCCTCCACCTCCCCTACAGTTTTTACCTGTGAGAAAACTTTGCATGTGGAGAGGTCTCCTTTTCATTCATAGTGAATTCCTATTACTAATTCAACAAAGTAGTCAAAGTAAGGATTGCTTAGTTTACTAGTTTTCGTTAAAGGGAAACAAGGATGGTATTACTTTTTAATTTAAAAAGCAAGATGTGAATAGAATAAAAATAGCATATTTCTTTTAAAAAATCCATCTTAGTGATATATATAAATCACTTTTAATGTATACAATAAACTGTGTAAACATTGTCTAATTTAATCTGTTGTATAACCCTGTTAGGTAGGTAAGCATTATTAAACTGATTTTACAGATGGGATAACTGAGTTGCAGAGAGGTTAAGGCCAAAATGATCAGCATATCCATTAATCTTGGGAACTCTAGCAACCACAACTCCAGTTGAAGTTAATCAGACACAGTTGCCCAGCACCTCTGAATGTCAGGTTGTAGATTTCGTAAGGGGATCACTTCTTTCTGAAACTTTTGGCCAAGTGACATGTCCAAGACCACACAACAAGCCAGTGTCTGAGCCTATGGTTAGAATTTAGGAGATTCTGGCTCCTAATCATAAATTGATTCTTCTAGACTATGTTTACTCTAATTCTTTAAGAATAAGAATGATTATTATGCAATAAACTAACCAAAGTATTGTATTATAATTTAATATTTATTTTCTTTATAAAACTCTGCTCACAGTGAGATGCTCAGCTCTATACGGTTATCAATAAAAAAGAAAAAATAAAACCACATAAAACAAATGGTATTAAGATTAAGAAGCTGAAACACAGAAGAGTTATCATGGGTGGGGGCACGTGGAAAGTGGGGCTTGGTGGCCATTATGCTCAGGGTCCTACAGTGGTTAAATAGGCAGCATCACTGAGAAGAATGTCTTCAGTAACTGATTAGTGAAAAGAGATTGGATGAGGTTGATATCCAAGGAGAGTATGTTCTCTACCATAGAGGTCAATGTAGAAATGGCTCAGTGATCCATCAAACATAGGTCTAAGGGTGGAGCCTCTAAAAAGGTAAGCGATGTCAGAGTGCAGATAGCAGTAAACAACAAATTAAGACTGAGGGAAGAGTACTATCTATTGCCAAACCTCCACCTTCTATTTGGACACTTTAAATGCCATAAGGTGGGTCTGATATGATCATGGCAGCTTAAGGCAGTGAACACAAATGTGTACAAACTTATAGCACCTATCTTACAAATTCACATGGGCTGGTGTGCCTCAGAGACTCAGTGGTGTCCAATGACTTATCTGTGGGCACAAGAATTCCCCTGCAGGTGTGTGCTTGTAGGCTCGGGGCCTATACCAGCAAGAAAGCAAGTAAGAGGTAGAAATATTTTGGATGTGCAGTGTTGGGACAGAATGTGTTTGAAGATGAATAATGGAAATATAAACTGCAATAACCATGATTCAATAAAATGTTTTGGAGTGTTTGGGTGTGTCAGCATGAACAAAACGGGAGATGGAAAAGATGAGAGGATAAAAAATGGCAGCTTGCTCTAGATCATTGGGATGGAGGGAGAAAACAACTCAGGTAAGAAAGACAGGAAAGGGAAAGCGGAGTGTAGATAGAGTGTGTGAAGTCACAGTTATTAAATGTTATAGAAAAAATGGAATGAAGTAAAACAGACTGGAGAAAAAGGAAGGTAAACATTAAACTAGGATGAAGAGATATTTGAGAAGAAAATAAAAAGGGAGACAGTAACTTAATTGCTATAATGTTTAATAGAAAAATTAATGCTCCAGTAATTCACAAAATTGATTGATTTGGGTATGAAAAATTGCTGAATAGAAACCTAGCAAATAAAACCCAATTAAACAAGCTGCTAGAAATGGGATGAGGATAGGTATAGTAAACCAAAACAACACTGGGAGCAGGATGTTAGTGTAAAAACAGTGGAAGTGCTTTTCTTTCTTTTCTCAGTCTCTCTAAATCCTGTCTGCTATCCTTGTTTTCAGTGTTGCAACCATGCAATAGTATCTCTCACTTTTTTTTTTTTGAAGGAAGTCATGCTATTCTGTGCATGCATAATTCAAGAACTTATTTTAAATATAAAATTATATAGACTTAGTTGTTTCAGGGGGGGAATAGGGTATTGCTTTGTAACTCTAATAACTCCAGCAGAGTGCAGATCTCCAGATATTCATGTGCGTGTATCACTGGACAGTTCACTAAATGACTGTTCAAAAATAACAACAAATAATTACCGTGCATGTCTTCTATAACGTTATGAACTAAATATCTTCAGAACATCAAAGTCACTCGCCCTCCTTCACAAGCAAAGGAGGGTTAGTCTTGATTAATAACTAGTTGAAAGACTTCCAAAGGAGGGGAAGGCATTTCAGGAAATGACATTAACTCGGGTTGCACTTTTCCTTTGGAGTAAGAATCAAATTGCTTCCTTAACTTGGTATTAGGACATATTGTGCTACTGCAGCTGTTGTCTCTTGGATGTGATCTAAATCCTGTGTCGGGTCTCTTGTGATAAAGATTGTATTAAATTGTGTGCAATAATAAAGATATTATCCATAGCATACTAACCCTTATACTAATATGATAACTATATTCTCCCTGCCTCAGAATCCTCCTGAACTGCACTCACTTCATGCTTATACTTTTGTTTGGTGTTGCTATGCAGTGTTAAATTGCTTGTGTGTTCCATCTCAGAAGTGGGTGCATTTCAGTAGAAGGTGACGGGATCCTTAAATATAGAAACATTAATTTGTGATTCTGTAAAACCATCATACTGTGAGAAAGATGTTATATAAAATTCTTGCCTTGTCCTGGTCCATGTCCTGTTAGCATATGATTCTTGTGAAAAAAACATATCCTCAAAGTTATCCTTCATAGAACTTTCCATATGACAGAATGTATGGATTACATACAATACTTTAGTCAGGGCCTGTCCCTTGAGGTTATTTTCTATCCCAATAGAAAGGGATCCCTTAAGGTTACTTTCTATTGCAAACTTCAGTATTTTACATTCTTTCTTTTCTCCTTATTTTTTCTCCCTCACCCAGTTTGTTTTGCTAAACTGCTTCCTCCACCATTTCTCTGATTAATACTATTTTCTATTCTGAATCTTCCTCATTGATAACCTTCTTCTCTGCCCTATTAGGCTTTCTCACTTAGGGTATGTCTACACTAGGGGATTATTCCGATTTTGCATAAACTGGTTTTGTAAAACAGATTGTATAAAATCGAGAGCACGTGGCCACACTAATCACATTAATTCGGCAGTGTGCGTCCATGTACCAAGGCTAGCGTGGATTTCTGGAGCATTGCATTGTAGGTAGCTATCCCGTAGCTATCCCATAGTTCCTGCAGTTTCCCCCGCCCATTGGAATTCTGGGTTGAGATCCCATGATGGAGCAAAAACGGTGTCGCGGGTGATTCTGGGTAAATGTCGTCACTCAGTCCTTGCTCTGTGAAAGCAACGGCAGACAATAATTTCGCACCCTTTTTCCCTGGATTGTCCTGGCAGATGCCATAGCATGGCAACCATGGAGTCTGTTTTGCCTTTTGTCACTGTCACCGTATGTGTACTGGATGCTGCTGACAGAGGCGATACTGCTGCGCTACACAGCAGCATTCATTTCCCTTTGCAAGCTAGCAGAGATGGTTACCATCCCTATTGCACTGCCTGCAATTATAAATTGGCGATGAGATGACAGTTTTCAATCATTTTGTACCGTTTGCAATTGGAAATTGGCGATGACAGTTATCAAGCATTTTGTACCATCTGCTGCTGTCATGGGTGCTCCTGGCTGGCCTCGCTGAGGTTGGCCGGGGGTGCATGGACAAAAAGGGAATGACTCCCTGGGTCATTCTCTTCTCTTCTTTATATTTTGTCTAAAAATAGAGTCAGTCCTGCCTAGAATACACAATAGAGAGCACGAGAGCACAATCGCTCCGGGTCAGAGCCCCAGAGATCCCGCAGAAATGATGAGTGCATGCCATTCTAGGGGGTGCCCCTGCAACAACCCCACTCATTGCTTCCCTCCTCCCACACCCCTCCTGGGCTACCATGGCAGTGTCTCCCCATTTGTGTGATGAAGTAATAAAGAATGCAGGAATAAGAAACACTGACTTTTTACAAGATAAAGTTAGCAAGATATAAGTGAGGGGAGATTGCCTCCGCGCTATGATAGTCCAGGCAGACATTAAGAGTGTGAGGGAGAGGAAGCGCAGCTCCCACTGTATGATGTCGGGGTACAGATATTTTTTCTTTATGATACGAAGGCAGTTAGGGGGCTGAGTGGAGCTCAGTGCTTCGTTGCTGATGATCGAGGCAGGTTACCAGCATTTTGTACTATCGACCACAATGACAAGGGAGTTGATTGACCATTTATTACCAGCAGGCGCCCTGGCCGACCTCACTCGTGCAGCCAGGAGCACTTCTGGAATAATACGAGTGACGGCATTATCATTGGTAATGTACTGTTTCCCGGGGAGGGAGGGGAGAGGATGCTGCTAGTTGCGCTGCAAACCTGTTCTACGAGCAATCCGATGACGTAAAGTGGCGAGAAAAATTTTTTCCCTTTTCTTTGAGCAGGGGAGGGAGGTAAATTGTCGACAATTCCTGACACTGGAAGAATGTTTTTGACCTTCAGGCATTGGGAGTCAGCCAGAGCAAATGCTTTCGGAACTGCGGGGAGTGGGATAGCTGGTCCCATCCTCCTCCAAGCGTTTTTTGATTTTTGGCTTTCTGTTCCGCTGCACAGCATGTGCTGAGTCTTTGTGGCCTCTGTCTATCATGCCTGAAGATTTTTTCAAATGCTTTGGCATTTCGTCTTCCTGTTACGGAGCTCTTGAAGACAGATTTGTCTTCCCCATAAGTGACAGATCAAGTATCTTCCTACTGTGCTCTAGCTGGAGCTCTTTTGGGATCTTGGATGGCATGCACCGGTTGCTGATCGATCAGCTGGCCAAACAGAAAATGAAATTCAAAAGTTCACGGGGCTTTTCCTGTCTACCAGGCCAGTGCATCTTAGTTCAGATTGCTTTCCAGAGCACTCACAATGGTGCACTGTGGGATACGGCCCAGATGGCAATACCGTCGATTTGCGGCCACACTAACCCTAATCTGTCATGGCAATACCGATTTCAGCGCTACTCCTCTCATCGGGGAGGAGTACAGAAACCGGTTTAAAGAGCCCTTTATATCGATATTAAGGGCCTCATTGTGTGGACAAGTGCAGGGTTAAATCGGTTTAATGCTGCTAAATTTGGTTTAAATGCGTAGTGTAGACAAGGCCTTATATTCAACCACAGCTTCTACTATTATCATGCTTTTCTTCTGTGATATCCTTGTCTGCAACTTTCAGCGCTGGCAGTGTCCTTTCCTGTCACTATACATCTAACAATAACCATGTGTTATTTGTGAACCTTTTATATTCTAAAGCACGTCAGCCTACCTCTTTGATTCTTCTCTCTGCTGATAGGCAGTACAATGCTGTGTGTGTTGATTCAGATCAGAATATAATTTAACAATATAAAATGCAGGCTTCTTTGTCTTGCTACATCAGTGCTGCTGAAATTTTGAAACACTTATGCGTTGTGCATCATTAGATAAGAGGTTATCTATATTACATTAACATACACGGTAGATGAATTCTGATTTCAGCTGGCAGCAAAATGGTATTGTATTAAATTTTTACCAGAAATCAAGTATAGGTCAGAGATTATTATAGTCCATTAAACTTCCTTCTGATTTTTATCTAATGTTGCCATTTATTTTATATAGATAAGCAAAAAATAGATTTAGCTTTCATGCATGTTGATTCTTTGGCATTATTCCAAGAATCGGTGGTGGGTTTTTTTATGATACAAAAGCCAGTCATATGTTTTTGCTAAATTGGATCTCAAATATAAGTTCTTATAAATGCCTAGTTTGAAGATTATATAAACTGGTAGCAATGAAATAATTTAGTCTCAGACAGTGCTAATGCAACTTGTAAATATGTCTCCAGCTCTCTTCCATTAACTTCTGAACCTGCTACTACATTAATTCCTGACTTCTACTTTTATTACCACAAACCGGTAATGCAGTCACTCCCTTTCTTCCAGAGACTTCTAGTGTGCCTCTATCCTATCTTCTACTATCCAGTCTCTGAGTGCCTTTCTATTTGTTTCTGAATGTCTAAAACAGGTCTAAAATTATACTCCTTTTCTCTCCTCCCAAATTATTCCCTTCTCACTTATCTATCACTGGTGGTAACATTGCTGCCTTCTCAGTTCAACAGAATCTCCGGAGGTTGTTATTTTCAACCTGTCACCTACTTCTCCCTACAATTTGCTGATGTTGCTAATTCTCCTTCCCCAACAACATTTCCATAATCTGCCCATCCCTACTACCAAGACAAAATCTGCCAAGTATCACGTTTCATGTAACCTTCTCACTTGCACCTCTCTCTTTCTCTTTCCTGCCCATAGTCCAACTGGAGTCCTGTGTATCCAGGTGAGCAACAGGCAGGAAGCAAGGACTCCTCTACAGTGGTAACCATTGCTTGGTAGGGTCTGCTGTAGAACCTACTCTGCAGGAAGCCAGGTGGCTTCTATTTTTACTTTTACTGTTCCTTCTTGCTGTATTCAAGTCATGAATGAACAGCCAGAAGCAGCGGATGTAGTAGCAGGCAGAAGAGAACAGCTGGTCAGGAAACAAGGTGATAAGTTCAATACTAGCCCCAGGCCTCCGTTCCCACCAACAAACATCCACCCTGCTGCCCCAAGTTGCCCCCTCAGCAGTCTTCCCACCACTACCAGCTACTTGAGATTTTCCCCATCACCAAACTGCTTAGTTGACTATTCAACCATCACCTTACCTAGGTACTTCCCCCCACAACTTCCCCTCAGTTATCAACTGACTTGTTCAGCCCTCCCATGTCATCTACCCACTACCATCATCCCTACCACTAAGCACTCATTCACAGACCCATCTTCACCAGGCACAATCCCCAAAACTAACCTCTGTACATGCCTATGCACATTCTATCTCTTCCTATATCCCCCATCACCAGCCTTTTCAACTCCACTTCCATTTCCACCTCCTCCCAAGATGCAAGCTCATTGCGCCTTTCTACCTGTCTATAAAGGATCTGACACATTGTTAGTGTTGTACAAGTTATACATGAATAGTAATAAGTATGTGTTTAAATGTACATTGTTGTGCATTCATATATTTATGGATTTGTTAACTTTCAAGGTATGTCATAAAGCCCATCTTTTGTTTCTCTTGTGTTCGGGTTATTGAGCAGAGACTAAGGGCTAGGACAGCTGTATTTATGGACAGCCCTCCTGTATTATTCTGTGTTTTTTAACCTATAGAATGAACATCTATAACTATTTTTATACATTCAAAGTATCATAGAATCATAGACTTTAAGGTCAGAAGGGATCATTATGATCATCTAGTCTGACCTCCTGCACAATGCAGGCCCCAGAATCTCACCCACCCACTCCTGTATCAAACTTGTGTCTGAACCATTGAAGTTCTCAAATCATGGTCAAAGATGAATTAATTGCCAAAATTAGGCTATCCATCATACCATCCCCTCCATAAACTTATCAAGCTTAGTCTTGAAGCCAGATATGTCTTTTGCCCCCACTACTCCCTTGGAAGGCTGTTCCAGAACTTCACTCCTCTCTGATGGTTAGAAACCTTCATCTAATTTCAAGTCTAAACTTCCTGATGCCAGTTTTATATCCATTTGTTCTTGTGTCCACATTGGTACTGAGCTTAAATAATTCCTCTCCCTCCCTGGTATTTTTCCCTCTGATATATTTATATAGAGAGCAATCATATCTCCCCTCAGCCTTCTTTGGTTAGGCTAAACAAGCCAAGCTCTTTGAGTCTCCTTTCATAAGACAGGTTTTCCATTCCTCGGATCATCCTAGTAGCCCTTCTCTGTACCTGTTCCAGTTTGAATTCATCCTTCTTAAACATGGGAGACCAGAACTGCACACAGTATTCCAGATGAGGTCTCACCAGTGCCTTGTATAATGGTACTAACACCTCCTTATCTCTACTGGAAATACCTCGCCTGATGCATCCAAGACCGCATTAGCTTTTTTAACAGCCATATCACATTGGTGGCTCATAGTCATCCTGTGATCAACCAATACTCCGAGGTCCTTCTCCTCCTCTGTTACTTCCAACTGATGTGTCCCCAATTTATAACAAAATTCTTGTTATTAATCCCTAAATGCATGACCTTGCACTTTTCACTATTAAATTTCATCCTATTACTATTACTCCAGTTTACAAGGTCATCCAGATCTTCCTGTATGATATCCCGGTCCTTCTCTGTATTGGCAATACCTCCCAGCTTTGTGTCATCTGCAAACTTTATTAGCACATTCCCACTTTTTGTGCCAAGGTCAGTAAAAAAGATTAAATAAGATTGGTCCCAAAACGATCCCTGAGGAACTCCACTAGTAACCTCCCTCCAGCCTGACAGTTCACCTTTCAGTATGACCCGTTGTAGTCTCCCCTTTAACCAGTTCCTTATCCACCTTTCAATTTTCATATTGATCCCCATCTTTTCCAATTTAACTAATAATTCCCATGTGGAACCGTATCAATGCCTTACTGAAATCGAGGTAAATTAGATCCACTGCATTTCCTTTGTCTAAAAAATCTGTTACCTTCTCAAAGAAGGAGATCAGGTTGGTTTGGCACGATCTACCTTTTGTAAAACCATGTTGTATTTTGTCCCAATTACCATTGACCTCAATGTCCTTAACTACTTTCTCCTTCAAATTTTTTTCCAAGACCTTGCATACTACAGATGTCAAACTAACAGGCCTGTAGTTGCCTGGATCACTTTTTTTTCCCCTTTCTTAAAGATAGGAACTATGTTAGCAATTCTCCAGTCATATGGTACAAACCCCTGAGTTTACAGATTCATTAAAAATTCTTGCTAATGGGCTTGCAATTTCATGTGCCAGTTCCTTTTAATATCTTGGATGAAGATTATCTGGGCCCCTGATTTAGTCCCATTAAGCTGTTCGAGTTTGGCTTCTACCTTCGGATGTGGTAATATCTACCTCCATATCCTCATTCCCATTTGTCATCCTACCATTATCCCTAAGCTCCTCATTAGCCTCATTAAAGACTGAGGCAAAGTATTTGTTTAGATATTGGGCCATGCCTAGATTATCCTTAACCTCCACTCCATCCTCAGTGTTTAGCGGTCCCACTTCTTCTTTCTTTGTTTTCTCTTATTTATATGGCTATAGAACCTTTTACTATTGGTTTTAATTCCCTTTGCAAAGGTCCAACTCTACATGGCTTTTGGCCTTTCTCACTTTATCCCTACATGTTCTGACCTCAATAAGGTAGCTTTCCTTGCTGATCCTCCCATCTTCCACTCCTTGTAGGCTTTCTGCTTTTTCTTAATCACCTCTCTGAGATGCTTGCTCATCCAGCTTGGTCTACAACTCCTGCCTATGAATTTTTTCCCCTTTCTTGGATGCAGGCTTCTGATAGTTTCTGCAACTTTGACTTGAAGTAATTCCAGGCCTCCCACCTTTAGATCCCAAGTTCTTCAGTCCAATCCACTTCCCTAACTAATTCCTTAATTCTTTAAAGTTAGCTTTTGAAATCAAAAACTCTAGTCACAGATCTATTTTTGATTATCCTTCCATTTAGTTTAAACTGAATTAGCTCATGATCGCTCAAACCAAGGTTGTCCCCTACAACCATTTCTTCTATGAGGTCCTCACTACTCACCAAAACCAAATCTAAAATGGCATCCCCTCTAGTTGGTTTAGCAACTACTTGGTGAAGGAATCCATCAGCTATCACATCTAGGAAAGTCTGAGCCCTATTATTATTACTAGCACTTGTCCTCCAGTCTATATCTGGGAAGTTAAAGTCTCCCATGATCTCATAAATGCTTGGTTGAAAATAGAATCCTTGCATCCCAGATGAGCAGGCAGTCACAAGGAGATAGTTCCAAAGCATGGAATCTAGCACTGAGAAGACCTTGCCTCCATTTCTCAAGAGGTCAAATAGGGGGTGGTGGTAGATAGAGAATGAAGAAAGTAATTCTAAAAACACTGGGCTTATGCACATCAGCATTTTAATTTGCACCCAGAAAATTGAGAAATCTGTGCAGTGCCTAGAGCCCAGATTTAATGTGCTCACTAATTTGCTTGACTAAACAGGATTTAAAAGGCTTTAAGAAGCAAAATCAAAGTAATATTCTAAATGATACAATCTGAATCTTTCTAATGCAGGCTGCCACAGTAGGGTGCATAAAATACTTCCCTTTCTATTCACATTATGTATGTTAGAGTATCTGTGCATCCTCTTCAGGCATTGTCCTTTATGTAGTTGATACATTTCACTGAAGTTTATTAATCATAATGCACTTTTCATTCATGAATGGTTATGCAAGAACATTTTAAAGGATTCAGTGCAAGATCTTAACAGAACTTACTGTAAGATTTGTCAGACTTTTGCATCCTTCTACAGTTAAACAGTATGTTTTACCTCATAGTTTTGGAGTTTTTGGAGTTTGATCAAAATGTGCAGTATCATGTTACCGTGCTATTTAAAATATGGTAGCATTTCTAATCAATTACAACATATTTCAAACAATTCCCTTGTAATTGAGAGTCATTGTTATGGTTGAATAAATGAATACATCACAAAAATTGGCAACATTTTATAGTAATTACTGTGTAATTATTTGAATAAATTCAACAAGAAGATCTCCTGAACTTTCAGCTCCTTTAGCTCCATTCTGAGATTGAAAAGTCTTTTATGATCGTGAAGTGTCTTCTGAAGCAATGTTATTAATTCTAATGTATCTAATAACCAAAGAGATTATTGCCTGTAATCTTCAGAATTCTATCTAGTCATGTGTATTATCTTTGCTCTAGGAAGACAGCACACAATCCCATTGTAAGGAGCTGTGAACTGAAACCTGGATCTGCAGAGCTTGGGATGGCTGATATTCCCACAGTGCCACCAGGAGATAGAAATACAGCCAGGGAGCATGATAGAGAGTAGGTGCCACAGGAAGAACCACCCAAGGGAGCCAGAATGACAGTACTCTGTGGCCCTCTGATTGGCCAAGTATCCTATTTAGTTCCAGGGGTTGACCCAGGAAGTTGTCTGGGCAACCACATAGACTTTGACCTGCTCTGACTCCAGATTTTGCCATTGCTCCTGATCTGCAGACTCTGGTCTCAGCTGGACTCTGATTTCTGCCACCTGATTCCGATGTGACACGACATGTGATCTCTGGTCTCTGACCACAGCCTGACTCTGACCCTGACTCTTGCTGAATCTGGCACTTGTGATTCCTTTGACTCCAGCTCAGCAACTGTTGCCCCTGATGTGCAGCTGTGACCAGTAGGTCCCAGCCCCAGTTGTGACCACTAGGTCAGACTACCTAGCCCTTTGTCCCTTACACCCATCATCCACTGACCCCTACAGAATATTTTGTCAGCTCTTTTTAATATCTAATCCCAATTAAGAATTGTATTTCCTGGTTTAGGCACATTTGACATCCTCAAGGATTGGGCAATCCACCAGAGCAAGCTGGATGAGAAAGCATCTCAGAGATCCCCTTTCCTCCCATTTGATCACCGAAGACATTCTCTGCAGCTGTCACACTGAGTACTTGAAAGCAATTACATACCTTTGCATATGACAGATTTCTTCTGATCACCTTTCCTTTGGTAGTCACATGCTGCCCATCTTCTTCTGCTGCTTCTACTGCAGAGTGTCTCCTGCTTTTTGGATTACAAACTGCCAATTCTTCTGTTTTCTAATCAATCCTGTTCTCTTGATGACACCAGTTTGTTCTCTGGTTGGATCTGCAGAGGTTTTACCCGAATATGATTGTCCAAGAATTCTTCTGCCTCTCTAATGATACACAGGATCAACAGCTGCTCTTTAATACCACATCCCCCCTCTCCAAATACAGCTATCAACTTGTACTTCATGCATAGCAAATCTTTGTTTCCTGCCTGAAAACAACAATGGCATATCCTTACAGGTCATAATAAATGTTCCGTTCTTATTTGTTATGCAGAGCTGTAACTGGAGAAAACACTCCTTTCCATGGTGCAAATTCTCTCAGAAACCCGTTAGCATGCTTAGGTTTTCAGGTTGTAAGTGCCTTTATACACCTAGCCTCGGGTGTCATTACTACCCCTCACTAACAGAGAGTGATTAACCACTTAGAGCAGTGGTGGCAACCTTCAGGTCACAGGTTGCCCAACACTAACTTAGAGAATTCAAACATCTGATCTGATAAAAGGCTGTACAACCTGTTCACACAAAGCCCTCACAGAAACACACACAAAACAGAACTCTCATTTTCCTTGTTCAGAGGCCAGGAAGTCCAGCCACATGCCCCTCTGAATGCCAGAGAACAAGAGTTACTCCATTTTGTTACCTTGCTGCCATTTTGCGTTAGGCAAACACATCATTTAGGTACCATTCCACCATTAGCTGAAGGTAGAGGAGCACATAACAACAAGAATTGGTGGGGAAAATAACAAGGAGTGGTGACAGTGGTAGCTGTGTTAGTCTGTATCAGCAAAAAAAAAACGAAGAGTCTTTGTTTCACCTCAGAGACTAACCAATTTATTTGGGCATAAGCTTTTGTGGGCTACAACCCACTTCATCAGATTTACTTATGCCTGTTCCTGTATCTTTTACTTCATTCATAAAAGGATGGGGGACCTAACACTTGTAAAGCAACCCCCATCCTGTCATGTATTTATACCTGCTTCTGTATCTTCTGTTTCATACATCTGATGAAGTTGGTTCTAGCCCACGAAGGCTTATGCCCAAATAAATTTGTTAGTCTCTAAGGTGCCACAAGGACTCTTCTTTTTTTTTTTTTAAAGGAGTGATGAGGCAGTTAGTCATTAGGTTGGGTGCATTAAATAGTATGTTGCAATGTTGGCATGTGCATCAAGGTTTCTGATAGAAAGATATAAGCAAAAGTGAGATAAACAAGTTGGGCATAAAAATCTGAGCGTGTCAGATGCAGTCAGCGTACGTGCGGAGAAAGAGGGAGAGCAGAGAGCAGTCAGAGAGGGAGTGTGTGTGAGTTTCAGAGTGAGTGTGTAAGAGACCGAGAGAGGGTGGGAGAAGGATCAGAGGGAGAGAACTGAGAGGGAGAGATGAAACTTGATTCAATAAATGCTTAAGGACTGCTAAAAAGACAGCTGTCAATGTCCTGCCCACCGGAAGCTGGGTGCTTCCACTTCAACGTCATTTCTAATTGTATGTTACTGTGACTTTTAGTCTATTGACAAGGTTTGTTATATTAATAATGTGTTATTTGTTTCAGAGATTCTGTTTGTATCACTTATTTATCGGACAGATGTGCTGTGACCTTTAGGTATTCCCAAGACTACCCTAACACAGAGAAAGCCTTGGGGTTACACTTTCAGAGACAGAGAGCCAGATTGACAAAGGTACTTGGCTTCCAAAGTCCAACATTTAAGTGCCATGAACTTTCTCAAAACTACTTCTCAGCTGATGCCTATCACTACTGGCACCTAAGTTTTCACCAGTGGAAATGCACAAGGCCACTTAAGTTACAACACTTACCCACAGCTAATGAGCTGGTCACAGCGCTAGCTCATGCTTGCATTCCAGCAGGATTCTCAGAGTAGGTCTTCACTTGTCTATCTTACCTTCAGGCCTCAGTCCAGTAGTTATGCTCTGAACATGACTACCTGATGAAGGTCAACACAAAAAACAGCTAGGGTGAGCAGGTTGGGGATTTAGGGGCTAACTGGCATGCTTTTATATGTATGCACGGATAACCCAATAGTTCAATGGTTAGGGAACTCACCTGTGATGGGAGGAACACATGTTAAATCCCTGCCCTGCCTGACTGGGAGAAGGAACTTGAACCTATGTGTCCCACATGCCAAATGAATGCCCTAACTAGCTTTCTGTTAGGTATTTTGCAGTAGGGCTGTCGCAGTCTCTCCTGTTGGAGCTGTTCTACTTTGTATAACTAATTAAATATACAGCTGTCAAGCAATTAAAAAAAATTGTGATTAATTGCACTGTTAAACAATCATAGAATACCATTTATTTAAATATGTTTGGATGTTTTCTGCATTCTCAAATATATTGATTTCACTTATAACATAGAATACAAAATGTAGTGCTCACTTTATTTTTTTATTACAAATATTTGCATGATAAAAAACAATCTTTTTCAAGTCAGCTAATTAAAGTACTCCAGTGCAACCTTTTTATTATGAAAATTGAACTAACAAATGTAGAATTATGTACAAAAAATAACTGCATTCAAAACGAAAACAATATAAAACTTTAGCGTCCACAAGTCCAATCAGTCCTCCTCCTTGTTCAGCCAATTGCTCAGACAAACAAGTTTTTTTACATGTGCAGGAGATAATGCCTGCTTCTTATTTACAATGTCAGCTCAAAGTGAGAGCAGGCATTCACATGGCACTGTTGTAGGCAGCATCACAAGATATTTACATGACAGATGTGCTAAAGAGTCATATGTGCCTTCATGCTTCAAACATTATTCCAGAGGACATGTATCCATGCTGATGACAGGTTCTGCTCGATAACAATCCAAGGCAGTGCGGACTGACACATGCTCATTTTCATTATCTGAGTCAGAAGGCACCAGCAGAAGGTTGATTTTCTCTTTTGATGGTTCGTGTTCTTTAGTTTCCCCATCAGAGTGTTGTTCTTTTAAGACTTCTGAAACCATGCTCCACACCTTGTCCCTCTCATATTTTGGAAATTCTTAAACCTTGTGTTGTGTGCTGTAGCTATCTTTAGAAATTTCACATTGGTGCCTTCTTTACATTTTGTCAAATCTGAGGAGAAAGCGTTCTTAAAATGAACATGTGCTGGGTCATCATCCAAGACTGCTGTAAAATGAAATATATGGAAGAATGCAGGTAAAACAGAGGAGGAGACATACAATTCTCCCCAAGGAGTTCAGTTACAAATTTAAATAACACATTATTATTTTTTTTAATGAGCGTCATCAGCATGGAAGCATGTCTTCTGGAATGATGGCCGAAGCATGAAGGGGCATGCAAATGTTTAGCACATTTGGCACGTAAATACCTTGAAGTTATATGACAGGGTTGTTTCCGATGGTAAAAGGCTGGGCTCAACAGCCCAAGAGCTTACTTCTGGTTTATATCTTATCTTCCTATAAGTTCATGCTTCAGGGTTTCAGCTGGCCAGCTGTAGCGGGTGAGGGAGGGATTCCCCCCGCCATGAATTCTGTTTTGTTTGTTTTTTTGTTTCCTTCTTTTAAAACATCAGGAATGCCCATTAATGGAGATGAGATATTGGATGAGGAGGGCCAGGGAACTGAAGTGGCACCAAGCATTCTCTCTCTCAGGTGCTTGGCTGGCTCATTCTTCCTGACAAGCTCAGAGCCTAATTTAGTGCCATATGTTGAGTCAGGAAGGAATTTTTCCCCAGATCAGATTGGCAATGACCTTATGGTTTTTGTTTGGATGTTTATTTTGTCTTTCTTTGCAGCATGTGGGTGTGGGTCCCCTGTCAGAATTATCTGGGTGTATCTCCTGTCATTGTGGGGGTCCCGGGCACAGATGCACCTTGGTCCCCCCTGTTCTCTGCCTGTGGCACATAATAGGGTAGTCTCCTGTGGGTTGTAATACTTTGGTCTGACTTCAGTGGCTGGATATAATATGTGCTTGGTAGATGGTGTTGGTGGCCTGTGATTTACAGGAGGTCATACTAGAGAATCTGCTGGTCTTTTCTGGCCTTAAACTATATGACTCTTTGTATAAATATGGGAATAGCATGTAGGAGTAGGTGTCATCTGTATATGACATTGGAGAGACCAACACTGGAATACTGCATCCCGTGCTCATGTACACAAGAAGACTGACAGGTGACTAAATTACAGTGTATAGTACCTTCATGGGGAGAAAATATGGGTACTAAAGGATTCTGTAATCTGGTGCGGAAAGCCATAACAAGAACAAATAGCTGGAAGTAGAAAACAGACAAATTCAAATTAGAAATTGGGCACGAATATTTAACATTGAGGTTGACTAAGCACTGGAAGAAATTAACAAGGGAAGTCGTGGATTCTCTATCCCTTGATGTCATCACGTTAAGTCTGGATGCCTTTCTGGAAAATAACCCTTAGTCCAGCACAAGGTTTTGGGCTTAATAAAAGGGTAACTGGGTGATATTTACTGGCTTGTGATATACAAGAGGTCAAACAGGATGATATAATTGTCCCCAATGACTTTGAACGCTATGAATCTCAGTGGGGGAAGGGAGGAGTAGGAGGATCTGTTCAGAGGAGAAGTCAGTCTGCCATAAAAGCCCCAAAGCAGAACAAAACCACTGCTTCAGATGGAAACTGATCCAGGGGAAGTACTAATAGGGGATTTAAGAGGAAGAGACAGTGGAGATGAAGATTTCAACAGCAGCTTACTGGTGCATCTGGAGAGCTGCCAGTGATGATTATCTTACGTTAATATAGGACCTTTCATCATAAAAGCTCCCAAAGTGCTTTCCAAATATTACCAACTGATCATACTTTCTCTGCATAGAGATTTCTTCATTCACTACTGAGATGTAGTCATTACTATCATGAAACATGACAACTGTTTAACAGTGCACAACAGGACAGTTTAGGATAGGAAATGAATAATTCCTTATACAACTTAAGCTGCAGGAAGAATCTGGCTAGGAGAATGGAACTAAGAAAGTTGGAATTTGACCAGGATACCTGGGTTAATACCCTACCTACTGTTAGGAAAAGTTCACTGGCGTTATTAATAACCACAACTGGTCTGTATCATGCTATTACATTTCTTCAGAAAGACACCTCCAGCACCACAGTGCTCTTAAATTACCATACTGGGTGCTGGGGCACTGGTTCAGTGACTCAAGGGAACAATGTCTCTTTCTCAATCAATATTTCCTAGAGCTCCTGGGATTTCCTGCACATCTTTTATCCAAGTGTTTCTCTTTCTTATGGATGTATGTGTGCATTACATCTCACAAGGTCAAAACTAAAGGAGAGAAAGCTGCAGATCTCTGCATTGCTATAAAGTGTCAAGGAAAAAACTCAGGACATAAAGGAAGAAATGAGCTAACATTTTAATATAACTTGCATATTTAAAAGAATATATATTAGCAATGATACATTGTTAGATTGCAGCATGTAACCTTTAAAATAACTGTTCATATCAAACCTGCAACTCAGTTTGGTCAAATGTGCAACTATCTGAAAGAATGAGTGACAATAAAGCTCTTGCTCTAAGCTCCAAATAGCTTCTCAGTTCTCTAAAATATTAAACATGGCAGTTAGCGCATGGATCAGATTATGCCTCCCACTGTCCCAGACTTGTGGGAAGAAAGACAGGATGGAAAGGATATGGTTACATGAGGCTGCAACTTTATTAACTTAAGTCATCTGGGAACTATCCCACAATAACTTGTATGATGCATGTCACTATTCCTTCCATAATAGTTTTCACCTGGTAGAGTGCTCCCACCAAACCACCACCCTTACATGGGCTGTTTTCCAACCCTATGCTGGACTCCATCACACTCCCCTCATATGATGGGCTAGGTAAAAGGCATTGTCTTCTCACTGTGCCAGACATTAGAAGCCTCAGCCTCATTTCTCAGCTTCTTTAGGGCACACCTGCCCCTACATCTGCTTCCAATTCTGGTTTATCAGGGTCTTGGCCCTCTATGGAATGAGTACCTCACTGGACGCTTACTACGAGGAAGCACTACCAATTAGTTTGACCATCTCTCTTCCCTCCTCATCTCCCAAATAGCTTCTCAGTTCCGTAAAATACTAAATACTTCAGTGAGGTCATGTATCAGATGTCACCTCTTATTCTAAAATGCTGAGTTCAGTTAGTGCTTTCTTTGAATGGTGGTCATAGATTAAGTGACAGCTTTCCTGTAGATTTCTGAGAGGCAAAGGCTTCTTTTCCATGCCAACATGAAATAAAGGAGCTTGACACAAGAGATAACAGATATGGTCTAAGGGAAATGAAATCTTCCACAGCCTCTAATGCAGCCTTGTGACTTATCTAATCTATCTGTCCATTCAGAACTTGCTCAATACCATAGTATTTAGACGCATAGATCACTGAGAATAGCATCGCTTACATCACTTCTAGTCTTTAAATCTATTAAACTTTCCTAGGTGGGATCACTCCTATTGTTAATATCCTAAGGGAGTGTTGCTGAGATATTGAGCTGACATCATTACTGAAGGGAGACCTGCTTCACGTTTTATTTCCTGCCCAAATTTCCAACCTCTATAAGCCTTGTTTAGTAGTATTCTGTCTTCATATCTGATTCAGAACCGCCCATATTACTGTTATCTGCAAATTTAAACTATTGTGCTGGTAATCCCATTTTGCAGATCATTAAACATGATTTTAAATAATATGTGTGTTAAGCACTGAGTGTTCACTGAACAAGATGCTTGCAAGAGTTTGGTTTACTTGGTGTCTGATTTCCACTGGTTGTGCATAACAACAAGAGTTTCACAGTGGCCTGCCCAGACTCTCCATCAGGGAAGCTCAGCCCTTAAAGGCACAGCCCCTAATATCACAATGTTCTCAATATAGATTTCTGTGGAACCCCACTGAACTCCCCTAAGTGCAATACATTGACAGATAGGAGAGGACAAATCACCAGGTGTAATGACAAATAGTAATCTGTTTTCTAATGGTAATATCCACACCAATCTAATTGTTTTAATGAATGTCATACCGTTACTTCATTTACATTTAGCTTAGGGATTTCCAAAGCATCATTACCTTAGTATCTGTCTAAAAAGGTCCTTTGTTAAGGGGACTGTTGTAAACTGCAGACTATCAGATTGATAATTTTGTTACTGAAAAGCCATAAAATTGTGCATGCTTTTAAAGCATCCCTAAGAATAGCTTATAGCTACGATAATTAAATCCTTATATTTAATGATCTGTGCATTATGTGAGGTTGTAAATTATTGGAACTATATAGAATAGAAGAGGATGAACTCTAAAGGTGACTAGACTCAAGTTCATCCTGTTCTAGTCTATTTATTTTTTATACCCTGCCTATTTATTTTTTATACCTATGACTGTGGCAACTGATAGTTTTTAGAATTAGCCAAGGAGACTAACCTTTTCTACATGTAGTTTCTACTCTGTAAGTTCCTGGAACAGGCAGATTGTGTGTATAGAGATATTGTGTGTTTGTTTGTTTTGTTGTTTGTTTGCATAATGTGCTTATATGTTGGTCTTAGGGAAGGCCAGGTCAAAAAAGAATGTTTTGAATTTAGAATGGAAGCTTCTATTTGAATGATAGCATTTTTTAAAAACACATCCATTCTTGATTAAAAAAAAAAAAAAACTTCTCATGATGGAAAATCCATCACATCCTGAGATAAATTGTTTTAATGATAAGATGATCTAGTCTCCAATCCAGAATGAAACAGCAGTCCAGTTAGTAGGCAAACACTCCCTTTATGTTATGGTTGGTCTGTTTTAGCTAGAAGATGACCTGCTAGATGAACAGTGGCATTTGTGGTTACTGTTGCTATGTGTGTATCCAGTAGGGACATCTATTCTGACAATCCAAAGAAAAAAACTTTTTGAAGTGTCACTGGGTGGCCACTGCAATACACCACCTCCAAGCATGTGCTGCCATGCCCAGCCCCAGTCAGGCCGGTTCATTCTTTTATAACAAAAGGTTAACAAACATACAGCAGACAGCCTTAAGTCAATACCTGGCCTCTAGTCTTCAGGGCCACCCCTCCGAGGTTTCTCTCACTCTCCAATCCTGGCAGCTTCCTTGCCACCTCCAGCTCTGTTCCACTCTTAGGAGCCCAGCTGCAGGGTTGCTTTCTTGAGCCCCGACCCTCTTGCTCCAGGGACCCACCACAGGAGTTGGCTCCAGTCCAGTGTGACTTCTGCTGACCAGGGCTCAGCCTGTCTTAAGTCCTTCCTCCTTAGTTGCTTACTAGCAGCCTTTATAGGCCCAAGTGTAGCTCAGTCCTCTTTAATTAGCTGTATGAGGCCTGCCTGCTCCAGTCCAAAGGTGCTTGGCTCAGTCTATCCACAGAGATCGGATACCCTGTGACATGAGGCAGGAGGCCTGTATATAGAAATTGAATCCCCAAAAACTATGCTTTTTAGAAGTAAAAGACTTGTACTCCAGTAGAATTAAAGTCTAATCTTTCACCAAAATTTAGTATAAAAAAAAAATACAGTCCAAAGTTCAATGACTGTCAAAATGTAAAAGGGGAAGTTATAAATTCTGTCTACAGCAGATCCTGTGTGCCACTGAGGACTAAACCAAGAATTGTCTCTTCCCTTGTGGTTTTCAGGACTTCCAGCTCCAAGAAGCACTCATACATAGTGTCTAGACATTTTATCTCTGCAGCCCGTTCTGAGGTGACATGTTCTCAATGAATATGCTGATAGTTGAATTCCCCCATTATTGTTTTGTTTTCTGCTTTTTAGCCTCTCTAATCTTCCTGAGCATTTCACAATCACCATCACCATCTTACTCAAGTGCTCAGTAGTGTATTCCTACTGCTGTACTCTTATTATTCAAGCATGGAATTTCTATCAGAGGCTGTGTTACAGTTTTATTCATTTAAAGTCTTTACTATATTTAACTCTATACTATCTTTCACATATAATGCCAATACCCCATCAGTGTGACCTATTGTGTCATTCTGATGTATTTTGTACCCTGGTATTACTTGTGTGCCATTGATTATCATGTTTCCACCCAGTGTCTGTGATGCCTATTATATCAATATCCTTGTTTAATACCAGGCACTCAAAGTTCACCCATCTTAATATTTATGATTTTGCATTTGTAAACGAGCACTTATAAAATTGTCACTATTTAGTTGTCTGTCTTCATGTGATATAACTGACTATAACTGATATAACTAGTGGTGGAATCTCCATCCTTAGAGGTTTTTAAGGCCTGGCTTGACAAAGCCCTGGCTGGGATGATTGAGTTAAGGTTGGTCCTTCTTTGGGCAGGGGTTTAGACTAGATGACCTCCTGAGGTCTCTTCCAACCCTAATCTTCTATGATTCTGTGATTGTATGACTAGGACTCTTTTTTATTTGTTTGACTGTTTTCTTCGGGTTCCTACCTGTACTTAATTAACTTACATCCTCTACTAGAATACAGAGTATACCCTTTAATAAATCCTTGCCTAAGGGATGTGTCTGTCCAAATCATATACTCCTCTGTTGGCTTTCTCCCAGCCCTTAGTTTAAAAACTCCTCCACCACCTTTTTAATTTTACATACTAGCAATCTGGTTCTGGTTTAGTTTAGGTGGAATCTATCCTGCATAGGCTCCTCATTTCCCAACAGGTTCCCCAGTTCCTAATAAACCTAAAGCCCTCCTCCCTTCTCCATTGGCTCATCCATACATTGTGATGCTGTGGATCTGCCTATCTAACTGGCCCTGCTTGTGGAATTGGAAACTTTTTGGAGAATGCTACCATGGAAGCCCTGGACTTTAATCTCTTACCTAGAAGCGTACATTTGTTTTCTGGAACCTCTTGTTTACCTTTCCCTATGTCATTGGTATCTACATGTACCACGACAACTGGCTCCTCCCCAGCACTGCACATTAGCTTGTCTTGAGAGCTCCACAACCTTTGCACCCAGTAGGCAATTCACCATGCAGTTCTCCCAGTCGTCACCAACCCAACTATGTATATTTCTAATAATTGAAAACCAGCATCACTATTACCTGTCCATTCCTAATAACAGGGATCCTTTCCCTTGAAGAGGTATCCTCAGTGTGAAAAGAAATCATGACTTAATCTGGAGGTAGGGTCCCAACTATGTGATCATTTCCCTCCACTCCACCTTGATGTTCTTCTTTCCTGAGGCTTTCATCCTCCTCAAAAGCACAGAGGCTGTCAGACTGGGGGGGAAGGGCGGGACCTCTCTACTTTGTCCCAGAAAGTCTTTTGTATGGTTTTCTCTGTCTCCCTTATCTCTTCCAGTTCAGCCACTCTGGTTTCCAGAGCCCATATGTGGTCTCTGAGGGCCATGAGCTGCTGGCATCGAGTGCATACAGATGCCATCTGCCAAAAAAGCAGGTAATTATACATGGAGCATTCAGTGCAATAAACTTGATAGCCCCCCACGCTGGTGCTGGACTTTTGCCTGCATCATTTTAGCTCTTACTGGGTTATTTTTGTTTGTTTGTTTTTGAGGGGGAGTTTATTAGCCTAAGTTTAGAAACTGTTTATTAGTTGTGTCTGGCTCTCTCACTCCCTCTCTAAACTCCCTCACAAAACTCTCCTGTTTGCTGCTTCTGTTCACTAGCTCCTGCGGATGCTTAGGAACTGACTTTTCAAACCCTGATTCTCCCTAACATAGCAACACTGCCTTGACATGCTAATTTAAATATAAGACATAATATTGAATTTGTACTTTGAAACCGGTCACTTTGGCACTGAAATCTCTAATATAAAATTAAACTTCTTTGGAATATTAAGTGTTCTGTTGTGATCATTTTAATAACTGTATGTTTAATAGAAGGGTAAAAAAGATTTTTAGTAGCGCGTTTTCCATTGTATTAAGCAAGCTGAGATCTCTGTATACCAAAACCTGAACCTTGATTAACACTATTTAATGTAGCACAGTGACTAGCTTATGTTAACCTTTTGCTAGTATATTCCATCTAAATTAATACAACAATTCACAATTAAATAACTGGAACTTTTTTTTTTAAACCTAGATATGTCATTGCTGGCAGTCTTTGGAATAAACTATTATGAAGATTTATAAGTAGTAGTAACTCATTCAAGTATCCTCTCACTTTCCTGCTCTTGGACAAATGGGTTTTGCACGTTTAAAATCCTTCCTGAAACTAAGCCAAACTTTGCTTTAAAATGCCCTTGGAAATCCTGTGCTTTCCTGTACAGGGGAAAATCCCACTTCCCATTCCATAACTGACTTTGGAGGAACCTGAAGGCCATGGAGCCAATGTTGTTCTGCTGCACACGTGAGATAAGATGTTTGGAATCCCATCCAGGATGTAGTTGGAAACCCCCATGTGCTGTAGTTGCCAATTCCCAAGACCAATGCATGCAAGGATAATTTGGGGTTTGGGAAGGAGTGTATTGCATATGCTCAGGTTTTGCAGATGGATTAAAAGCAGGGACTTAAAGGGCAAACCAGACAAAAGATGTCTCAAGAGGGGCACCTAAAAATGTCATTTTTTTTTTAAAAAAAAGCTGGCTTTACCTTCTTTCTTTTACTGTTTCCTCACATATAAAATGAGTATAATACTTACTGTACCTACTTTATTGCGCAGGAATACTGTGACACTTAATTGTAAGTCTGTGTAGAGCTTGTGACTGCCAGTTTGGCTGTGTAGCCACACAGCAACTTCTGCTAACTCAGGACAGAAAGTGGGGGAATCATCCAGCTATCAGCAGCTTTCCTTGAAAGATGTCTATGTGGTCATTTTGTGTTGTAAATATTCGTGATTTTTCTTCAGGTGGTGTCATATTTGGAAATGAGGGAGGAGAGATCCCATAGGAGGATTTTTCATAAGGTGGAATTTCTTGAATCTCTTTGGTTCAGAAATATTGTCCACTGTTTTATTGCAGCTTAGTAGTTTTGTTTTACATAATTCATTTTGCTTAATATGTAGTATAAGCTGTTAACTGTCATTTTGCCTCCTAAGAGTTAGTTTTGTTGTCTCGCTTTTACTCTTACAAAGAATTTTTATAAGTCTCTGTTATGAGTTTTGGCAGTTATTTTGGAAATCTAACAAATTCTGTCTTTGTGAGTCTGGCTGCAAAATAGAGAGAGTAAGAGAAACCATTGGAATCTTTATGCATGCACTTAGACTGTACGTTCCTTACTTAACACCCTAGGGCTTTGCACACAAATTACACTAACAATAATTAGGCCTAACAGTGGTATAATAAAGGAAGGAAGTCCCAGTGGAAATTCTTCAATTAGGATATGAAAGCCTCCCCTACACATTGTTTGTATTGTCTACTAGGGAGTTTTGTCTTCAGAGATTTCTTTAAATGCTGTTTTAGTGGTCATAAAGACATCAGAAGTAAGGTTTGACTCCACATTAGGAACATTCTCCCATGAGTCTTTACACTGGAGATAAAGTTGGAACAAACTGAAAATCTTTTAGCAATAGCGGGTGCATGTTACTATAAAAATGTCATCTGAAATACTGTTAATTCCTTTGTTACTACAGTAGTTAAAGAAAAAAGCTGTGAAAGTTAGATTATGGAAAACCAAGTCACAAGCAGATATAGCACGACATGTAGGATTCAGCTGGATAATAGTGAATTTGAAAAGGCAACTAGAATATGGAACTTGACTTCATCTCTTCCTGGGTTAGGGGATGATTCTTTTCACCCAGTGCAGTTACAATATGGTTCCAGTTTGAAGTATAGATGGGCCCTTAACAATGTTCCATAAATGGACTCGATTACTTTTAAACACTCTGAGATCCTCAAACATTGTTAACTGTTGTTTTTGTTCTTAGAGAGGGCCACAGATCAGTAATCTCACCAATGAAATTTTATTTATAATTGCATTTACTTTCAGAATGTACTCTTGCTGTCACTGCCTGAATTGGGAAGATGCTATGTTCCAATTTTTCTCATTGTTTTTCATTTGACAGCAATGAGCAGTTTTCAATAAGTGCTGTCGTTGCTCTTGATGGCAATTCCTGATTTCATGACAGTTTTTTGCAGAATGGGCAGCTTGTTCAAATGCATTTTTAAAGCCCTCTCACCAGAAAACGGCTCTTCTGAGAGCTCTCTTTATTTGACACTTCTGTGACCCTTTTGATCCAATCCATTTTAATCTGTGAAACAGATCCCCAACTTGAGTACTTTGAGTACTGCTTTATATTCAAATTTAGCATTGCAGGAGCCTTTTAATTACAGATTCTTTTGAGTGATCTTACAAAATTAGGATCCATTGAAATCAATGGGCATTTTCATGTAAGTGTAAAATTATTCATGTTTATAAGTATTTACAGAAATAGATCTTTTAACCAGAAAATAACCTCTCCCTGACTGAGTGTGTGGGATCATGTACTTTTTTCTCTAGCCCACTATGCCAGTGTCCTCCATTCTTCTTTGAGTAGTTGTATATGTCCATTCCCCAAGTGAGTGCTCACCTCATGCATTGGTACCAGAGATAGGGTCAGCTACACCTGTGCCCTAGTGTTTCTTGTGCTCCAAGCCAATGGTATAAAGGGCAGACACACATCACCAATCCTTCAGTTTCTTCTTACTGTTGGTGGTGGTCTTTTCTTCAGCAAACGTGCCGTTTTTAGTTAGTTTTTGTTGTTAGCTCGTTAATGGCACTCGTTTTGGGATCCTTGAACCTCTTTTTCTTTTCTTCTTTTTTCTTTACCAGTTGTCCATTGTCAGTGGACTCTGAGCTTTGCCTGGTACTGGGGGAGCCTATGCCAGTATCCCCTGGCTACAAAACCTTCTCTGGGTTGTAGCCCATAAATCTAGATTAAAGATATTTTATGTTGTTAACAGAGGACACCTACAGGCCAACCCTCTGTAAGATATTTACCTTAAGTAGTTAGCGTAAGGCTTTGAGGCCTATGAGCTTTAGCATAAGTGAGTTACCCAGTAATGACCCTCAGTTATTGGAGAACTGGGAATATCACATTTCGGGGAATTTTGAATTGGATTATGAACTGATACCAGTTTTTGGATATTTTAGGACAAGAACATCTGCAAAAGTATAACCACAACTTGTGTTGGGAACAAATTTACATATGTGATAATAGGTTGAGATCATTAATATAGTAACCTATAGGTTAAGGGCACCTCATCATTACTAGGGTGAGGAAGTTAATTATGGACAAAGGAGGTTGAGCATCCATATAAATATTTATGGCCATTACCAGGCCCTATAATTGGCCAAACCACCTTGTAAGCTCTGAGATCTTGACCATCAGACTCGCTTAAAATGCCAGAGTCAGGATAGGACCCTCGCACAACATCAACTGTCTCCCACCACTAAGTTTACATGATAAGGCTGTGAGTGTGTGTTAGAGATAGTGCTGGATACTGTCTTCATTCTTCACTGCAGCTATATTATCATTCGGGTTGGAGCATTTGTATTTTTACTAATTATGCTAATAAAAGTATTTAAAGCTTTGCTTCACCCTCAGCATGAGTGTCACTGTGCATGCCAGGGTTTTCAACCGGACATAGAATTTAATTTTGTTGTGCCTGCTTCTGCAACTAGAACCTTTTAATCTGTAGAATTTTAATCAGTGACTAATTGGAAATTCTTAAAAATCAATATAATCAATAACTAGTCAATGAATCTGGCAACAGGGTATCACAAACCAATGCCTGTGAGTGTCCCAAACTCTTGCTGCCTAAAGTTCTTGGGTGAGGGTTATATTAGGCATGGCTTTTTGGTTTGCTGGGGCTTCAAGACAAGAAATAAGATGCAGAGAGAAGAATGCCTCAGGTACATCTTCATGGATGCCACTCTTCTGTGTCCAGAAGTAATCCCCCCAGCCCTACCTGAAGATAGAGTCAGGAAGAGAGCCTCTTTGCCAGGACAATCTCAAAGAGGTATAAGTGCATGGAGCGCCCTTGGCCACTGAAGCCAAAGAAGAGGTTGATTTCTATATCCTCAAAGTACTTGGCACTCCTCAACTGCAAAACTTAGCCACTCTAGTACCAAAGGTTGAGCACCCTCTATGGCCTGTTGCTCCCTGGTACCTCATAGTAGTGGCTCAACCAGGTTAGAGCCAGTGATTCTAGTTCCTGTGCTGGGACTGTTGAGCCCGGCTACTTCCTTGATGCACATGCTGAAGCTGTTGCCTCAGACTCACAGTGGAGCAAAGGCCCATTTCAGTACCAATCGCCTCTGAAGCATACACAGCTGTGCAGGTTCTGCTGAGCCTCTCTGTACTGCTCTTGATGATTATTCAGGCTGATGGTACCTCGTCAGGCCTGTCACGTGTGCCCATGTTGGTTTCAGTGTTGGGATCTGCAACAGTGCCAGTGGTTTCTGGGCTGGTACCACTTCCAGCAATCTCAGTGCCAGCTCTGAGTTCAATGTTAACCACTCAGCCACAAGGCACAGTACTGATATCTAGGAAGCCTATGGTGTTGGCTCCGGAATTGCAGGCCCATGTCCCATGTAGATCATGGTCTCAATATCTTGTTGTGCCATCCTGGCCTTTGGAGTACCATATTCCTCAGAGTCAGAAATGGGTTCCAAAGTTTCCAACTTCAGGGAATTCAGAGCTTCCTCCAGTGATCATCTCTACTCTTGTTGAGTCATCCTGAGAATTGCCAATTGAGAGTATGGAGTGCCTGATCTAGACGCAATTGGCCTCTTGTACAGTACCAGCCATCGCTGGCCTTACTGAGTACCATGGGGATGACACCTGCACCTAGATCCTTATCTGCACTTTACTGTAGAATTTGATCCCTGAGAAGGAAAGTCTCCCTGCCTGGTACTGAAAGGCCATCCAAAGTCAATGCCAGGCAACCACTGAAGGGTGATGTTTCTCCGTGAGGTAATGATAGACTGCTCAATGTCGGTACTGAGCTTCTGCGGGGTGAAGAAGAGTGGCACTGTCTGTTGTCTGCTTCAGACAGGCCTCCAGCATCAACAGTGCAAGGTCAGCCTCAGGAGGGTTCTAACTTGCCTCCTCTGAACACACATAAGGTCCTCTTAACCACATAAGGCCCTTGTACCAGAGTTTTTTCTGGTACCAGATGATTTTGAGTCTTATCAGGACCTCCAGGCTATATCTGTGGGAATACAGATGAGCTTATGGAGGAAAATCCCCACAATCTCATAGACGTATTACACCTCGCTATGTCAGGGAAGGTTGCTCTCCCTATAAAGAGGCAAGTATGCAGCCTATAAAAGCGTTAGGGAAAACTCCATGATCCCTCATACTGGTAGGGCTGTGCATGTAACACAAATACCAAAATTCCTTCACAAGAGTACAAACCGTTTTTGTCAGGACACCCCACTGGACTCCCTTGGGAAAGTGAGCCAAAGCAGAGCAAAAGCTACTCCCAAAGACAAAGATGCCAAAAAAATTAATATTTTTGGCAGAAATATATAGTCAGATGCAGGGTTACCACTATGTATAGTGAATCATTAAGCCTTTTTGCCCTTTTATGATTATTCCACTTGGGATGAGTTGGCCAAATTTCTCTACAAGCTGCCAGAGGACTCCATGGTTCTTGTTTTCAAGACCTTTCACAACTGAACTTCTGCCTATATCTTTGCAATAATCTCTTTTCCATCTCCTGTCCTTGTCATTCCTTCCTTTCCACCCAAACTATATGACAAACCATTCCCTTCATCTCTTTCTTCCATATTTACCTTCATACCTTCATCCACCATGGCCTTAATCTTCTTCTCCAAGTGCTGTCTTAAAACAATCTTTTTTTCCCAAAGTGCCTATAAATAAGGCTACGTTTTAGTCACAGGTATTTTTAGTAAAAGTCATGGACAGGTTACAGGCAGTAAACAAAAATTCACGGCCCGTGACCTGTCCATAACTTTCTACTATGTACCCCTGACTAAAATTTGGGGAGGAGTTGGAGGGGACGGCACGAGGGGCACTTCTGGTACTCAGGGGTGGTGCCACTCAGGGGAGCACTGCGGATGCTCCGGGCAGCGTGGGCACCACAGATACTGGGGGGGCAGCCTGAGTACTTGCGGGGTGGTGGTCGGGGTTGGCAGGGCAGTTCCCTACCTGGCTCCTAGGAAGCATCAATCTCCAGATAAGCTCCACGTGCTGCCTCTGCTCCACTCCTAGCCCCAGTTCTGCAGCTTCCATTGGCTGGGAACCATAGTCAATGGGAGCTGTGGGGGTGGTGCCTGTGGGTGGAGGCAGCATGTGGAGCTGGGAGCCAAGGAAGAAGTGTTCCTGTCCCCCTTCCAGGGGACCCCCCCAGGTAAGCACAACCCTGCACCTCAATCCCCAGCCCTGAGGCCCCCTACACCCAAACTCCTGTTGCTGGAGGGCACGGGGGCCTGAGACTGCCCCAGCAGGAGCTGGTACGATTGGCCCAGGGACTTCCCGAGCTGCTAAGGTGGCTCCCGGGCCAGCCGCAAGGGCTGCTGCAGAAGTCACAGAGATCATGAAAACTCACAGAATCCATGACTTCCATGACCTCTGTGACAAACACGGAGCCTTACGTATAAACTCTCGTCTTCCATTCTAAAAGATTTAGTCTTAGTAGAGAGACAAGGCAGGTGAGGTAATATATTTTGTTGGACCAACATCTGTTGGTGAAAGAGACGGGATTTTGAGTTCCACAGAGGTCTTCTTCAGATCTGGTTTCTGTTAAGCACCTAGAACACTTTTGGTACTTTAATATTAATATTAATAATAATAATAATTATTAATAATAAGATGTTATTACATTATCCAGACACTAAACAAAATTTTTAAAAATTGATCAAAAGCCTTATTTTAGCATATCGAGTGAAGCTTAACAAATAATAATACTACAAATCCATGTGCTGTAAGCAGAGGACTTTGTCCTCCACGTTTTAAGTCTCCAACAAGTAGCTGAAAGAAAGAGTTCTGTCAAGTCTGTTGGGAGAAGTGTCTTAAGTGAAACAAGTGCAGACTGAATGGGGAGCATGCAGAGGGAGGACTGGAGAAGTGGGTTCATTATAGGGATTTTGCATAACCCGGGGGGGCATCTGTACAAGTAATTGTAATGGCATGAGAAATCTATAAACAAGATTGATAGCTTTGAGGGGAAGATTGATCAAGATCTCTGTCCACATGAACAGGGCACCAGGAGCAAATGCGGGGTAGAAACTTGAGAGGATAATTGGAGTGGGAGCTGGTCAAGAAGTAATGTAGAAATGGGAGGGAAAGTTGGGAGCAGAGAGTGAGTGGATTGGTGAGTCTCCATAGAAGGTGGTGACTTCTATGATATTAAGATAGGAGACCTACATAGGGGAAAGATAACTACAATGGGAGTACATTAGAAAATCTGTTTATGAGAGGAAATTTTGCATATTTCAGTTGGAATCAACCTAATGCGTCTCTGACTCTGTCCATCCGCATAAAAGGAGGTGAATTTTATGTTTCCTTCAGCTCTCCAATAGCAGCTACTCTAACCTTAGGGTGAATATCTCTGCAGGTGGCTATTCAACAGTTTGTCTTGGTATCATATTCTTCTAATTCTGCAACAGGGGGCTGCAATAGAAACAGAAGAGATTAATACAATGGGAGAAAAACAGTAGGGAGTGTAGTCTGGGTGGAGAGGGTTGCTGCCTAGTCTGCCAAATGCATAGCTACTTCCTGTGCAGCTTGTTGTAATTGATCTGATCATCCCAGGTCATTTTGGGATTCTAAAACACTTTGCACAGAACCCCTCTCTTCAGCAACCCCCTACTGCAAAACCAAAACCTAAATTCCTTCCTGGCAAGCAACAGTTAATTAGTTCAAGGAATTGTTTGTTTTTCTGGGTGGTGTAAATGTGAAACCTTTTGTGTAATCAAAATTATTTTATTGTATTGTAGGTGAAACAATGAGAATTGCCTCTTCAGAGTTTGCTGATGATCCATGTTCCTCCATGAAACGAGGCACCATGGTGCGGGCTGCTCGGGCCTTGCTGTCGGCTGTTACTCGCTTACTCATCTTGGCTGATATGGCTGATGTCATGAGGCTTTTGTCCCACCTGAAAATTGTATGACTTTTTAATTTTCTACACTGTTTTCTTTGTTTAAGATGTGTTGAATTATAAATTATGAAACTTGGACTTTTGTTTATATGTTTTCTATTGTCTTTGTAGTTGCTGTTCTTGTAGAAGCACTAAAGTGGAACTAGAATATAATACATTTCTACTTTTTAGACCCTTATATGTTCAATCTAAATGAATTAATGTACTGAAGAGTTAAAATCAGCATTGCTAGGTACTTCTGATAGATTGTAATTGTACTGCTATTGTGTACCATGCTGGACTAAAAGCCACATTTAAATCACGATAAAGCTCATGCCAGTGGTTTAATAATGCACAGTAGTTGTAGAGTATTGCTATCTTGTGGCAGAATTTAAGTACTACAGTTTTGTTGTGCAGTGTCAGTTAGGTGCTTCTCTGTGACTACTGAACTTACCACAAGGGTGGAACATTGATTGGGATTAGAAGCAGGGTATGTGTCTGAGTATTCAAAAATGAAAAAAAAAATAGCAGAGAGGACATGTAGTTTAGCAAATGATTTATTGTAGATTTGTACTCTGCTAACTGGCATACAACACAGCTTAATGAATGATTTTTCTCTGGGTCTTTATCACATGGCCAGTTTTTACTAATCAGGAGGAGGAGAAGAAGAAGAAAAAGAAATAATAATAATAATTAATAATAAAACAACCACCATCCTAGGCAGGGCCACTACAGGGTTTTTGCCGCCCCAAGCGACGGCGAAAAACAAACAAACCACGATCGCTATCGGCAGCAGTTCCACCACACCGCTTTCTTCTTTGGCGGCAATTCGGCGGCAGGTCCTTCCCTCCGAGAAGGACAGCCGCTGAATCGCCTACAAAGAGCCCAACATGCCACTCCTTCCCCTTGACCACCTCAAGCACCTGCTTGCTAGGCTGGTGCCTGGAGCCAGCCCTGACCCTAGATGTAAAAATGCATATACATAATATTTAAAACCTTGTTTATTTTATTGATGAAGGGCCCAAAAGGTACTCTCCCCTCCCCCTCTTTTTGTAAATTATAGATATTGTTCTCTTTCAGAGATATATGAGAACCTTTAGCCTGGAAGAGTTTGTAGAGACACATTTTAATCCTTTGAAAACAGAGTCTACAATGAAAAATGAAAAATGCTTTTCTGTACAAATGCTAGAAAGCACTGCTCTAATGAATGCAGTGCTATCATAGTAAAATGTCAGCACATTACCCTGTGATTACATGCTGTGTAAGCAGTGTGACTCTCGAATATGCCTTCATTTTTTCAACTTAATAATGAACAGCATTCTAATTCAGATAATACTTTGTCAATGGAGACTTTCTAACTCTTAATTTTAACAGTAAGAGGTCACCTATGTGTACACTACAGTTCAAATTCTTATCCAGACCATTTCAACGGTGAAGAGCTCATTTGTTGTTGTATCTGAGCAGAATCCAGAATTTTTTTTGGCTTTCTGTGTTGATAAATTCCTTTGTTGGAAATAATATGATACACTGCTTAGAGTAGCATTCTCCAAATGATCTTTTGTAAATGGGAGCTGTTTAGTAATTTTCTCATATCATTTTGTCTCTGTGGATTCTCAAGCCAGCATATATCAACATACTTTGTACCTTTTGCAAATCATCCAACAAATTATTTCAGAGAACCTGCATCCTTATTTTTATGTATTTTTGTCTCCTATGCTTTTTGTTAAAATTGTGCTTAAGCACTTGAAAGTTTAACTTTGCATTTGATCATTTTGCATTAATTTTACAGCTTTAAAAGAACACTCATTATTTTTACTTTCCAATAGAGAGATGGGCAATGCAAATATTTGCACCTTATTATTATTTTTGAGATCAAAGTAGCTTTAGGCCACTTTTTGGCATTAAAAGGCCAAAGATCGATGGTGGTAGTTGTCACACATGGAACAGCATTAATATCAACTTTCAAGTAATGTACAAAGACTGATTTAAAGTATGCAATGATTTTAACTTGAGGTACTCTGAAAATTAATTAATTAAAATCACTTTGTTATAAGAAGTGATTTATCCAAGAGGCACCGTAAAATGTACTATCATCAGTTTTAATTGAAATCACGTCAAGGCAGTGAGTTGCACTTCAGTCTTTATGGAGAGAAGTGCATTTTAATCAAATTGTGAATGTACGTAGGTGCTCTTCAGAAAGATTGTTAATCACTTTATCAGATTATATCATTTACTGCTAGCATTAATATTAAAGTTGTGTGTGTTTGAGAGAGAGTATATATATATATATCAATTAATTACTGTTTAATCGTAACAATATATGCATATTCATTTAAACACTCTCACGTGTTTATTTGAAGAATGAGGATATTCTCAAATGTGACTTTGTGAAAAATATCAGTTTAGGAATCCATATTCAAAGACTTTCAATAGCTTCCGTATACAATTTTCTCATTTTAAAATTTCACTTCTACCCCTAGAAACTCAACCTGAGACTTGAAAGTCATGCTGCATTATTTGTGACTTGCATGTCATTGTCAACCCTACATATTTTTTTCATTCTAAACTTACTTAGTTCTGTCGATAATATATGAGCATAAGTAAAATCTTTCCCTGAGGTATATTGACTCTTAAATACTAGTTGGAATAAAAAGTAGCACAATCTTATTAGGAACTACAATGACCCCATAAAGTTAATTGTAATTGGCCTTCATTATCTTTTTGATTTTATAAATCATTTTTTTTCTCCACTTTACTTCATTGGGCCATTATAGGTTTTACTGAATGTGGAAACTGGAACTGTTTGCAAAGGCTGATGGAACTTGGCCTCCCGACATTTTTGGGAAAGGGAAATCAATTCCTTTCTCATAAGTAAATTGAATACCACACTGGGTTTAAAATCAAGTCCTTCTCATTATTGTCTTGTACATCCTATTACTTCCCCTTCCTACCCAACCAGTTAAATTGCACCATGATTTTAGCAGGCTTTAAAGACATTGGTTTTAGCTTGAACAGTTTCAGTAGAATAAACACTAAACTAAGGTCAAAAATGGGTGGAAAAAGGTAAGATGGTATTCAAAATTATGTTAATTTAAGATCCAGTATCTTATGAAGAAGAATGATGGGGGATTTAATAGCTGCCTGAAGGGGGGTTCCAAAGAGGATGGATCTAGACTGTTCTCAGTGGTACCAGATGATACCAGACAGAACAAGAAGTAATGGTCTCAAGTTGCAGTGAGGGAGGTTTAAGTTGGATATTAGGGGAAAAAAATTCACTAGGAGGGTGTTGAAGCATTGAAATGGGTTACTTAGGGAGGTGGTGGAATCTCCTTCCTTAGAGGTTTTTATGGTCAGAGTTGACAAAACCCTGGCTGGGATGATTTAGTTGGGAATTGGTCCTGCTTTGACCAGGGGGTTGGACTAGATGACCCCCTGAGGTCTCTTCCAACCCTGATATTCTATGATTCTATGATCTCTAGAAATAACTAATACACACACACACAGATATTGTGATGCTCGGATGCTCAGTTTTACATCCCTACATTACTTTGTATCCTTGATGCTTGGCATGTATTGAACAGTGATATGGTGACCTGTCCCTTGGCCCGTACAAATTCGGCTAATTAACAGATGAATCAAGGTGCTTTGAGCATTGCAACATCCTGGGCTACTTGAGACAATGAGAAGATGTGTTGCATAGGAAGATGTTTTGCATAATAACCATGTTTCAATAAAATAAAATAAATAAAAATATCAGTCACTGAGCTATAACAAAAGTACAACTTACATAGCTCAGGGTATTATAGAAATAATACATGTAGGCCCTTTCATCTCAAAGGATCTTAAATAGCTTTACAAAGTAGGCAGCAGAGATCAAATTTATGGTTTCTTACAGTTCCCAATAAAGGTGGTGCAATAGTGGCTTTGTTGGGAGAGAGAAATGTCTGATGATATGATGCAGAAATAACTCATGTATTTGGAATTATAACAGTTTCTCTATCAGCTGCTTGTAACCTAGTTCTGATATTGGTCTAGTAATAATTGTTGAGTAAATGCCACAAAAACAATTATGTGGGTGAAGTTTGTGCTCTGAAGTTAACTCACAAAAGGAAAATGATTAAAGATAAAAAAAATACCATATCCCCTGTGGCAGAAGATTTTTCATAAAGTGATCACTCTATCTGACCTGTCAGTCCTCATCCTCAAAAGAAACCTGTACCACACTTTCAAAAGACAAGCCTGGGAGCTTAAATTCATTACTCCACTAGACATCAAAAATCATGGACTGAACATAGACACTGGATTTATGGTTTGTTACAACAATCTGTAACACAGTAACCCCATCTTTTTCTTCTATGACTGCACAGGTGATAATGGGCCGCTCTACCTTGAATGGTCCCTTACAATATGTGCTAACTACTTATGCCAAACAATCTGTTCCACTTTGCATTTTGCTGTGGCTCTGGGAGTTCCTTTGCCAGTCCTGAAGAAGAACTCTGTGGGTATATCAACACAGCAAAGAAAAATCTGTGGCTGACTCAGGCTCACAGGTCTCGGGCTGTGAGGCTGTTTTCATTGCTATGTAGATTTTCGGACTTGCGCTGGAGCTTAGGCTCTAGAAGTCTACACAATGAAACAGCCCCACAGCCAAGCCCTGCAAACCCAAGTTGGTTGGAACAGGCCAGCCCTGGATCCTCCTTTGCTGTGTAGATATACCTGTGTGGCTTAAAAGCTTGAGGTTTAGTATTTCAAGTAGTGGTAGATAAATAGCAGGAACAAATTAGACCATACAATATAGTTTTCATACTAATTTTGTGAGCTGTCTTGGCAGTTAGGATTTGAACATCGTTGTTCAGTTTGAGTAAGAAATGAGATGATACAGGCCCAGATTGATTCGACCACAAAAGCAAAGTGCAGCTTGTAACTGTTAGATGTAGCGTAACACCTCCAGGAAACAGCTATACATTTAAATTACCAGCCAAAATATTTCTCTGCAGGACTCTGTGAGTGTGATTCTCCGTGGCCTTGCACCTTGTGCAGCCATTTACCTTTGTGTAAAGTGGGTGCAAAATGTGACAGAATGAATATTATCCACTCGAACTGGTGCTAACCTTTTACATTCACTTTGCAAGGTAAAAATAACACAAGGTACAAGTTAGCAGTGAAGAGACCCTGTATATTTTAAGCCCTGCCTAAATTAATTAGCTGCCTGCTCTTGTTATTGATGTTGATGAGGTGTCAGAGACTTTACAGAGACCAAGATGGAGCTCTAAATCCTTTTATGAGGAATAAGTCCCTATTGGAATTAAATAACCTTTCCTCTGAAAAAGGAAGGTTCACGTGTCTCCTGTTAACAGCATGTCCAGATTGACAACACCTATTGTTCCAGTTAAATATGTCATTAATTCAACTCGACACAGATCAGGATAGATCTACATTTACTGATTAAATCCTTCTGCTGGGAATTTCACTCATCTCTCAAATGACAGAAAAGGTTCACAAAATTTCACTGCCCCACTTGCTCACAGGGCGGGTAATTTTATTTCCTGGATAAATAAAGCATTTTAAATCTTTTGATTATAACCATAATGGTAAGCGGCTTTTATGCTGGAGCTGGTAAGTTTGGGATAGCCGTACTAGGTGGACACTTAGTAATACATCTAGGAGCTCCATATCGTCACCTCTTTTGCTGAACAAATTAGAATCACTATGGAAAGTGTGTTTTTTCTATTAAATTCTGCTTTTTATGTAAAGGTAAATGTAACACGTTTGATAACAGTAGAACAAATAGAAGATGAAGCCCCAAACTAGTTCTTATGCCACAGTTACTTTTCCATGTTGGGCCTCCTGATTTAACTACATTTAAAAAGATGCTACGTTAGCTATGTAATACAGGGTAATCTATTCATTTAGTTTCAACAGTAAGTGTAATTTTCTTTGCTTTTGATTTGTTCCTATATGCTGTAATTAGCCTTTGGCCGCGTCTAGACTAGAGATCTTGCAGTGGCACAGCTCTACTGATGCAGCTGTGCCGCTTTTATATTTCCCATGTAGCTGCTCTGTGCCAACATAATTAAACAAGTGATGGTAGCTCTGCCAGCGGGAGAGTGTCTCCCACTGACATAGCACTGTCCACACCAGCGCTTCTGTCGGTGTAACTTTTGTCTCTTAGGGGGGTGTTTTTTCACACCCGTGAGTGACATAAGTTGTGCTGACAAAAGTGCTAGAGGAGACATACCCTTAGTTTTCACATAAGGCCTATACTACACATACACAGTTATGAAATTGTTCTCTCTATTTACAATTGAAGGTTCACACACTTAATGATTTCAGTTGACTAGACGTATTTCACATGTCATGGGCTCCTTACATCCCTCCATTCCACCCCACAAGTTCCTTGTGTGCCACCCTCCTATCCCTCTCTATTGCAGGAACTTTTGCAACTCCCCCCAGTTTGCCCTTGCCAGGAGTCCTGTGTGCCCCATTTCCTCCATATCAGAATCTTTCAATCGGCCCCCCACCAGTAGTTGCATGTCCCCCCCAACCCACGTCCTCCTCTCACCATTCCAGGGTCCTTCATTCCCACCCTTTTGTCTCTACTGGGGGCTCCATGTGTGCCTCCATTTCCCACTTCCCCCATGCCAGGCTCCTCCAGTCTCTGCTTTGCCAGATTTCCCTCTCTCCCTTACCTGAGTCTCCAATTTTCCTCCCATGCCAGGAGATGGGTGCTATCCCCCAGGTCTCCCTCGCCTTGCTCCCACAGTTGTTACTAGTTTTCTTTCAGTCTGGGAGATAAGTCCTTCAGCATGTCAACTTATTAAATTCCATGGGGTGGATAGGCAGAGCTTGGATATGGGTATTGCTTTCTTGGGTGGCATTAATGGTACCATCATCCAGTTGTTTGCTCTATAGACAATTGCAGAGCTGATTGCTAATCAGATGACACAGGATCCTTGTGTCCTCCATTTTTCTCCTTTTGGTTTTCCAATTTTCCCCCAAATCCATAAAGTTCAGACCATAGATACCTAGAATATCCTCTGAAATTTTGTAATGGATTGAGTATGGTATTCATAAGTTATTGCATTACAGACAGACAGACATGCAGACAGATACAAGAGAAATTAGATTTTGAATGTAGGTCGTTGGCAAGCCTGGCCAATAAAAAAAAAATGACACAGATATTAAACATGTTTAATCTAGGAAGTTTATCTAAAAAAGTGTCTAAACTAATAACTGTTATATGAAGGATGCATTATAATGGCGCGCAAAGAAGTAATACAGAACAACATTAAGAGAAAGTTTTTGTATTAGCTTTATTAAACCAAACTGAGGTCAATTGAATTACTCCAGAGTTACTGTATATTGATGTAAAACTGAGAGTCAAATTTGCCTATGATAAACTGGGGCATAGAGCGTTAGTGACTTGGTCAAGGTGGGAAAAGTGACAGAGCCAGATTAAAACTCTAATAAATGTCATATATTATATTCTAGGTAGAAGAAGCACTGGAAGCTGTGAAGAACGCAACAAATGAGCAAGATCTAGCAAATCGTTTTAAAGAATTTGGGAAAGAGATGGTGAAACTTAACTATGTGGCTGCCAGAAGACAACAGGTGTGTAAATTGTAAAGCAGTGGGTATGAAAATTCAGTCATATAAAATAACCTGGGTTTTTATCGTGTTCAAAGAAATGTTGTTTCTGCTTTGCATAATCAGATCTGTCAATAATTATTATATCATTACCTATATCTTGAGCCTATTATTTTTCCAATTCACAGTTGCCTTTTTTCAGAAGTGTTTTTCTTTTAAAAGGAAAATCTTGAAAAAAAAATTCTTCAATTAAGAATGTCTTAAAGACTAAAAGAGTAAATGACCAAGGAAGTTATGTTATCTAGTGGTGACTTCAATCGAGTCCAGGTCAGTAGAGACTGGAGGTCACTATCTGATCGTTGTGTGGTGGTCTACATGAAGTGTTATTTATAAAGAAAATATTTTCTTTGCAAAAATGTTCTGACAGATTTTCAAAAATGGTCTAAAATTGGGCTTCTAAATTCATATTTAGGCACCTAAATACGATGTTAGGGCTAATTCCCCATTCTGGCACTGCGAGTGCAGAAGGTGATGGCCTGCAAGGAGTCTAAAGATTAATACCGACCACTCCAGGCTTGTATTAAACTCCCAAGGTTACAGCTTTTCTCTGAGCTTGGATTGGTAGATGGTGCCACCACCCAAGTGCAGAACTCTGCTGAGAGCACAGGGAGGCACCCTTGGGAATTCCTTCCTATGTGGTGCCCTCAAGGCCTTTTACCACCCCCACCAGGGAAGAGTTAAGAAAGAAAAACAAAGGGAATCAGCTGTGGCCACCAGCTAATTAAACAACATGTGCACAAACCTCTTAGGACACAAAAATCCAATTCTGCTTTTAAAAAAGGTAAATTTTATTTAAAAAAAAACCCACAAAGAAAATACATCTGGGAACTCAGGCTACTGCTAGATTTTAAAAGAAACAACTACAAGGATTAAGCCCCAAGAATAGCTTTCTTGAGGTCCAGCGTAAAGATTCCAAGCAAAACAAAAGCACCTAGGGTTAGCACAGAGGAGTCCACAAGCCATAAAGAAATAAAAGGAATAAACCTAATCACATCTTCATAGACATTTCCTGATCTACTTACATCTCTGGGGTTTTAAATGAGTAGTTTCTAGGTCTGATACTAATGATTTTTCATACCTGGCCCAAACATCTTACAGCATAGCTCTGTCCTGTCCCCTCTCTCTGGGAGAAGAACCACAGACAGACAAAAGGGGAGTCATTTTTCAATTTTAAAACTTCTAGCCTTCCCATTGGCTCTTTTGGCCAGGTGCCCACTCACCTCCTTTTACCTGTGCATAGCAGTGAGACTTTTTAACCCTTTACAGGTAGAGCGATTAGAGAACAGCTACTAAAAGGGATTTTATAGCTACTGGCTGGCTGGGTGTCCATAAAAGGGAGCTATCTCCCCCCCTTCATTTATCACATAAGTGCTCTTATTTTCAAAACACCCAACAACTCATGCTCAAATTGTAAATACTACTAATGGAAATCAAAGGGAGTTAGTAGGACCTTACTGTCCTGAAAATTATCCCACATGTTCAGGTGCCTAACATTAGATATCATTTATTTGAAAAAAATTGCCATATTTTTTTTTACCAAAATAAGTTGTTCATATGCATGGAGTTCTTTGGTAGTCTAATGCAGGGTTTCTCAAACAGGGGTCACTGCTTGTATAGGGAAAGCCCCTGGCTGGCTGGGTCGGTGTGTTTACCTGCCCTGTCCACAGGTCCGGCCGATCGTGGCTCCCACTGGCCATGGTTCACTGTTCCGGGCCACTGGGAGTTCCTGAAAGCGGCAGCCAGTAAGCCCCTCAGCCCACGTCACTTCCACCAGCTCCCATTGGCCCGGAGCAGCGAACCGTGGCCAGTGGGAGCTGCAATTGGCCAGACCTGTGGACGGGGCAGGTAAACGCACCGGCCCGGCCTGCCAGCGGCTTTCCTTACACAAGGGCCAACCCCTGTTTGAGAAACTCTGGTCTAATGTAATAGGAGTCTTTCCATTTCAGAAGGAACAGGAATTTATTATAATGCTCACAAACAACATTGTTAGTTTTCAGATGATTAAAAAGATAATCTGTTTTTTTGTATTAAAAAAGAAATAAAAAATAGAAGACCTGAAAGTGACAAAAATGATTCAGCATCCAAAATTACATATGTCTGTGCAGAAGGTCAGACGTTTCCCTTTTAGTGCGTATACAAAGCTGATGATTATTGCAACCTTAGGCCCTTAGAGGGGCAGAGATTATAGGGTCTCACTGTTATGCATTCCCTTCCACTCAGCATATAGCTTTAACCTAAGCAGCCCAATCAATGAGAGCAGGCTTGCCCTCTTACAGATTTTTAAAGTAGATTTTCCTGTAGAGATGGGAAATAAAGGAGGGAGAATACCCATGCATTCACTAGGCTGCTCATAGCTAGGCCTCCTCCCAGCCAGCTGCCTCCAGTCAGTCTCCATACCTTCTAATAGAGTAAAAAAGAACAGATTATAGTGCTGCCGCAAAATAGCTCTACAGTGTATTATTTCAATAAACAATTTACAGAGAATTTTTAATGTGCAACACAATTTATAAACAATATACTTCCACACACACAATTTCCACTGCAGAGAAGGCCACCTTTCAGGAATATTGCCTTGTGTGTGTGTCTTTCTCCACCCTAGATATGATTCTTTTCTTCTTCTTTTGACATCACACGTTTCTAGTTAATACATATTTTGTATATTTTCTCTACAATTATTTTTTTTAAAATATTTTTAATAATTTCTCTGGTGTTTAAGAATATTCACATTTCCAGGCAGTTGCCACCCTCTCTTTCTTTTTCTTCTTCCCATGAGGTCCGCTGGCATTCCATGCTATCTTTTTTGTGTGTGTCTTGCTGCTGTTCTTTTAGATGTTTTGCCCAGAAGTTTTCCCGCATTTTAAGATAGTTAGTGTTTTCCTCTTATTTTCTTCCATTTTTCCATGTGGCCGACCTGTTATAACATAGAAGAAAAACAAAACAAAACAAAAAACAGGTTTTCTTGGGCAGGAGGAACATTGTGTTGTGATATAACTGGTAAATTCTGTGATAGATTCCATTGCTACAGAAGCAGGACCACAGGGCCCTACTTACGAGTATATATGAATAAACATTGTAACTGTGGGTGTAGCATATACTAACTAGGATGACCAGATGTCCCAATTTTATAGGTACAGTCCTGATTTTTGGGTCGTCTTCTTATATAGGCTCCTATTACCTGCCATCCCGTCCCGATTTTTCACATTTGCTATCTAGTCACCCTAATTCTAATGCTAAAGCTTCATTATATAACTGTACAGTGTACATATATTTTTGTACAGGAACTGAAAGATCCTCACTGTAGGGATGAAATGGCTGCTGCTCGAGGTGCTCTGAAGAAGAATGCTACTATGCTGTACACGGCATCTCAAGCGTTTCTCCGTCACCCTGATGTAGCAGCCACTAGGGCCAACAGAGATTATGTCTTCAAACAAGTACAAGAAGCAATAGCTGGTATCTCTAATGCTGCACAGGCCACCTCACCAACCGATGAGAACAAGGGGCACACTGGTATTGGAGAACTTGCTGCAGCACTAAATGAATTTGATGTAAGTATTAAATGTGTGCACAACATGACACACCTTTCAGGAAATGCTACGTACCTTTTGTCAAACAGAATTTGAACAGTATATGCTTGCTTTGTACACAGTGTTCTTTTGGTAGGCTGCAGCAAGCACGAGGCATGTAGTCTTTAAATTTTAATGAGAAATAGCTTTTGCTTTCAGTGAATGCTAGAACTTCCAAGCCATTGTTTGCGTTCTTCTGCTGTGACTGACAGAGGCAAAGTCTCTCCTCTTCTGTCTTAGCATCAGCAAAATCCTATCCAGCTAAACTGTTCAAGTTGGTTGGTAGTCTGATTAATCTGGTTGCCTTAGTTCCGTTAAAGAGTTGAGTTTTAAGAGTGTCTTTATCTACTTTACTGAAAAGGATAAGCTATGATTTATGATGATTTGGTTGTTGTCACAGGCAAAATCAGGGTAGGAAGATAGAAATACACGTTCTTCTCTGAAATGTTGAAGGAGCTATGCTTGACTGGTTGTTCATTAGATTCTTGCCCCTCACGTCCAGTAGAAACCTACGGGGATATTTTTAGAGAAGACCACTGCTACTAGCTTTTGTGCAGACAGGGTGCCACTGCCTTCAAGATTGAGGTGGTGGCAAGGTCCATGGTTAAAGCTTTGTCAATGACTTCTTAGTTCTAAGTTTCCCCCATCCCATTTTTGTGGAATGCCATTTAGAAGGCATTTTTGGAAAAGCTCTAGATACATAATTTTGTTGGCAGGGCCAGACAAAATTCACCCTGTGGTCTTTAAGGAGCTAGCTGAAGCAGTCTTGGAACCATTAGTCATTATCTTCATGAACCCATGGAGGACGGGTGATATCCAAGAGGACTGGAGAAGGGCAAACACAGTACTTATCTTTAAAAAGGGGAACAAAGAGGACCTGGGGAATTACAGACCTAACTTTGATATCTGCAAATATACTGGAACAAATTATTAAATAATTAATTTGTAAGCACCCAGAGGGTAATAGGGTGATAAATAATAGCCAATGTGGATTTATCAAGAACAAATCATACCAAACCAACCTAATTTCCTTCTTTGACAGGTTTCCAGGCCTAGTGGATAGGAGAGAAGCAATACACGTGGTATATCTTGATTTTATTAAGGCTTTTGATGCAGTCCCACATGATGATCTTATAAGCAAACGAAGGAAATGTGGTCTAAATGGAATTACTGTAAGGTGATGCAGAACTTGTTGAAAAACTATACTCAGAGAGTAATTTGCAATGGTTTGCAGTCAAACTGGGAGTATGTATCTAGTGGGGTCCCACAGGGATGTGTTCCTGGGTCAGTATTTTAATTCATGTCATAAAATGGAGTGAAAAGTATGGTTATCAAATTTGTGAATGACACCAAGCTGGAAGCAGTTACTAGCACTTTAGATCCAGGAGTTCATATTCAGTTCATGGTCCAGTATAACCTCCAGATCCTTTTCAGCACTGCCTAGTAGTTATTCTGTTTTGTACTTGTCATTTTTTCTTCATGAATGCAGTATTTCGTATTTGTCTTTACTGAGTTTCATCCTGTTGATGTCATACCAATTCTGTAATATATCAAGATTGTATTGAATTCTAAATGTAGATTCCAAGAGCAGAAGGGACCATTGTGTTCCTGTTGTCTGACCTCCTCTATAACACAGGCCATAAAACTTCTCCAGAATAAATTCCGAGAATCTATTGTTTAGAAAAATTGCCCGTCTGGATTTAAAAATTGTTGTGATGAAGAATCCACCATGATCCTTGGTAAACTGTTCCAATCATTAATTACCCTCACCCTTAAAAAAATTACACCTTATTTCCAGTCTGTCACGACCAGGCCATGGGCAATCATGCCTAGTGGTGAAGACAAGAGTTCAACCTATGAGTTAGAGCTGGGTCCAGGGTGAGTGGAGTACAGGAAACAAGCTGATCTATCAGTACCAGAGGAGCAGAAGCCAAATACCAGAACATGAGGGTCAACTGGAGTCATAAGCCAGCAGAGGCAAAGCCAGGGTTCAAAACCAAAACTCTGAAGCTACTGGGGAGCCAGGCAGGAGCATACACTGGATGCAGGCTGAGACCAGCAGGAGCAGGGAACTGGAATAAACAGGAACAAGGACTGGAACAAGGGCAAGTGCTGCTGTGAGTCTAGTATCCATTGAGCAGCCTATGAACTGCTGTGGGGGCCAGGCTTTTAAGCAGCACAGATAAAGTCAGGGGCTGTGGCTGTCTAAGAGGTCTAAGGCAGTGATTCTCAAACTTTTTTTTTCATGGACCACTTGAAAATTGCTGAGGGTCTTGGCGGGCCATTTAACGATCTTTCCAAATATTGTTTGTACCGTTAGTTAAGTATTGTAAAGGGCTTTGGATAAAAGTGCTATATATAAAAAAACCTTAATAATAATAAATATTTTTTAGTTCTACAAATAAAAGCACAAAACTCATATTTTAATAGCAGTAGTCTTACCTTTCTAATGAAATGGATGTGCCCTCTCTCCCCCACCGCAACAGCCCCAGAGCTGGGAAGGAGGGCTATTTCTTGCCAGTTGCCACAGCCCTGGGGTTAGGGAAAGTCGCCTCTTTCTCTGGCTGCTGCAGCCCAGCACATCCCAAATTTCTTCCACCTACTCCCTATTCCCCCCAAGGCCACCACCTCACCTTACATGTACATCTTCTCCAGGGTCCAGGCACCTAATTAATGGAGCCATGTCTGCGCGGCTCCATTAATTAGGTGGGTGGCCCTTCATTCTCTTGTGTGTGGCCACCCAGGAGTGCATTTTAGAGAGAACTATCCACAGACCACATGAATGGAACTCGCAGACCACTGGTGGTCCACAGACCACAGTTTGAGAACCTCTGGTCTAAGGCAATGCTGCTAGGCTCATTGGTTGCCTAGCAGCGCACTTAATTTGGGAGCAGGACAGCAGTTGTTCCTAGCTGATCTGGTCCCTGACACATCTGAATTTATCTAACTTCAGCTTCCACCTATTGGATCATGTTATACTTTCCTCTGCTAGATTGAAGAGCCCATTGTTAAATATTTGTTCCCCATGTAGGTACATATAGTCACCCTTAACTTTATCTTTGTTACTCTAAATAGATTGACCTCCTTGAGTCTACTACTATAAGGCAAGTTTTCTAATCCTGAATCCTCTCCAATTTGTTAACAACCTTCTTGAATTGTGGACAGCAGAACTGGACACAGTATTCCAGTAGCAGCTGCACCAGTGAAACATACAAAGATAAAATAACCTCTCTACTCCTGTTTATGCATCCCAGGATTGCATTCACTCTTTTGGCCACCATGTCTCTCTGGGAGATCTTTTTCATCAGATTATCCACCATTACCTCCAAATCTTCTTTAGAGTTACCACTTCCCAGAACATAATCCCCCATCCCGTAAGTCTGGCCTACATTCATTTCTCCTAGCTGTATACATTTACCCTTCGCCATATTAAAAAGCATAGTTTGCCTGAGCCCAGTTCACCAACCAATCTAGATCTCTCTGAATCAGTGACGTGTCGTATTTAGTATTTACCATTCCTACAATTTTTGTGTCATCTACAAACTTTATCAGTGATGGTTTTTTTTTGTTTTTTTTTTGCCTTCTAGGGTGTTGATAATGATGTTAAATAGTGTAGGGCCAAGAACAGATCCCTGCTAGACCCCACTGGAAATAGATTCACTTGATGATGGTTCCCAGTTTACAGTTACGTTTTGAGACCTTTCAGTTACTAGTTTTGAATCCAATTAATGTGTGCCATGTACATTTTCTTATTGTAGTGTTTAAATCAAAATGTTGTGCAGCACTGTCAGGAGGTCATCAGGCAACTCATCGCGGCTGGGAGCTGGCTTAGGAAGGTGCAGGTGGATGCTGGTGTAAGATCAGCTAGCAAGAGCCACTCCCTCTCCCCTTTTGTCTACTTGATCTTTCCTAAATATGTTATAATAATTGATGTTAGCATTCCAATTGTGCTAATCATCCCACTAGGTGTCAATAATACCAACTAGATCAAAATTATACTCATATATGAGCAATTCCAATTCCTCTTGTTTGTTACCCAGGTTCCTAGCATTACTGTATAGGCAATTCAATAATTTCTTCTCTTCATTCCTTTGTTTACTTGATTAATTTTGTTCTCAACATCTATATTTTGTGCTAACAGTGCTTATATCTTCACTCTTTTGACCCTTCCCATTTGCTGTTAGTTTAATTCCCTCCTGACTACTCGAGCCAGCGTATGCCCAGGGAGATTGGCTCCCCTTCTACTCAATCCCCATAGATGGACCAAAGTTCCACAAAACCAAAGCTCTCCACACTACACCACTTACCTAGCCAGCAATTCACTTCTGGAATCTTTTTATTTCTGTCTTCCCTTGCTTGTGGGACAGGAAGGATCACAGAGAGGATGGCTTGGACATTCTTCTTCAGCATACTTCTGAATTCCCTGAGGTCTTCTGTTTTCTGCAGGAGTTCCTGAAACATATAGTATCATTAGTGCTGATATGAACCATCACCAATGGATCCTTGCCTGTAGACTTCAGAAGCCTGTCCAATCTTAGAGTGATTCTTGTGTCTTGGCTCCAGGAAGGCAGCACACTGTTCTGCTGTCCGCATGTCCCCTGCAGAATGGTCATTCACTTCTTCAGAATATTGAATCTCAAACAAGAAACATATGTCTTTCTTGGAGTGTTGGAGAACTATTTGCAGGTAAGCTTGATTATTTTTTTATAGGTTTGGTCAAACTGCCATCCACACATGTCTTCTATATCTCTCTCCTTTCCCTGGGATATGCTGGAATTTAAGAGGTATCTTCCATAATTTCCATGGTGAGGACTTCATATGGATTTGAAATTTCCAGCTGCGTGGAATTCCTGCTGCTGCTCTTCTCTCTGGAGGCCACAGTCTGGCTATCCTCATCTGTCTCCAGTGATATAGAATGACACCATAACCTTTTGCCTCCTCTCTGACTTCCACTCTTGCCAATTCCTTTTATGCCCATCTCCATTCTTCCTTGAACCTGGACTACTGCTGTTTTCTGAACTTCCTTGTCTAGGAACTCTTCAGCTTCTCTTATTTTCATTAGTGTCTCAACTTCCTCTTCCTATCCAATAATCTTTTCCTTCAGTGTAGCCACCAATTTACATTTCATGCACAGGAAATCTCACCTGGCTTCAGGCAGGAAGAGAACATGGCACATCTGTTGCAGGCCACCACCACTGTTCCATCACTGGCCATCCTAATATCACACATAGAGCTGAGCCTGGAAGGAAAGCCTCTCACACTCCCTCTCCAAACTCTTTCGGAAACTCCCCTGTTAGCTGCTCTGTTTGTGGCTTTTGAGTTCACCTAGCAAGTGACTTTGTATACCAAGTCTTCCCTGCTTAATTCAGCACAGCTCCTCTCCTCTCCTCACCACCAAGGTGAGGTATGTCAACACTGCAGTGTAAACCTGTGTTTATTAACTGGGCTTGAGCATCTATGCTAATTTGTAGCCTCAGGTTAGAAATTGTTGAACCCTTGGTCCTGGTCTGGAGCTTCAGCATCTACACTGCATTATGTGGGCCTCGGTCCAAACAACCAGATTCCAGACTGCCCAGTGCCTTCCCAAAATGTGGCCGCTCTAGCCCTTTGTCCATGGGAAGACTTGACTGTCCAGAGGACAAATAAAATCAGCCTGTGAGATTGTGGGACACTTTTGGTGGCCTCCCAGAGGATAAGTCCAGTGAGGCTGCATCTGCATCTACAGTGGAAAGCAATAGAGCTTGAATCCTGGGTCCTGGCTTGACTCAGGCTCAGACATCCATCCCCATGGGGTTCTGGGACCTTGGGCCTGAGTCCTGGGCTAGTTCAATTTGTGTGTAGACGGAAGGGAGGTTATGCTTGAGCTTGAGTTCGAATCCTCGGCTTGGATTGCAGGCTAGACATACCCTCAGAGACGTCAAACAGCTAGGCTGATCCACTCTCCAGGGCCCTACTCAGGGCCCCATGGCCCAGCTCTGCAGCCTATATAGAGAGAACAAACAAGCAGTCAAACCAACAAACTTTACCCTAGTCTACCAAATGCATATCTAGACTCTGTGATCAAAGCATTTTGTCCCCACCAGGATGGACTACAGTCATTCATTATAGCAGAGCTGTCCCTCTGATGTGGTTAAGATAAAGATTAAACTATAAGATTAAGATTAATCTACAACTAAGATTAAGACCAGATTTCTGTTTGAAGCTTGACTTTGTAAATGCTCTAAGATCTATATGGTTATTTGGACTGCCTTGAAATTTAGTGTGCCTCATGGGGAGGCGTGTATGGTCAGTGATCCAATTTGGAGTCATTTGACCAAGAGATACAATCCCTGCAGAAAACCATGACAAACCCAACCTCCAGCTTTTCTTAAAGTTGACACATTCTGGGACTGTTTTTAGTGCACAGATAGGGATCAAACCAGGGTTCAGATCATTGCCCCAGAGACTCAAATATTCAAGAGTTATCCCAGTGGAGTCACTGGCACCCATCAGTCCTTTGGGGAAAATGAAATTAAAATATTATTTGAAAAAGAGTTTGCTTCTTCAGTTAGGCATGTGCCCAGCAGTTCTAATACTCCTGCACCTATTGACATGCCCAATTGATTAAATGAATATGTGCAGACAGAGGCGTTAACATGACTGTTAGCCTTCACCATTGTACACATGGGTTAAATAGTAGTTCTTTGAACCCCAATCACCCAATGTCATCTTGAAAGGCATTTGGCTAAAATATTTGTCAGATTTTTTTTTCTGTTTTTTTTTGTTTTTTTTTGAGGGGGGGTGGTAATCAAAGTATTTGTCTAAAAATTGTTGTTTTTTTAAAATTGACATAGAAATGCCTGCCATCAGTGGTGTGGGAGGGCATCTTAGGGGGCAAAGAAGTGGGGGGAATAGGAGCGAGATTCATTTGGGAGTTGCATCGAGGGGAGGGGTAAATGAGAATAGGTAGTAGGGGAGTGAGAGGAGTTGGGGGGTTCATGAGGAGGAGGGACATAGGGGTGAGTGACAGGAAGACTGGCAGAGAATAGCGTCAGGGGGCTGTCATCCCCACATTTCTCCTTCTGGGTGTGTGCCAGGATCTGGTGGCGATCTGAGGCCTTCTCTCCACCCCACCTGATGTGAGCTGGGATCTGGGTATCCCTTCCCCCAGTAGGGACTCTGATTGCCGCTATCTTCCTCCTTGTGTGTGTGCCAGGATTGGGGGGAGCCCTACTTATCTAGGGAATCTGAGCCCCTCTCCAATCCACCTGCAGCATGTGGGTTGGATCATGGGGGGCCTTGCCTCTTTGGGATGTCTGAGCCCTGCTCCTTGACCCCCATGTCTGTGCCAAGGGCTGGGGGGCCCTACCCATCTGTGGGTATCTAACTCCCCTCCATGTGCCTCCTCATGTGAGACAGGTTCTGGGGGGCTTGATTTTCTGGGCCGTGGGAGGGCAGCAGTCAGAGCCTCTCTCCCTACCTTCTCTCATGTGAGCTGGGATATCCTGGGTCTCTGCAGAGTGGGAGTGTCTGAACCCCTCCCTCTGTTTGTGCCAGGATCTGGGGGTCGGGGCCTGGTGGCCCCAACCTATCTCTGGGAGCCTGACCCCCTCCATGCCCCCTCATATAAGCCTGCTTCTGGAGGAGTCTTGCTTTACTGGGGAGGTGTCTGAACCCCTCTCCTTAGCCCCTCCCCCACAAGAGCCTTTCCCCTGGTATGTCTAAGCCCCACTCCCTCCCTCTGTGTATGTGTACCAGGATCTGTGAAGCCCCTACCCATCTATGGGAGTCTAACACTCCCCCACCATTGTATGAATTAGGCTCTTGGGGGAATTGAGCCCTATTCTTTGCCCCCTTGATATGAGCTGGGATCTGGGGTGCCTTCCCCCTCTAGGGGGTCTGAGCCCATCTTCCTACCCTTCCACTTGGCCCATGTGAGCCACAATCTGGGGAAGCCCTGCTTGTCTGGGTGGGGAGCTTAGAATCGCCATGCTGGGCACCTGTATCAAGAACACGCTATGGACACTGGGTGAGGAGCTGAGTTTCTGATTGCTTGACAGAATCAGAAATTCTCCAACATGGAGGAAGGGGAATGAGAACACCCGCTAACATGAGTGGAGCAGTTTTCATTGCTCTGAGCAATTTTTTCAGGTTGCAATCCTCTCCACTGGGCATCCTCTTTAACCTGAGAACATCTCATTCAGATGTGTAGCTCACTTCACGCCTCTCCCAGCCTGCTGTGCTGCTGATAGCTGTGTAGTGCCCCTCCCCTCCCTTCTCCACTTTCTCTGACAGCAGCGGAGCAGCAGCTCTGCTAGAGGTAGGGTCATGCCATTCTGAAAGGGCAGGAGCTGCCACTGGAACGCCTCCATTCTGCCTTAGCAATGGTTTTGGGGCATTCAGTTGTAGCTAAGTTTGAAGGTGGAAGCAACGTAGATGATCCATCTCACTTAGAACGTAAGAACTTGATTCCTCAGCAGGCTGGGGCTTTTCAATCACTTTGCAGTTGTGATCCACTTGTCTCCTTGTCTGTATTGGGGCGAATAAGAGCAGAGGAAGGAAACAGGGTTACGGGATCTAGGGAGGTAGAAGGAGCAGAGGGGACAGGAGCTAGGGTAAGGAATGCATTGGAGCACTGGAGGAGAGGAGCTGGAGCCAGGAGATTGTGGATAGGAGGAGGCCAGGGTGAGTGTGTGGATGAGAGCAGAGGGGGACAGACTGTGCCCACTAGAGAACACTCTCCTCCAGAACCTGGAATTGAACCCAGGTGTCCTCAGTCTCTGTGGTCCCCTGCTATCCGCAAATAGCTGTGAAACCCACCGGTAAAGTATATGGGATCATGTAATTAAAGATTGTGTCATAATGCATAGCAAGAAGGAGGGCAGATTGATTTGCAGAGCCAGCCTCAATTCTGGCATTTTCTGGCCTTTGAGTGTTTGACTTTCAGGGGCGGCTCCAGGCACCGGCGCACCAAGTGCGTGCCTGTGGCGGCAAGCTGTGGTGGGCGGCCTGGTTGTTGCGATGAGGGCGATTCGGCAGTGGGTATGCCAAAGGCATGGGACCGGCAGATCACCCGCAGAAACACTGCCAAATCCTCATGACCAGTGGACTGCCTGCAGGCGTGCTGCCGAAGGCTGCCTGACTGTCGTGCATGGGGCGGCAAAAACCATAATTGACTTTGCAATTGAAGCATTGCTGTAACATACGTTTTTAAAATGTAATTTATTATTTTGATTGTGGTAGTGTCCTAAATGTTTTCCACACTCAGAAACAGACCCCAAAGTGTGCCTTTTAAGATGAACATCAGTACTCTGTTTTCTGCATTAGCTACCATGCACAGTCCCAGGTACAAAATGAAGGTGCTGGTTAGGATCTATAAAACCCTAAATGAATCTGAGTTATCTGAGAGCTCTTGAGAGAACAGCTTTTGTCTTCCCCCTGTTGTTCTATCTATTTTTTCCTTGGATTTAACACACTGTAGTGGCTGATGACATGGCTTCTCAATGGGGAGCCTATGTCTCTGGAATATGTTCCCTCTGCTAGAGCTTGGTACCTTCAGTGCACATTGTAAGACACAATTCGTTTTATCAAGGTTTTCCTCTGTCTATACAGGGGTATTTAATGTGCCTTTGATTGCCTCTTCCAGAAACAAATTGTGTGACACGAATTAATTTAATAGCTGGGATGGGAAAGTTGTGTGATTCTATGTTAAAAGGGTTCTGTTATTGAGGAAAAAGTTTAAAATTGTTTTTGTCTGGGGTTTTTTTAATGATTTTTTTTATACTGTATGGTGCTGTATTTCTTCTATGCTAGGTGTCAATTTAAATGGTCTAGCAAATATTGGAAGCCTTGGAAATGGTCAATTGCTTAATCAATATCGACTTTATTAATCCTATTTTTTTTAATTTTTGCCATAAATATGTTGTTAAATGCCATGTAATCTTAAGATTGCCATTATGTTAATATGTCTTTAAAATTATTGATGTTTATCACTGCTAGCATGGAGCAGAATTGTTAGTACAGTGCCAAAAGCCTTAATAATACATAAAAGGACAAATTCATCTCTGGCAAATTTCTTGACTTCAGCAAAAATAAACCTGATTATGAAGGGTCTGAAATTGGCAAAAAACAACAAAAAATCTTTGTGTAGAAATTGCAGGACCCTATGTGTAAAGTATGTCCCGCTTGGGTTTAAACTCATTTTTGATTTTTGCTTTTCAAAACTTCTTTTTGCCCATAATAAATGTTCTGTATCTTCTGATTAAACTGATCATATTTTTCATATTGAAGTCATTGTGGCTTTAAACTGTGGGTCAAGATTTTAGGAATCTCATATTTTTCAATTATCTGTACACATTATTTTTAACTCCCTTAATGGTGAGAATCCTATAAAATGATCACAGTTTGATCTAATTGTACTTTGGATCTTGCACAGGAGTCTTTTGCACATGGTATGGACAGCAGAATTTTGAAACTGACCATAATCATGTGATGCTTATCAGTTTCAAACTGATGCTGCCACTACAATCTGGAAAGGGCTACTGTTCAATGCAACAAGTGCCATTGTGCTTAGTGATAATAAATGCATTGATATATGGGACTGAGAAGACTATGCAGATCATCTGGTAGGATCCCCTGATTCTTCGTAGGAATATTCAGCCATCATTCCTCTTTCAGGTATTCTCTTTTCACACTTTTGCATGGTGTTGCTAGTGTAATAGATTCATGTGGGATATGTAAAATCATAGTTATGTCATTCATGACCTGTAAGTATACTTGTAAAAAATGTATGTCTTTTTCTTTGTAATATTCAGAAGCAAAAAGGAAGTTATTTTCATGTGTCCACTTTTCTGAGGACGCAGAGTATTCATTTGAATATAATCTTGGTTTGTCCGCCTTTAGCCACTTTCACCTGAATGCTTAGCTGCAAACAGGGACTTACTCAGCCTTGTTCTTGAGGCTGAGACATCACTCTCTTTAGCCTTAAGATTACCTATCCAACAAATGTAGCTGCAGTTCTGAGATGATTCTGAAATCACCTCTCTATGTGCTAACAGCTCAAACAGGCCAGCATGACTGCAGCACAGGAAACAAGGAGATACAGAGTAGCAGGGGGTAGTCGTCTTAGTCCGTATCCACAAAACAACAAGGAGTCTGGTGGCACCTTAAAGACTAGCAGATTTATTTGGGCATAAGCCTTTGTGGGTAAAAAAACCTCACTTCATGCAGAAGTGAGGTTTTTTACCCACGAAAGCTTATGCCCAAATACATCTGTTAGCCTTTAAGGTGCCACCGAACTCCTTGTTGTTTTTAAGGGGATGGAGAGAAGCTTCTGACTCTCCTTATGATAGTATAACTTCAGCAAGGGAAAAGAATACTACTGTTAATCCTTTTGGTTGAGTAATTAGCATTGCTACATTAATCTTTCAGTATCTTCTGTAGTAAAAAACTTGCATGAGCGGTAACCTGGTTTTTGATATGAAGTATACGCTAAAGGAACACCTATTATAGGGCAAAAGAATCATTCTGCACTAAAGCAAAAAGAGTGCAGATTTGTTCTTAAGCATAATCCCACTTGAAACTTCTTTCGCTGAGCTACTGCAAATTTCAAACTCAACTTTCCATGGTTCAAAACATTGCTGTAATTTACAAATACCTACATTGTTAGTGATTTGAAGTACTTTGTGAACCAAAATAGCCTGACATTTAGTTTAAAGCTTAAATTAGGTTGTACCTATCTTAAACACTTAAACTGTCATCTTTAAATAATTTCACATGGTAATTGTCATATTCTATGACATGTTGATTGTATGCTGCAATAGAACAGTTACATCTGTATGATTTTTATGTATCTTAGTCTCTGGAGGAGAACTATAATTTACTAGACTTTGAAAATATTTTCTATAGGAATGAAAAGAGCTTATGAATCCATTTAGTCAGAGTTTGACACTTTGAAATATTGTTTAGTTTTAGAATTTTTCTTTTGTTTTAAACAGGAGATAGTAAGTGTGTAGTAAAAGCAGCAGAGAATCCTGTGGCACCTTATAGACTAACAGACGTTTTGGAGCATGAGCTTTCGTGGGTGAATACCCACTTCATCAGATGCATCTGACGAAGTGGGTATTCACCCACGAAAACTCATGCTCCAAAATGTCTGTTAGTCTATAAGGTGCCACAGGATTCTCTGCTGCTTTTACAGATCCAGACTAACACGGCTACCCCTCTGATACTAAGTGTGTAGTATTTGACATTGCCTATATTTAATGTAAGTATTATTGCTCTTGGTTTCAACTGGATAATTTGATATTAATTAGGGTTTGATGTTTAATTTCCAGACTATTTATCTGACTCTCTAGATTTTTGTTATGACCAATAACATACATACAAAAAGTATTTTTCTTAAAGAAAGAGAATAAGATATAATAGAAGAAAGGACAATCATTTTTTTAAAATATATAAAATGCAAAGTGGTGTTATAAGCAGAACTAGTTGTTCCTCATATAGGTAAAATTTCCTAACACTTTCCACTGTGAGACCTTGTTTTCAGTTCTGTATAGTTTTGTCAAACTTAAGACATTTACGCTGATAATATTCCTGGTTTTTGTTTTTGTTTTTGTTTGTTTTGGAGTTTAAGCTAAAATGATTCAGCCATTTTCAAAGATGAAATACATTGTTTTCCCCATGTTAAAAAGTTCTTACAAGTGTCTCACTGAGAAGCTGTAATGCCTTCATGCTTTGTAGCAGGGTTTCAAATTGGGCGTGAGGTTGGTTTGGTGTCAGGGATGTACCTTTTGCTGGCTCCATAAAAACTTGGCCAACTTATAAGCATTTGAGTAATCTTGGTCCATGCATGCTCAGTTGAGACTTGTTAAAAATTGGTTGCTAAATTCTCCAAAGATTCCATAAACGCTGAATATGCTCCATCCTCGGAGCTGAGCTGGACTTTTCCTGCATTTGTTCCTCCTGGTATCCAAAGACTGCTGTGGCACAAAGCACAGGAACTAAGAGCATCAACATAACTCATACCATGAATCAATGATGCTGCATAGCGTACAAAGATCCATTTTGATGTTAGTTATCCATGTTAAGGCTCTGTAACATACATGTAAATCTATTCCCCAAAATACTCATAAAATCACTTCACTATTATTTTATTCTATTACCAGATAACACTAGGTGTGTATGTTTGCCTTAGAGTGACCAGTCTATAACAGTAGCTACTGGGGCCATTGGCTACTTATCCCTGACATGTGACAGAACTGTATCATTTTGGGAAACTCTGACCCATGCCATGCTTCTTATCAGCACTCCTGTGTGTCATACCTCCTGTGTGTCAGAACAAATTGAATCTTGGGCAAAAATGGAGCAAATTAAGCCATTTGAATACCTTCATTTGGAATACCTTAACCTGGTTGATAACTGAAGGTGATAGCTGGAACACTTCCAAACTTTTCTGGAGGCAAATGATATTGTAGAGAAATCCATATTTAACCATCAACACTGCTGCAGGTTGAAGGCCCCATCTACAGTGTGGTCTTTTGGAAGGAAAAAGAAGACTCCAAACTGCTAGACAAACTAATTCAAATGTTTCAATAATTCTGTGATCAATGGAAGCCTGTCATTTTGGAAAATACCTTTTCTTTATTACTAATCAGCTGCCATATTAAATGATTGGTCATTATCTTACAGACCTATATAATAAAGCTAGATCATGTGAATTTGCACTTAACAGACAGACTGTTACAAAGTGAATTATTTGTTATATAACTGATAAACAAATCGTAGTAAAGTTATTATGAGAAACTGACTTGGCTTTGGGGCCAAAAATGGAAGTTTGCAGGGCTAGTGAAAACAGTGCTTCTTAAATGCAATGAAAGTTCTGGTGTGCATCTAGTGAAAACTGCATACCAAGGCACAAAACAGAATACAATGGTATACAAATACCAGAAAACACTTTGGTTTGTAATACATGTGGGAACAGTCACAGTGTGAAACAAAAGTGCTCAACATAAGAGGAACAATGTCATGTAGGCAATAAAAGTGACCATTTTGCAAAACCATGTTGTTCTCAAAACAAATCACAAAGAAATAAAAAGCAAACTACATTAATGAACATACAATTACAATACAAAGCTATGATGATGCTGGCACAGAACTGTCTGTTAGATCTCAGTATATTTATAAAGCAAAGGTATACAATAGCTTGGTTTGTGACACTGCAAATTAATTAATTAATAGTAAATATCAGAATAGAAACTGGAGCAGTATATAATGGAATCACAGCAAAAAAAAATGGAATCATTTACAAACAAAGATTGAGAAGCGTGTATAGAAATTCTAAGCTAAACTTGTCTAAATACACATGATTCCATATATGATCAGCTTGTCTACCAAACAGGATACAGATCTTATTCTTAAAGAATTTGATGAGGCGTTACTGAACTTGGATGCATTAAGAGTATAAAACATTACAATGGTATAGGTCACAATGTCCCATTAAAAACGCGCACAGAACATAAAGTCCCAGTAGCACTGGGAAACAAAAGTAAAAGCTGAAACTGATCAGGTGTGAAAATTAGATGTTGTTGAACAAATAGACAGAACTGACGTAAACAAAATTGCCTTGTAATAAAACCAAAAATAGTAAAGGATTTGTATAGATTCGAAAGAATAAGGCCATCCACCACAAATGCTTCCTCTTTAGAACAGTGGAGGAGATCATGCCTAGGCTTCAAAATGCAAGACCCTTTTCATTTTTCAATAGGAACCAATAGTTTTGCCAAGTACAACTTGGCAAAGAATGCAAAACCTTCACCTTCAAATTTTCCTTTGGATGGATTAACCTTTATATGATTTCCCCTCAGCAATCTCTAACTCATTCCCACCAGATATCGTTGAGGCTAAGAGTTTGGTAAGATTTTTAAAAAGGATGGGACACTTCTATGGATAATGAGAACAACCAAAGATACAATGATTAAAAAAAATATTGAACAAGGGCTATAAACTCTCATGCTTCTGGGCTTAAGTCAACCTGTGGGTGAGTGGGCTACGAAGAAACTTCTTCTGTGGGCAAGTTATTCCATGAATATCTACCTAGGATTTCTTGAGCTTTCCTCTGAAGCATCTGATGCTGGCCGCTGTCAGACTAGACAGACTACTAGTCTGATCCAATATGGCAATTCCTGTATTCTACATATGTTTGAGGGTCTGACTGTGGGGTGGAGCTAATCGTTCTGTCCTGTTGAACTGGGATGGTAATAATCAAGAACACAAGAAACTGTGTAATGTTCTGCAGCTTGCCTGAGAAAAGAACCTTACATTGATGTGAAAGACGTCTTGGCATATGCTGAAATTCCCCCTTCCCCTTCCAAAATTCACACTGCTCCTCTTCCCTAATAAAGTTCAGTTAATTTAGGCTACCTCTTTTCAGGGCTTCTTGGAGCTGGTACCCCTTGTAGACTCAAAAGTTCCTCAGTCTCACATATAGTACATCTCTGGCAGCTCTGGGCCCCCTACTCTTTCTGCCACTCCTCTGCTTACAGGAGCAGAGAGGCTTCTGAATGAGGGAACTGAGCTGCCCAGGTATTGATGGTTTTGAAGAAGATGAGAAAAATATAGCAATCTGAGCTGTTGTCTGCCACCCTAAAAGAGAACCATCACCTCCCGGTCCCCTCCACTACTTCCCGCAGGGGACTTCTGCTTACTCCATTAGGGGAGAGGAGGAAGAGAGAGGAGCATAAATCAGAATGTCTCCAACTGAAGTGGAACAGTTGAGCAGCAGGATCGGTCTGCCCTGGAATGCAGAGCATTTGAGTGATCTGAGCCAGAACTCTGTCCTAAATGTCTCTATTAGTGTGTTTAGATAAGTGGGCTATGTTGGTTTGTGGAAATTGGTTTTTTAGAGGGCATGGTAACTGTAGACAGTGGAACTCATTGGATACTCACCTCCGTCATGCAGCACAGAAAAAAACCTTTTGTAAACCATGTTATTATGCATGGGACTCCAGCGTGTTGCGCCTGTATTATTCAGCAAGTCTCTCCTGCCTTCTATTTTTTGTAGAAGACTACCACCTGGCGGACTCTTGAATTATTTCTATTTCTATTTCCTATATAGCATTTCCTTTCCCTAGTAAGTTATTACAGAAAGATACAGCAATTCACCATGAATATGATTTAGATTTTATTATACAATTAATGATAAAATGATAATGATAAAATACTGTTTTTTGTTTCTTTTTTGGATGCCAAAAATGAACTTAAAAGCTAATGGAAAAACCAAACCACTTGCACAGCATCCTTTATTATTTATTATTGAATATATTTACCATGTAGTGAATTGAACATGGAGAGTAGAGCAGAATAGTAATCATTTTTTTTAATTCACACAACTTTCTGTGGTGTAAGATCATCCAAATGAATGTGTGTGCAGATATTTAAAGTGAACAAATTAAACCAAAGCCATCAACATCTGTTTTTCTTATTATGTGTTAGCTGTAATCAGAAAAATGTGAGGAAGTAGGATTCTAGACCACAAAGTGGATAAATGAATTGCAATACTGCCACTATGACTTTGTAATAACTGAGAGACATCAAGCAATGCAACTAGAGCTATTAGATGCCTGGAATATAATTTTCTTAATTTTATAGATTTTTGAGGGTAGGACACTTCTTTCGTCTGAGGTAGTTATATGGCTCCTATTACTGTAGTATCGGAGGGCCTCACCATCTTTTAATGTATTTATCTTCACACCACCCTGGGTGTTAGGGAAGTACTATCCTTATTTTACAGTTAGCACAGATTGATTAAGGCCCAGATCCTCAAAGGTATTTATAATCCTAACTTCCATTGAAATAAATGGAATTTTTTTAAAAAAAATGTAGAATGGAAATACAAATTAATTTAGTGTTTTTGTTGTACAGTCATCCTGTAATTTATTATTGAATAGCTTTATCATGCAATAAAGAGAGGGAGTATAGAAGAATAGTAACCAATGCCCACTGGATTAGAACAAATTGATATTAAGACAGATTTACTTCTAAAAGTTTTGATAGATTCTCTTTAGATTCTGCCATGGGGAGGGGCAATTTTTGTTGTCTTTAAAAAGATTGGGGAAAACAAACAAACCAACAAGCCTCATTCTTCTCCTTAATGAAAATATCATTGCATTGACTTTTGTATTATGTGTAAAATTATGATTTATTAATACTTGGGGGGCGGGGGAGGATCTATAATCCATGAAGCTGTCTGGTGAAGTGCATAAACATTAAAATTAAAATAATTTTTTTTCAAAGGAAGTTATCTAAGCCTTTCTCCCATGCTGATTCTTCTTTTACTTTTCAGATATGTGCGTACACAGGCCATTAGAGCAGTTTTCATCTGTACAGGCCAGTTCTTGCAAACCTTTTAATAGGGGTAGTTAAGAATATAAGAATAGCCATACTGGGTCCGACCAAAGGTCCATCTAGCCCAGTATCCCATCTTCCAACAGTGGCCAATGCCAGGTGCTTCAGGGGGAATGAACAGAACAGGTAACCATCAAGTGATCCATCCCATCACCCATTCTCAGCTCCTGGCAAACAGAGGCTAGGGACACCATCCCTGCCCAGCCGGGCTAACACTCAGTTTTGTTGTCACTCTTCACTGTCTGCTTTGGACTTAACGGCCTTGAGTAGTTTTGTATCATCTTCAAATTTTGTCACCTCACTATTTACTCCTTTTTCCAGGTCATATATTAATATATTGAATAGTGCTGGTCCCAATACAGAACCCTGGGGTATACCACTATTTACCTCTCTTCATTTTGAAAACTGACCTTTTATTCCTACCCTTTGTTTCCTATCTTTTAACCAATTACCAATCCATGAGAAAACCGTCCCTCTTTTGCCATGGCATCTTATTTTGCTTAAGAGCCTTTGGTGAGGGACCTTGTCAAAGGCTTTCTGAAAATCTAAGTTACCTATATCCACTGGCTCACCCTTGCCACATGCTTGTTGACACCTTCAAAGAATTCTAGTAGAGGGGTGAGACATGATTTCCCTTTACAAAAAAAATGTTGACTTTTCTCCAAGAAATCAGGTTTGCTATAGTTTCAACCAGTGATGAACTGCCAAAATATTAACAGGTTCCCTCCTCCTCGCCCCACGAGGGGGTCGTGTCCCCTCCAGGGGGTTGTGCCCTATCCACCCTCCCCATGTTCCTTGAAGGCCCCCGCCGGGACCCCTGACCCATTCAACCCCTTCCCTGTCCCCTGACTGCCCAATGCTGCCCCATCCAACACCTCCTCTCATTCCTGATGGCCCCCCGGGACCCCTGCCCCATCCAACCATCCCTTCTCTCTATCCCTGACTGTCCCCCACTGCCTCATCCAACCCCTGCTCCTTCCTGACTGCCCTCCGGGACCCTTGCCCCCATTCAATCCCCCTGTTCCCTGCCCTCTGAGCACACTGACCCCTATCCACCCCTCCACAACCCACCAAACTCCCCTGCCGTCTTCCAACACCCCCTCCCTGCTGCCTGCCCCCTTATCGCATTGCCTGGGGCCAGGGCCGGGGCCGGATCCGGGTCCGCTCAACTGGGACCGGGACTGGAACCAGTGCCACAGGGACCGAGACTGGCGCCACGGGGCCCGACTCCCCGGGCCGGGCCAGAGCTGCTCGGCTGGGACCGGGACCAGGACCAGCGCCGTGGGGCCCGACTCCCTGGGCTGGGACCGGGACTGGCGCCGCTCGACCGCAACTGGTGCGCAGGGCCAGAGCCAGGCCAGAGCCACTGGGGCCAGATCCCGGGGTGCTTGGTCGGGACCAGGCTGGGGTGCTCAGCCGGAGCCAGGCTGGAGCCAGACCAGTGCCAGGGGGAGCCACTCAGCCAGAGCTGGACAGGGTCGCGCCGTGCCTCCCTGGAGCCTTCCTTGTGCCCCCCAGCCCCAGCTTACCTGCCTGCTGCTTATTTCAGGCTTCCTGCGAACATCTGATTCGCGGGAAGCAGGGGAAGGGGAAGGGGACGAGAAGGAGGGCAGAGCATTCAGGGGAGGAGGGGGACGTGAGCTGGGGCCAGTGGCGGGGTGGACAGCAGCCCGAGCTTTTGTTAAATTTAAAAGCTTTTTTAGAACTGGTTGTCCTGTAAAAAACGGTTCTAAAAGGGTTTCTAAATTTAACAACAGGTTCCTGCGAATCGGCTCCAGCTCACCACTGGTTTCAACCAATTTGCCTGGTACTGAAGTTAGACTTACCAGCCTATCATTGCCGGGATCGTGTCTGGAGCCATTTTTAAAAATTAGTGTCACATTAGCTATCCTCCATTCATCTGGTACAGAAGCTGATTTAAATTATAATTTACATACCACAGTTAGTAGTTCTGCAATTTCACATTTGAGTTCCTTCAGAACTCGTGGGTGAATACCATCTGGTCCTGGTGACTTATTACAGTTAAATTTATCAATTTGTTCCAAAACCTCCTCTAATGACAACTGAATCTGGGACAGTTTCTCAGATTTGTTACCTAAAATGAATGGCTCAGGTTGGAGAATCTCCCTCACATCCTCAGCCATGAAGACCAATGCAAAGAATTCACTTCGTTTCTCCGCAATGGCCTTATCTCCCTTTAATGTTCCTTTAGCATCTTGATTGTCTAGTGGCCCCACTGGTTGTTCAGCAGGCTTCCTGCTTGTGATGTACTTTAAAAAAAAATGTGTTACTTTTTGAGTTTTTGGGTAACTGTTCTTCAAAAAATAACTGTTGGCCTTCCTGACTTCATTATTATACTTCACTTGCCAGAGTTTATGCACCTTTCTGTTTTCCTCAATAGTTCTTACTACTGTGATTAGTCCAGTTGTCATCAGGCGTGGTAATAAATATCAAAAGCAAATCTGTGGTCCCACTGAAGGCCAAAACGCCCACTGATATCAATAGAGACAGTATTTCACACCAGTTTTTTGGAGTTTACTCAATGCCTACTAACCTGGGTAAATAATGCCAGTGCTGCCATGCCTCTGAAGCCAAGCACCTGCAATGTAAGAGTTAAACAGTTGAGCACTGTTAGTTGTACAGTTTAACTGTAATTTGTTGTCATCCAATTTCCAATTTAAATATATATATTTTAAATTTAACTTACTACCTCTCTCTAGCTTTTCTTAAATTTTCTCTCTCTTCCTCGTTTTGCACTTCTTATCCTTATCTCTCCTACTACCACCACCTCTCCCTTTCCATTACGTTCTCTTCCCTTCTCCCCTTTGTTCTTTACCTCCAAAATACTCTTAATATCATATTTTGTTTTTGTAACTTAGCCCATCACTTCCTTGCTGTCTTACTTACATGCACTCCACCACTCTTTCACCCACATCACCTCAGATGTAGGGCTTGGAAATTGGACCAGATAGCCAATAGCCAGAGAACCAAGCCAGTAAACAAGAAAGATTGGAGACTTCTCTCTAGGCCACTGCCAGTCCAGGAAGGAAGCCAACCCTTCTTCCTCACCAGCTTCTGAGAAAATGTAGGTATTGGCATTCCTATCAGGTTGCTTTCCTAGTCTCTACTCATGAGCTCCAACTATTCAGGTTGCACTTTTTTTTTGAAGATGGCTAAAGTGATGAGCTATCTGAGATGCTATGTAGCTATTTGTGGGCTTAGGAAGACAACACTGCATTGGTTTTCACTAGTTTGAGATTTGGAAGTTTTTCCAAACCCTTGAAAAACATAAGAGCTAGAACTTTTATTTGTAATTAAACCTTTGCTTCTGCAGAAGTTAATGATGTTTTCCCAGAAACTCTTACTTGCCACAGGCTGGTGAGTGGTGTAAGTAGCACACCTAGTAGTAAGGTTTTGCAAGATTGGGTTTTAAATGTAAGAGTACGTCTACATTATGGGATTATTCCAATTTTACATAAACCGGTTTTGTAAAACAGATTGTATAAAGTCGAGTGCACGCGACCACACTAAGCACATTAATTTGGCAGTGTGCGTCCATGGTCCGAGGCTAGCGTCGATTTCTGGAGCGTTGCACTGTGGGTAGCTATCCCGTAGCTATCCCATAGTTCCTGCAGTCTCCCTCGCCCCTTGGAATTCTGGGTTGAGAGCCCAGTGCCTCGCGTTTCTCTCCTTCCTCCGTTGGCTTCGCTCCTATCCTCAACTTGGTCTCCTGTCCTTACGTTCACATGGCATCTTTCTGTATTTCTACCCACTCATTCAGGATGAGCTCTTTCATTGCAGATTAACTTCCATGATTTCCGAGAACTTTGTCTGCGGTTTCTATTTTCCTCGCCTATCTGAGTGCTTTGGATGGAGTAGGGAGACTTGAAATGTGCAGCTGCATGAGTGAGGGAAAAAAAGAGAGAGAAGTATTTAAAAGTAAATTTTACAGACAATTGGTTATTACTTTTCATAGTGAAAAACACTATTACCTTTAATAGCACATGTGATTTCAATCAAGGTCGCATTGATCTTTAATAGGTCCTGTGCAGGTCTGGTGATTAAGATCTCACAGACGCGTCCGGGCTTCAGAATTCAGCTCGCCTGCAGTCATGCCATTGTCTTTTCGGCTTCTCCAGCCTTATTAACAGTGCCCTCTTTGATGCTTCTTTCCTGTTACAACATGCAGCAGCAGAAAGCCAACCCCCCTCATCCAATTCTCTGCATGACTTGCTTTACCCCTCCCCCCACCGGCCATGGCTTGGTATCCTTGGGCAGATCACTGCTATTCCCCCCCTTTCCCCCTCACCGCTGTGGCTGGTAGCTGGATATTCTCGCTGCCAACGCAAAACGCTCAGCGCTATCTTCCTCCCGCTCCACGGGGTAATGATGGATTTTTTTTAGCACAGCCAAGTAGGAAATGGCATATTCTGTCTATTATTCCTTGATTTTTTCCAACGTTCCCATGAACGATTCCCCTGCTGGGATACAGATCCGAGGATAAAGAACGGATGTTTCTTGATGTCACAGCATCACCGTAACCATACCAGCTGATGCTTTGTTCTGAATGTATACCGATTTACTTTTACTCAGGCTTGGGTCAAGTGTCCTACCATGGTGACAGAACAAGTTGCTTACCCAGGAACCTTCTGCAAGGCTTTTGGAGTAGTACCTCAGGAGGCTTTATTGGAGATGTCCCTGGAGGAATTTTCGCTCCATCCCAGAATGTTATAACTTTTCCAGTAACATTTACTGCTGCGATGCAATCCAATGCCCTATGGCATCCTTAAATGTTGCTATACCAGTTTTTAATTATAATAGGTATCGTTCACTCAGGAGGTCTATATCCTGCTCCGTCTAGGCTAGTGGGTTGTGTGGCGGGGCTGGGGGTATCGCTGGGGTCCTCCTAAATCCCGGGCTGGGTCACTGTTTTTATGCTGGTGTTGGCTCTGCATGTTCGTTCCTCTTCGTCCTCCTTCCTCCTCCTATCTTCCTCCGCGACTCCTCAGCCCTGGTTGGATTTAACTCCACCTCGGGGATGCACGACAGGGTGGGTAGCTGGTGGTGCAGCCCCCTAATGCCTGCCACTCAGCATAAAGCCGGCCATATTCAGCCCTGACCCGGACCTTCCCGCATGTTTTCGGCCCTGACCCGGACCTTCCGGTTTGCTGCTTTGGTTTTCTGGTAGGCTTGTTTGAGCTCCTTAACTTTCACTCTGCACTGCACTGAGTCCCTGGTGTGGCCATTTTCCATCATAGCCTTGGAAGTTTTTTCAAATATTTTTTCATTTCATCTTTTGGAACGGAGTTCTGTTAGCACAGAATCCTGTCCCCATATAGCGATCAGATCCACTACCTCCCGTGCGGTCCATGCTAGAGCTCTTTTTCGATTCTCAGGAGACTGCATTGCTACGTGTGCCGATGAGCTCTGTGTGGTCACCTGTGCTGATCAGAGCTCCACGCTGGCCAAACAGGAATGAAATTCAAAAGTTCGTGGGGCTTTTACTGTATACCTGGCCAGTGCATCCGAGTTCAGATTGCTGTCCAGAGCGGTCACAGTGGTGCACTGTGGGATACCGCCCGGAGGCCAATACCGTTGATTTGCTGCCACACTAAACCTAATCTGATATGGTAATACCGATTTTAGCGCTACTCCTCTCCTCGGGGAGGAGTACAGAAATCGATTTAAAGAGCCCTTTATATCGATATAAAGGGCCTCGTAGTGTGGATGGGTGCGGCGTTAAATCGGTTTAACGCTGCTAAAATTGGTTTAAATGCATAGTGTAGACCAAGCCTAGGAAACACAATCATGAGTCAAGAGTAATATTACTTAGAGGAATTATTTCTGAGGAGAGTATTTAAAAAAATCCTCTACTTGTGCTTTTGGTAAATGTTTTAAAAATTTGTTACAATTTTTGTTTCTATTTGATAGAATAATTTGTTTTTCTGTTCAAGGAGAAACATTATAAATCTGTTTCGTATTATTGGAACAAATTTCTTTTTTCATTAGTGATAAATTGATGAAATTTCAATTAGTTTTCATTTTTATGTACTTTGGGCTTCATAAAATACATTTGTGCAGTGTATATATATCTGACTACCCTCACAGATTTTATTCAAGCTGCAAATTATTTGCTCTTTTTTTAAGGTTTCTTAAAAAACAAAACAAAACTTCAGAAATGATAAATCATTCATAATTTAAGCAGTTATGAGTCACTGTTTACTATGGATCACAACAAGCTGTTTTTCTTTTAGCAAAAATGTTATGTTTTACAGAACTTGTTACTGTTAATAATTTTTATTAATAACAGCATTGGTTCTCTGACTATAGCATGCAGCTATTCTATAAACATTGAACAAATGAACATTTAATTATTATTTTTCATAAGATAAATACATTTTGTATATTCTACCATGTTAAAATGGCATTTCTCGGGATTTTAATAATCCATAGATAAGTTACCATGTCAAGGTACTTAATTTTTAAAATTGTATTTTATTTCATCTATTGGGGAAAAAATGTACATTTAGTATATCAGCAAAGATACATTAATGAAAAAATGTATCTTCAGCAGTAAGGAAACTAGAAACAATTATTCATAACCTGAATTATAGTGTCAGACTTTGATTTATGGACTTTAAAGTTTGTTGATTAATTATAAATGTAAGTGAATTGAAACACTTTACATTAGTCGTTCACTAATTGGCTGTCAGCAAATGATGAAACGTTTACAGTGTTCTTTTCACATTTTTGAAGGGTATTTTTGTGTGAAATCTTTTGTCAGATAATCAGTTTTATTTCTAAGAGATTTTTCTAAGGTTAGTAGTTATATTGCATCAAATCACTAGTATAAGAACATCCTGCTTTCTGTTAACATATGTTGATCCTGTGCCCAGATCTAAAGTTTCTCCTGAAAAGAGCAGGAAACACTGCCGGGAGCAGAAGAATAACCTCTTTTTTGGGACCTGATTTTTGAAAGCCATCAAAGAGTTAAAGCCCCTCCTTTGTTCAGGATACTTAGGGAAAGTTTTCAAAACAAAATAAGTAACCAAAAGGTATGGTTGCAACAATCCCTCAGGAAGCATGGACTGATAGGGCAATCTGAACGGAATAGTTTTCTCTTAACATTGGCAATCTCCATAAGAGACTGCCCTCTTTATTTGTGCTGTTGAAAGTTAGGTGTAGTTATCCTGCCTCTCCTTCCTTTGAGCTCCTGCTAGGTCTCTGGATCCCTAGCTTGTTGACTGTAAACCAGATGTATGAAATTTTGAGTTGTAGAATGAGTTCAAATGAATTGTAGAATTATTGAGCATGAACTATCACAAATGTATAATACAACACAAATCATCTACCTATATATGAAAGAAAACTTGACTTCAGTGTGAATTTGGGCTAAGTAAGGACTGTAGGACTTGGACCATAAATGGTTTTAGAAAAACATTTTACCAAGATTTGCAAAACAACAACAAACAAAACACTCACCTTGATAACAGTATATTTAGGCATTTTTTGACCATGACTTTAATATTCTTTTATATGCTACTTACTTTATGTTCATTTGAAATAATTACTACTTCTTTGAGTAGTGTACCCATGGGTTCTCCACTCTAGGTGTGCTAGTGCTACATGCCCCTTTGACTGGAGTTTTCACATAGCTGTGTCCATTCGGCCCATGCATGTTTTTAACTCTGTCTCATGCTCTGCACCTTTGCTATATAGTACTGCTTGGCAACCTGCCCTTAGCTCTGTCTCAGTGGCCTAGGCCTCAGACAGAGCCTTAGCAGTTGTCCATTGTGAGTTTTACTTCAAATGTGTCTCCTTAGCTCTTTTACTAATTAGTTGTTTATAGTTGGTCTTAGCAGTAGTTAGTTGTAGTTTAGCTGCAGTGGTTTTGAAAAGAAAAAAAATATCTATATAGGGAGATATAAGGACTGATATTGTTTTAGATAATTTCTCCCCTCCTGGGAGTTCTACATTTCTTGGAGGGCATGCCCAATTCTCTCAGTTTTAAACTCTGCCTATCATGCCAGGAGGTAATACCAGTGAGTGATGGACACTTCCATTCCATCCAGTGCCTCAGGAAATTCCATATTTCCCAAAAGCACAACTTCTGTCACCTGTCATTAAAATCTAGAGTTTTAAAAAAAGGAACTCAAACTTTGTCTGTTCATGATGGAGAGCTCACTGAGCCCTGCCTCTGACCTGGGCCAGGGGACCCCTTCCCCATAGCCCATATATGCTAGTCTTCAAGTAAACTGGCTACCTCTACTGCCTCCAAGCCACACTTCTCGAGGTATCTAAGAAGAAAACCAAGAGTCCTCTCATAAGACTTCCAAAGACTGTGGCCCAAATTCTCCAGGTATGGAATCTACTTCAAAGAAATCAAGGTTGCCTGTGACTCCAGCCACTTTGGCACCCATTGGTCTACAACCTGGTACCCATGAGACTGCTGGTTCCTCAGGTACCGACGATAGCACTGTTAAGCCTAGAGACTTCTAAATGTTGGGCTCCAATAGACAATTGGTACCATAAGGGGAGTCAGGTGGCATGAAGAGCTCTATCTCTTCATACTTGATACTGAAGAAGACTCATTGAGCTCCATCTTGACTCCCCTTACAGTGCTGAAGACTCATGGTACCATCAGCTCCCTCAAGTATCATTACTTTGTCTCAAGCCCTGGACGTGATACCAACAACACTCAGTAGCAAAGAGTTTTGTTTTCCCCAAGACCTCGCTGTGCCTGAGACATGTGGCTCACCATTGCTTGGCTCTGATCTCTTTTCAGTACTGAGGACTTCCAGATCCCTGGACACCTGTCCAGTACCCACAGTTGTACCTCAAGTTTCTTCTGCTGCTCCAGCACTTCAAATTGACCTGGACAAAGAGGATTTTGATGAAGATCTTGCCTCAGTCTCTCAAATATTAGTCCAAGGCTCTCCACTCCATCCCTATAGAGGTGCCTTTTTCCAGACGTCTCTGAGGAAGTTGACCTCACTGTTGAGAGACATCCACAACCACCATCTTGCTCGTTTGAACACCCATGGATGCTTCCACCCATTCCATATGATATGTACCACCTCCTTGGCCATACTGGGACCTGTTGGTGGTCTATCGTCAGCAGTTCTCTAGTGCCTCAAGCACCACCCATCACAGAGATAGACAACCTTCATCACCTTCCCTCTCCAGGACACTGGAATCACAGGAAGAAACCTTTAAGCAACAGGAAGCTAGGGCTGATGAAAAGATCTCTCCACCAGCCAACATATCTTCTTTATCCTTAGAGAAAGTGGTCGTGCCACCTCCACCATCCATGGCTGACAACTTTGAAGAGTTCCAGAACCTTATCAAGAGGGTCACCGATTCTTTGCAGGTCCCTCTTGAGGAAGTTGATACTGCACTAAACATTGTCCACTTCAGCTCACAAGGGCAATTATAGAATGTGTTGTGTGTTCAAATGCTACGGCTTTGATCATGGCATTAAATTATAAAATTATGGATGTAAATCTGCCTTTATTGCTTAGAGATTTCTTAAAGAAAGCAAAGCAACAGTACACATACATTTAAGAGATTTATATAATCAAAATAAATGATGAAAAGCAGTGTATAATAAAATAAAAAGGAAATAGGCAGTGAAAGGATAATAAAAAATGATAGAGGTTTGGAATATTGTTAGACTATGTAGCCTTGTAATCTTGTCCCCTTACAATCCCTTCATCTCCCTTTTTGGTTATTTACATTCATTTGTGTCTCAACTTCAACCAGATTATAAATTTGTTGAGGAAGTTTCCATTATCTTAATTATCTACTGCACTCGAGCTGACCTGAGATGTTGGAGAGTCAATTGCAGCTTCCTGATTATCAAATGCCCCACCTCAGTATAAATTAAAACTGAAGGGGGATAGTTTTCTCTGTTGCTGCTATCTTAAAGCCCCTACTTCCCTAAAATTCCCCATCCCTCTCAATCTTGTGCCTCTCCTTATACTGAGAGGCAGCTCTAGTACATTTCAGATCACATCTTTTCATCATTTTAAGACCACTTTACATTGTGTAAACAGTGCAAAGTGAATTTGGTAGACATGAGACTCTGGCCCTATGTTTGTCAGAAGCTGGGAATGAGCGACAGGGGATGGAACACTTGATGATTACCTGTTCTGCTCATTCCCTCTGGGGCATCTGGCACTGGCCACTGTCACAAGACAGGATTCTGGTCTAGATGGACCTTTGGTCTGACCCAGTAGGGCCATTCTTATGTCATCTCTGTGTGTACACTACCTAGAACAATGGGGATCTGGCACTGATGGGGTCCTCCAGGAGCATCCTGGAAAAAAAATCTTAATACTGTAAATAAGACCTATCACCAACTTCTTCTTGTTGCTTTTATGTACTTTTAAGAATTATTTGGTATCATGGAATACTTCAGACCCTTAACTATCACTCTGTTGTAGTGCAGCCACTTGATATATACTCCTTTTTATTTCTCAGATCCTTCCTTAAAGAGACAAATTATTACCTTCAGTTCTGAGGTCTGGCACAAGGTATGTATATTGTGTACCTTAGAGCTGGCTGGATTTCTTAATTTCTCCTAGCCACATCCATGAATCTGTCTTTTTAGTAGTTGAGGAAAATGATATCTTTAATGAGCTATCAGTTGCATGTAATCTGTTCTTCAGAATTTCCTCTTCATTTATTTGACTGAATCTCTCAAATAACTAATGTATTTAACAGTTTATTTGCTTATTAGAAACATGAAAAAAAATTCCCAGTAACTTGAAATTAAGATCTTTAAGTGTCAGACAATTATTGTTCTTTGAGAAGGCCTGTCATGGACCAGGTGTGGGCAGACATAGTTTGGAGCAGTGGCAGACAGGCCTAGTGGTTGGAGATGGAGTTAGAAACCAGAAGGAGCACCGAAGGTCAGAGCTGGATAAGGAACCAGGAGTTTGAGCCAAGCTCAGGAACCAAGCAGAGAGCAGGTTTTGAGCAAGTCTGGAACATGAGTGGTTACAGCTGTGGGCATAAGCATTAAGCAGCTGTTGGCCCAGTCTACTGCTGGGCTTAAGAGCAGGTCTGGTGACACCTCTGAGTGGATCAGGTAGTTTGGTGAATCAAGGTGTTCAGCTGCAGGGGAGCTATCCGGTCCCATGCTCAGCTGATTCCTGACAGTACTCTCCTCCCTTCAACATACACACACTTCATGGGTGCCTTGGGCCTGGCTGCTTGGGATACATTCAATGGAAGTCCCATAGCAGGTCCAGGAAGTGGGTGTTCTCCATCAGCTCTCTGGACCGCTCATCTGGGCCATAGCCCTTCCAATCAAACAGGTACTGGAGTTTCCCTCTAACTCAATAGGAATGAAAAATTCACTGGCTCAAGTATTCTTCCAGTCTTCAAATGTTATGGGCAGTGGAGTTGGATTGGAGCAGTTCAGGAACAGGTTCTCAATGCGTCTTTTTAGAAGGCAGACATGAAATATTGGATAGAACTTTAGGGACTTGGGTAGCTGCAGTTTGATGTTATTGGGTTAACTTGTTCAAAATCTTAAATGAGCCTAGCTACTGGTGATCTAGCTTGACTGATGGGCGAGCTGATACAGCAAGGTCGGGGGCAGGCCTGGTCAGCATGGTGCTTGTAAGCTTCTTCGGCGGATCTCAATTGTTCCTTGAGTTCTCAGTGCATTTGGTACAAGTGGGTAGCCAAGTCTGTACCATATAACTTATAGATATGTCTGAGTGAAAATGAAAATGAGAGCCATAGTTAGGAAAATAATGGATTTTGTTGGGTGGAGGCATAGATTGCATTATTGTAGGCAAGTTGCATATAGGAGAAGAGGGAAAACCAGTTATCCTGGTGGTAATTACAAAAAAATGAAGTTACTGTTCCAGTATCCAGTTGACTTGTTCTGTTCACCCCTTGCTTTGTAGGTGATAGGCTGATGAGTCGAGGGACTATATGTCAAGAAGTTTTAGAAACTCCCATCAAGAACAGCAGATGAACCTCACTGAGGGTCCTGGTCAGACATGATGCTTGTTATTAGTCTATGGTAATGGAAGATATTCTCTAAGAAGAGAAACACTGTTTCCAGGGTACTAATGATGGTGTGGTAAGGAACAAGGTTTGGCATCTTAATTAGGAGATGGACCAACAGTGGGATCACTATGTGCTCATGAAAGTGAGGCATCTCCATTATGAAGTCTATAGATAAGGCAGAACAAGGCTGAGGTGGAATGGGCAAGGACTGGAAAAAGCTGCACACAGGCTCTTAGTCTGAGAGCAGAAGTTACAAGACTTCATATATTTCTAGACATAAGCACATTAGACTTGGCCACCAGAAACTCCATGAAACCAGTCTTGGATTGGCCAAAGTGACAGAACAGCAGCATGTCATGACATAATTTCAAGACTCGAAGTCTAGGCTGCCCCTCCATAACATAAATCCTATTCCTGTGACAGAGGACACCATCCTGCAGCCTGAATTCATAGTCATGCTGGTCATCTGCATCATCCAGGGCCTGATGGATCTGAGTGGTGAACAGATTTTTGGCCAGCAGAGAATGAATAGAGGACATTAGACTGCTATCCACTGTGATAGACCCAGGCCAGTTGGGTACAGCAGAATAGCAGAAGGCAGATATACTGGCCACTGGATTAACAGTTTTCTGTTCCCTGACTGACCAGAGCAGGGGCTGCTCCAGGCTAATGAGAACACCTTACTCTAATTAACCTGCAAAGAGTCAGGTGAGGCCATTAAGCTAATGTGACCACCTGACTCTAATTAAGGCCCTGCTGATACTACAAAAATGGCTCACTTTAGTCAGGCAGAGGAGAGTCAGGGAGCCAGAGGAGAGGAAGTGCAGCTGAAGGGCTGGTTAATGAAGAAACCATCAAGCCATCAGTAAGGAAGTCCTAAGGTAAGGGTGAAGAAGGGAGAAGCAGGAGAGCTGTGGGGAAGTGGCCTAGGGAAATGTAGCAACTCTGGCAGTGGAAGGTTGGCTGCCAACAGCTGCTACCATTAGAGTCCCTGGGCCGGAACCCGGAGTGGAGGGCGGTCCCAGGTTCCCCCCAACCCACTACTACAGGAACATCTCCTGGGAGGGGAAGTCAGGCCCCTGTCAGGACAGGAGGCTAAACTGTTCTGAAATAAACCCCAGGGACAAGAGAGACTGGGAGTTTTCTCACCAACTTCCTTGCTGGCCTATGGTGAAAAGCGCTCAGTAGACTGTAACCCTGGCCCTAGAGAGAGAAGGGCTATGTGGAGGGGCACAGTGAGCCACTGAGGCTAGCATAAACCGCCTAGAAGCACAGGACCCATGGGGGCAAGGTCAGAGCTCTGCCACACCACTGACAAAATTGGACACCTTATGAACCATGCAAGGAGGTTCTCTGCCAGGTTTGACATACTTATTTTTGTGAGACACTGAGTCAGCTTTTCCATTTCTCATCCCTGGACATTTACCTACAAAGTCAAACTGGGCAAAAAGAGAGACCGGGCATCTGATTTTGGTTGAGGTGTCTGGCGGCCAGGAGGTATTTTAGGTTTTTGTGGTCTATAAGGATCTTGAATGGGAACCAGGTAACTGAGTAGTCAAGATGGCAGTACTAGGTGCAGAAGGTGGTATTCCATTAATCATCATATTAAATCCAAATCAAGATGTAAGCTCCATGAAAGTTCAATTTAGTGAAGACCTTGCCAGATCAGAGCTTTTCAGAGAGCTCATGGATAAGGGCTATGTGGTACCAGTTACAGAAAGTAACCCTATTTAATGCCCTGTAATCCATACGAGATTGTAGAGCACTCCTCCTTACAAAGAAAAGTGAAGCCCTGCCTGGAGACATGGAGGGACCGATGAGCCCTTTCTTCAGGTTTTAGAACATCAGAACAGCCATACTGGGACAGCCCAGTGGTCCATCTAGCCCAGTATCCTGTTTTCTGAAAATTTTCAATTCCAGATGCTTCAAAGGGAATGAACAGAACAGGGCCAATTATCAATGGACCCATCCCCAATTGTCCACTCTCAACTTCTGGCAGTTGGAAGGTTAGGACACTCAGAGCATGGGGTGCATCCCTGATCATCTTGGCTAATATCAATTGATGGAAATATTGTCAATGAACTTATCTAATTCTTTTTTTAACCCAGTTATAGTTTTGGCCTTAACAATATCCCCTAGCAATGAGTTCCACAGGCTGACTGTGCATTGTTTGAAGAAGTAAATCCTTATGTTTGTTTTAAACCTTCTACCTATTAGTTTCATGTGAAGGGATAAATAACACTTCCTTATTAACCTTCTCCACAATATTCATGATTTTATAGACCTCTATCATATCCCCCTCTAGTAATCTCTTTCCTAAAATGAACAGTCCCAGTTTTTAGTCACTATGCATATGGAAGCTATTCCATACCCCTAATCATTTTTGTGCTCTTCTCTTTATTTTTCCAATTCTAATATATCTTTTGTGAGATGGGGTGACCAGAACTGCATGCACTATTTAAGGTGTGTGTATACCATGGATTTGTAGAGTGGCATGATGATATTTTCTGTCTTTTTATCTTATCCCTTTCCTAATGGTTCTGAACATTCTGTTAGCTTTTTTTGGTTGGCATTGCACATTGAGCAGATGTTTTCAGAGGACTATTCACAAAGATTCCAATATCATGCTTGGGTGGTAACAGCTAATTTGGAGCCCATCATTTTGGCAATTTTTTGCCACCTCTCTGTTTACCCCTTTTTTCCAGGTCAATTATGAATATGTTGAACAGCACTGGTCTTTAGGGGACACGGCTGTTTATCTTTCTCCATTCTGAAAACTTACCACTAATTACTATCCTTTGTTTCCTGTCTTTTAACCAGTTACTGATCCATGAGAGGACCTTCCCTCTTATCCCATGACTGCCTCCTTTGCTTAAGATTAGTGAGGAATGATTTCTCTTTACAAAAGCCATATTGACTCCTCCCCAATAAATCATGTCCATTTATGTCTGGTAATTCTGTTTTTTCTATCGTTTCAACCAATTTGCCTGGTACTGAATTTAGGCTGTTCTGTCCTGTATTTGCCAGGATTGCCTCTGGAACCTTTTTTTTTAAAAAAATTGGCGTCACATTACCTATTCTCTAGTCATCTGAAACAGAAGCTGATTAAGTGACAAGTTACATACTACGATTAGCAGTTCTGCAATTTCATATTAGAGTTTCTTCAAAAGTCTTGGGGGAATACTATCTGGTCATAGTGACATATTACTGTTTAATTTATCTATTTATTCCAACATCTGCTCTATTGACACCTCATTCTGCGACAGTGCTTCAGATTTATCATTTAAAAGGAACAGCTCAGTAGTGGACATCTCCTTCACATCCTCTGCACGGAAGATTGATGAAAATAATTCATTTACCTTTTCTGCAATGGTCTTTACCTTCTTTGAGTGCTCCTTTAGCACCTTGATTGTACAGTAGCCCCCGTGATTGTTGGGCAGGCTTCTTGCTTATGATGTACTTAAACATTTTCTTTGTTTGCTGTTAGTTTTTTGTGAATTTTTGTAGTTTTTTTTTTCAAATTTGACCTGCTTAATTATACTTTTACAATTGAGTTGCCAGAGTTTATGCTCCTTTCTATTTTCTTTAGTAGGATTTGACTTCCAGTTTTTAAAGGATGCCTTTTTTAAATCTAACCACTTCTTTTGCTCTGTTTAGCCATGGTGGTACTTTTTAGGTCCTTTTACTATGTTTTATAATTTGGGATGTACATTTAATCTGAGCATTTTATAGTGTTTGTAAAAAGTTTCCATGCAGCTACTCCTTTAATTTCTGTTTTGTGTAGTTCCCTTTTGTGAATTTAAATGCTACAGTGGTGGGCTTCTTTTGGTATTTTCTCTCCCAAAAGGATGTTAAATTAGTTAAATTATGGTTATTATTACTGAGCAGTTCCGCTGTAATCACCTCTTGGACCAGACCCTTTTCTCCACTTTGGCAATTCTTGATTTAGTCCTCTCTCTCCCCTTGTGGATTCCAGGACTAGCTGCTCCAAGAATCTGTCATTAATGGTGTATAGAAATTTTATCTCAGCATCCCATTCTGAGATGACATGTACCCAGTCCATACGGTGATAATAATAATGGGAGATTTCAACCAAGTTTTTTTTATTGTTATAGACTCTCTAATCTCCTGGAACATTTCATATCACCATCAACAACCTGGTCAGGTGGTTGGTAATATATTCCAACTGCTATACTCTTATTATTCTACCCATAAAGATTCTGTGGTACAGTTTGATTCATTTAAGATTTTTACTATATTTGATTCTATGCTTTCTTTCACATATAGTATCACTCCCCCACCAGCATCTATACATTTTGTACCCTGGTATTACCACGTCCCACTGATTATCATCATTTCACTGTTTCTGTGATTTCTATTATATCAATATCCTAATTTAATAGCAGGCACTCAAGTTCACCCATCTTAGTATTTAGATATTGCATTTTTATACAAGCACTTATAAAATTTTTCAGTATTTTTTTGTGTGCCATTGTGTGATGTAATTGAATTGGACTGTTTCTCATTTAACAGTTTCTCTTTAGTTCCTACCTGTATTTTATCATCTTCTAGCCTCTTCTCTTTCCTTGGATATAGAGAATCCCCCATTAACAGAGTCTCCCCTGTAGGATGTGACTGTCTGATCTGTGTGCTTCTCTGTACCTGGTGGCTGTCACCCAACCCTTAGTTTAAAAACTCCTTTACCACCTTCTTAATGTTACATGCCGGCAATCTTGTTCCGTTTCAGTTTAGGTGGAGCCCATCCTGTATAGGCTCCTCCTTTCCCAAAAGGTTCTCTCAGTTCCTAATAAACCTAAAATCCTCTACCTTACACCATCATCTCATCCGTGCATTGAGACTCTGTAGTTCTGCCTGTCTAACTGTCCCAGTGCACGGAACTGGAGGAATTTCAGAGAATGCTACTATGGAGGTCTTGGATTTCAATCTCTTACCTAGAAGCCTAAATTTGGCCTTCAGAACCTCTCTCCTACCTTTCCATATGCCATCAATGTACCACAACTGCCAGTTCCTCCCCATCACTGCACATAAATTTGTCTAGATATAGTGAGAGAGCCACAATTTTCACCCTTGGCAGGCAATTCACTGTGTGATTCTCCTGGTCATCACAAACCCAGCTATCTATATGTCTAATGATAGACTCAATTACTATTACCTGTGTTTTCCTAATAAAAGGCGTTCCCTCCCCCCAGAGGGGTACCCTCAGTGCGAGAGGATGCCATGACGTCATCTCGAAGAAGGATCTCAACTATAGGATCGCTTCCCTCTGGCTCCAACTTGATGTTCTCTTTCCCTGAGATTTTCATCCTCCTCAACAGAACAGAGGCTATCAGACTGGGGCTGGGTCTGCTCTACTGTGTCCCAGAAAGTCTCATCTATGTACCTCTCTATCTCCTTTAGCTCCTTCACTTGAACTTCCCTGGTCTCCAGAGCCCGTACTTGATCTCTGAGGGCCATGAGCTGCTTGCACTGAATGCACACATACACCCCCTGCCCAAAAGGGAGGTAATCATACATGGTACATTCAGTGCAATAAACTGGATAGCCCCCACTCTGCTGTTGGACTTCTTCCTGCATTATTTTTACTCCTGGAACTTTTTCAGGGGGAAGGCATAGTGGGGAACGTTGTTTATTGGCCTAAATTCAGAGAATGTTAATTGGGGGAGCTGCTTTCACACTTCCTCTCTAAACACACTTGCAAAGCTCCCCTGTTAGTTGCTCCTGTTCACTATCTCCTCTGATCACTTATGCACTAGCTTTTTAAACCCTTGTTATCCCTGAGTAGCTACACCCTCTGGATAATGGATCCTGAAGGAATTAGAGATCAAAGCCTCATTAAGAAGCTCTTGGCCTTGCCTGGCAGGCCTTTAGGCTCAGCACACAGCCTCTCCCCCAACCATAATTCTCCCAATTCACCCCAAGGGTTACACAGTCAGTCCTCTTTCACCTGGAGAACTCCCTCACCAATCTCATCTCTTCACTGCTCCTGTTTGTTAGCTCCTCTGGTCACTTAGGAATAAGTTTTCTTGGAGATAGCTCCAGAGATCCCATAACTTTGGTTCCAAGAGAGAATAGATAGACTTGAAAGGAAGCTCTATGCCAGGCTGGAAGTTGATGGGGCAGTTGTTGTTATGATGGGGCAGCAAGATCTTAGCTTTCTTTTTGTTGAACACGTCAATAAAGCTTTGATTTTTGGCAGGCACTACAAAGGGTATTGAGTTGCTGAGGTTCTCTTCAGGCTAACTCCCTCTGTCTTGGAAGCCCTTGGCAGGCAGGCAGAACTGAAGAGGACTTCTAGTCTGTAATTGGATTTGGTAGGTAAGGTTGCTGGCAGCATGGCTAATTAAAATGACAGTACCTGCCCACCAGCAGATATGAGAGTTCAGGGAGTAGCAAGGGTGCTGGAACAATTTATATAGTGAAGGTGCTGAGAGTCATTTAACCAAACTGTAAACCCTGTATATAGTGGAAACCACTGAAAGCCAGGTGGTATGGCACCACACCTATGGGCTGTAGGAAGGATGTGGAAGGTTAGTGGGTTGGAGTCAGTGAGACTGATGGGGGTTGGGAAGCTGACCTTCTTTCTTGAAAGTATTCCATCAGACAGTTGTCAATCTTAATGCACAGTTCAGTTAGGGTGTTCAGACCAGTCAGAGGCTCCATCCACACCAGCTCACCTTTGATCTCTTCATCTAGGGGCTGAGCTGGAAGTGATGGTGCTGTACAGCTTCATTCCATTTCGTGTCTTCTGCCAGGCATCAAAATTCCACAATGCAATTAGCAACTGGCTGGCAACACTTGGAGTGTAGCCTCTGCTGTATGTACATGTCTCGGTTCATCAAAAATCACTTCCATGGCATGAACAAAGTTCTCAAGCTGGCTCAGGAGAGGGCTAGATTTCTCAGAGTAGAGAGGCCCAGGCTAAGGCCTTCTGGGGCAACAGGCTGAGGATAAGTCCCACTTGGGACTGATGGGCGAGGAATGACTGATGGTGCAACAGAAACCCACAGATTTCACCACTGTCACTGGCAGTGAAATTGTTGGTTGTCAAGGGGCTGGCATAAGAATTGTGCATGGCACATCCTGTTCCTGCAGTGTCTCACTCTGTGACTGCAACCTGCATCTGCAGGTTTTGCAAAGCGCCTACTATTTCTGACCATGGAGATGCTGGCCTTAGTGAAATCCATTCTGGCAGCAAAACCTGTCCCTTCTTCCTTTTGGTTTGGGCTACTGAAACTGTCATGGACTAGGCAATGGGCAGTCATGCCTAATGTTTGGAGCTGAGGTGATCTGGAACCAGGAGGCAAAGCCGAGGTCAGAAACTGAGGAGGGGAGCAGTACAGGAGCAAGGCAGGCACATGAGTGATTCCAGGTTCAGGTGCAAGTGTTGAACAGTCACTGGCCTAGTACTGCTGATGGGTTTAAGAACAGGTCTGGTGATGCCTCTCAGCCAACAAGGTATTTTGGTCAATCATGGTCTTCAGCTGGAGGGTAGCTCTCTGGTCCCAGGCTCAGCTTCAGGCCCTGATTCCTGATAGGGCCTGTGCATATTTCCCCACTTGTGGGATGTGCTATGGCCAGCTCTTGCCCCTGTGTGCAGGGAGTCCTGGAGGAGGAAGAAACCTCTCATTATATCTCTGCCTATAGGGCAGAGAGCAGCTGGAGTCCCTTCAGCGGAAGGGGCATGTCTTTACATAGCTTCAGGTACACAAACACTATTTTATTGCAGTTTTTTGTTTGCTTGTATCACTGAGGGGTGGGCATACTGGGTTATCAGGGTGAAGCAGGCTCAGGGTGACGAGATGTCCCAATTGTATAGGGACAGTCCGGATGCTCGGGGCTTTGTCTTATATAGGCACCTATTACCCCCCAACCCAGGCCTAATTATCACCCTTCCTGTCTGGTCTCCCTAAGCAGGCTGTCTGTGGCACCTGGGTAATGATAATGTGGGGGATGGGTTGGCACAATGTAGTTTTGAGAGGGGAAAAAAGAACTAACAACATTGGCATTTTTTACTTTTTATGTGTGTTGCTTGATCACTAGCATTTTACCTATTCCTCTACCTAGATTATAAATTCTGCAAACAGGGACAACTCTTGCTTTGTATGGTGTCACCTTGATTCTTACTGGAGTATTTCTCATCTGGCCTCCCTTACAATGTTATTGGACTGCCTCACAATCTTTAATGTACTAAACCTCACAGCACTCCTTTAGGGCAGAGTCCTGTGCATTTTACAGATGGGGAACTGAAGCACAGAGAGACTAAGTAACATGCCCAAAGACATGCAGGATGTTGGAGGCACAATGGCAGACATTGAACCTTTATCTCCTGAGTCTGAGGCTAGCATCCCAACCACTGAACATCTTTTCTATTACAGGTTATGCTGTAATAACAATAAGTATTATTAATTAATGATGCGCTTCAGGAATCTTCTGGAAAAGCAATGCCCTTTGGAAATATCAGTAACACTGAAACTCAGAATGCCTAGAGGCTTTTCATGAACATTAAATAGGAGGGGAAATAAAACAGAGCCAGAGAGGACCCCGCCTATGAGAGCCCTCAGGGAATAGGAAGCATTGTCCACTGATATTCCACAGTATTTCCAGAAGGAAAAAAGTGAACCTACTGAAGGCCATTCCCTCTATGCCTACAGGATTTTTCAGATGACTCAGACTTCTCCTGGTCATAGAGCTAAGCAAGTTGATAGGGCTATCTACCTCATATCCATTAGGAGGTGAGAGTTATCTATATAATATTTATTTGTTTATATTTTTCTTTTGTTTTATTATGGGGCCAAGGAGCTTCAGTTAGGGAGAAGGACCCCATTGTGCTAAGTGCTGTACATACAAAGAACTAAGAGACAAAGAGAGGGTGGAGATGGATGGCAGGAGAGAGATCACTTATAATCTCTTCCCCAAATAGGAACTAAGTTAGGTATGTAGGCCCAGATGATCTCAGGAATTGAAAAAGGTTATTTGGGACTCTACTGGGAAGACCATTTGCACTGGTGCAACTGAAACTCTAGAGCAGTGGTTCTCAAACTTTTTTTTTTTCTTCATGGATTACTTGAAAATCGCTGAGGGTCTCAGCAGACCATTTAATGATCTTTCCAAATGTCTTTTGTACCATTAGCTAACTACTGTAAACTGTTTTGGATAAACGCATCATATATAAAAAAACACCTTAATAATTGTTTCTTTGTTCTACATATAAAATCACACAACTCATATTTTAATATCACTAGTCTTACCTTTCTAATGAAATGGATGTGCCCTCTCTCCCCTGCCATGGCAGCCCCTGAGCTGGGTCTGGGAAGGAGCGGGCTATCTCCCCAGCCACAGAGATTAGGCTGGGAAGGAGGGCTGTCTCTCCCCAGCACCCGCAGCTCTGGAACTCGGGAAAGTCGCCTCTTTCTCTGGCCACTGCAGCCCTGCACATCCCAAGTTCTTCCTATCCCCTCTTCTCACCCCACTGCCCCCTCCCACCTACCGCCTATTCCCCTCAAGGCCACCACCTCACCTTACATGTCCATCTTCTCCAGGGTCCAGACACCTAATTAGTGGAGCCATGCCTGTGTGTCTCCACTAATTAGTGGAAAATCCTCTGGTCAGTAGTAGAGACTACTACATGGGTTACGTCAGGGGTCTCAAACTCCTGGCCCACAGGCCATCTGCAGCCTGCAAGCCTCCCAGATGTGGCCTGCAGGGCTCCAGCAGTTTTGGGGCCAGGTCTCTCCATGGGCCGATCTCCCTGCTCGCTCCAGTGGCTCCTGGTCCCTCCCTTTGGCCCAGGGGAGGGGCGGGGCTGTGCCTCCGCATGCTGCCCCTGCCCTGAGTGCCCCTGGGGCCAATGGGATGCTGCGGGGACAGTGCCTGGGAGCAGAAGCGCATGAGGGCCCCCTGCCCTGCCTTAGAGCCCCAGGTGATCACCACACCCCTGACCCTCTCCCAGAGCCTGCACCCCCACGCCCTCCTCACATACCCTCTCCCACCCCCAAACTCCCTCCCAGAGCCTGCACTCCACACCCCCAGCCCCCAAACTCCCTCCCAGAGCCTGCACCCCAGACTCCTTTCTGCACCCAAACTTCCTCCCAGAGCCTGCACTCCATCCCCACACCCCCAGCCCCCAAACTCCCTCCCAGAGCCTGCAACCCAAACCCCTACCCCAGACCTCCTCCCCCACCCAAACTCCATCCCAGAGCATTTGGCAGGTGGCGGGCCAGAGTTTTTAGGGGACAGGTTCTGGGTGGTGTGAGAGGCATTGGCCTGCTGGGAGGATTTGAGGACTGGCACTGGCCCTAAGGTAAACTAAGTTTGAGACCCCTGTGTTAAGTGTTAGTGTGTATGTTTTAAATTAAAAATCCGCTTTAATAAGGAAAAGTTGAAAATGTTCTGAAGAAAAAGTAATCAACTGACCATTGTCTGTTAAATATATATATATATATATATATATATATATAATTTCCTTACACTTTAACAATCTCAGTTTATTCACTGCATTTTCTCTAGTGATACAGATCTATTAACGATAAGTATGATAGTAAAGGTAACTTTGCTCTTTTGTTAATTCTTAAGGATGTATAATGAAAGTTAATGAAACTAGGTCATTTTCAAGTGCAACAGTGAAGTGCATGCCAAAGGAATTAACATATGACTGACAAGAACAGCCCCATCAGTATGGATTGTTTCCCTCAAAGAGATCAGTTATGATTTAGTTGCTAGTAAAATTGGAACACTTTCTTTGACATCAATGATAGAAGATATGTATGAAACATAGTGGCACATTCTGAGAATGATATGTTAAATTCCACTACACTAGCAGTTGGTGGAGCTGGAACAATATGACATTTGGTTGAAATTGTTCAACTGTGTGTTTCCTCTTTATTAAACAATGAATCTTAGTGAGGTTCCTGCATATTTCTGTTTGTTATTTCTCTGTTATTCACTTATTTAGATTGTAGCCCCCCAACCCAGGGAACAAAAATTATCTTCTCACTTGTCCGTATGTATAGTGCCAAACACTATATGACACCATTGAATTCAGTGGCAAACCTCCTGTTGACTTCACTGGGGCCAGGATTTCACCTTTGACTTTGTTTTTATATTATGTGAATGAGTGTACTGTAATCAGAATACAATTTGTTAGCTTTGCTATAACTTGACACTGTTAGAAGAGGCTGTTGATAACTAGGGAGTGCACTTTGTTATAATATATTATCGGGATTTTAAATTATATGTTGATTTTCCTAATTAGCTATGTCATTTGACCTATTAATGATGTGATGATTTTAGCTGTCCCAGGCAGTAGATTGCACAAACTTATGTTTCATCAAAATGTTCTGAAAATTAAAATATTCCATTAGAATTTATCATGATTTGGCATTTGAATGGTCTATTTAAAATAATGACTGAAATGTTATGCATCTTGATAATTGGATTAATTCTCTCGTATCCCCAGTTGTACCTCTCTCTATATTTACTTCTTTCGTGACTCATTTTCTTTTAAAGTTCAGCGAACAGCAGAGAAATGGTAACATAACATCTTTGCAAACAGTTCAAATATGAAACCTGCTTGCATGATTCTAGCCAAATTTTATAGAGCAGCAGGTGGTGTGGGTAAAGTGCCTCTAGGCAGGAGCACAGATTGACTCTTCTTTTGCATCTGCCACCTTGAACTATAAAGAAACAAAAATGAGTCAGAAAACAACCCAATGGCTATCCAAAATCATTTATCATTATCTCATACAATACACTTAAAGTTTCTGTACACCTGCAAAATTTGCCACCTGGTAATTTGTCTAGCTCCTAAACTACATATCAACGTGTGCATCCCTATAATAACATTAATTTGAGACAAAAATGTTAACATGGAAGGCAAGTAGATTGTTCTTTTAAAAACATTTTTTTTCAGTTGGAGTTCAAATGTTTTTCATTTCCTAATACATTATGTGACTGAATAAATTACTCTGTGCACTTACACATAACACATTTAGTTTAATCTATTTCCAAGGACTGCTCAGTTAAATAATTTGATTATAAAAACATCTCTTTTCTAATCAAATCTCCCTAGATAATCTAATCAGTTCTAATTACTGACTCACTTGTTCAGAAGCCGACCTCTGTGCTACCATGTAGGAGACTTGGCTTCAAGGCAATTTCAAAATGTTCACTCCTAGGCAAAAGTAAGCAAAGTCCATGCAAGCCTTCAGGTTTTGCACAGTGTTGGAATAACAGCCAGGTAGTCTGGAATGAGGGCATGAGGTGAAAAGTGGGCTAAAATGAAAACCTGGGTAAACAACCTAGGACCTTCTGTCATTGAAAACTGGAAGGCAGCAGTAGAGGTTCTGTCAGAGAAAATAAACTAGTGGGTTGCTGCCAGAAGTAGCAGCAGACCTTTTGTGAGTCTGGCCTGCAACATCACCAATTGGTATAGTACTTGCCATTCAGAACTTATTTTAAGAATAATTAATATTTGTTTTCATATTTTTTTAAAAAAACCTAATTACTGTACATGTGATATACAGAACTTTAGCCATAACAGGGACTGTACATTACTGAAACCATCCATCTGAAACAATTTAACTTAATTGAAATAATTCCAGTAAGGTAATAGGTTCATAGGTTTTTAAGGCCAGAAGAGACTATTATGATAATGTCTTCACTCAGCAATTTGTGCATCAGGACCAAAACTTCTGTTTGAGTTATTAGTTTAGAAAATCTCTCATCTTGATTTAAAGCCTTCACATGATGGAGAATCTACCACATCCCTAAGTAATTTGTTCCAATGATTAATTACCCTTACTGGTAAACAGATTGCATCTTATTTTTAGTCCGAATTTGTCTATCTTCAGATTCCAACTGTTGGATCTCATTATGCCTTTTCCTGCTAGATTAAAGAATAGTCATGAACAGAAATCTGTGACCACCTAGGAATGAAATTGCTGTCACTACATGGCATAACTTGACCATTTAGTACATCTCTGTGATGAAACTCATATCTTTGAGCTCCAATACCAAGGAACAGTAAAGGGCTTCTGCTACACAGTTTAGCAGAAATTTTCATATATGCTAATTGAGTCATTACAGTATTTTCACTTTTTGTTTCACATCATCAAATGATGCCATCTTTGTTTCAGACAGGAAATCACCTCTCCCTAGGTCCATCTGACACAGTAACTTTGGAAATACCTTATGGAAAGTTTAGGGTTTACGTTTAGATCCTCTTTGACTTGGACCTGTCTCTAGGATAGTAAACATCTAGGCTGTTTATATCTTTCTGATTCTTTCTGAACATCTCGAAGATACAGCTTTTCCTCTCTGTTCATACAGTCATCAATTTCCTCAATCTTGTATTGGAATTGAAAAATTCAGCCCTTTCTGTGAATTCTATAGATTTGCCCTTCTTAGCGGGGCAGTGAGGTCTAGTGGCCAAAGTCAGTAAATCCACCCTGGTTTGCAGGGCAGTGGGCCATCTGACCAATGTCAATAGCTTTGCCCAAGTTAGCAGGGCTGTAAGGCCTAACCGACAAAGTCCATATATTTCCCCTCTTATCAGGGCAGTGAGCCATAATGGCTAGAATCCTTGTATTCACCCCTAATAGCTGGGCAGTTCGGCCCAGTGGCCACAATCAATAGATCACCCCTCTTAGCAGGATAGTTAGGCCTAGTAGCCACAATCAGTACATTCACCCCAAGAAGACAGGGCAGTAAGGCCTAGTGGCCAAAGTCAGTCAAGAAGGAGGCTGCCACAGACAAGGGGTGGGTTGGGGGTGGCAGACCTGGTAAGGGGTCCAGCACCTCCCTCTCCAGTGGACCCCAGCCCAGGGCCCTGGTAGTGGCAGGGGCATGTGCTACTGAGTCAGTGGAGAGGTTCCAATTGAAACACATGGACTCAAAACACTAACTCACTAATTCCCCTTGGTTGCTTCTTACCATAGTTCCTGTTGATGTGGTCTGGGCATCTCTGCTGTCTCCGGGTTCTCCATTCTGCGCAGTCTCCAGTTACCTCTGAAGCTGTGGGGTCCCACAAGGTGCCTTAGTGTCTGCTTGGGATACAACATCTCTGGCTGCCTTGGGCTGTGGCTGATCTTCGGCTGGAGCCAACGGAGCACATCCTTCCTCCCTGGCAGTCAGCCCCAACTGAGCTGAGATGCTCCCTCGTATACCAGTCTACTTGGAGCATGCTCAGTTGGGTGAAGGGGATGTGGCTTCCTCAACCCACAATGTAGGCTTTGTTAGACCCATAGCAGGAGTCTCCCTACGAGATTGGGAAGCAGAGAGAGACTGGACACAGGGTTGGTATATAATCCACAAATACTTTTTATTGCTTACAAAATAAACCACTTGCTCCACATTCATAACCCAAACACACTACACCAGGATCTGAAGATCAGAACTGAAGTCCTGATGGCCAGTCGATGTTCAGTCCAATCACAAGATGTGAGGAGCCAGCATTAGCACATCTTAATCTAAACGGCTCTGGATCCACAAACCACTCCAAATTGCAAGTGTATCTAACATCCTCTATCATCCACTCCGTCACGTCATCAATTGTCCGGGCAATTTCAAAGAGATGGTTCTGGGCAAATTACCGAAACCCAAGATGTTTAGAAACAGTCCCAGCCCAAGATGTTCCTCTTTCTGCAGTTCTTGCTTACAACTGCAGCAGATACATTGCAATAGGTACATTGTCATGACAAGATATGCAAAGGGTGGGGGAGATGAAGTATTATTTACCTTTGCAATTTCACAGGTAATAGGGGGGGGGAAACAGAAAGATCAAGGGATTTATCCAAACTTGACAGATTTCTTGTGCTAGCTGGGAATTGAACCCTGATCTCCTGAATCCCAGAGCAGTGTGTCAAATAAAAGTTGGTGCTCCGATAAACAAAAATGTAACCCTACCAGCCCAACACCTAAATGCAGGCTTACATTAGTATATCATTTGTGTTTTCAAATAAGGAAGAAATGTATTCAGAGGACATTGTGGTTTTATACACAAATCATTAAGCAATAGTTGTAAAAATTATGAAAAATACATGTAGTCCTATTTAATGAAATCAGTGTAAATTATAATGATGCTGAAAATGTGGAGAGGACCCATTCATTGTACCCAGAATTGAACATTAAATTACTTGAACAAAAACAGAGACAGTTATTTTATATGATACTAACAGAGATTGAAGTATTCAATGAACATGTGACATTCAGGACAACAGTAGCATGTGAAAAGCTTCATAAGATCCAGTAAAAGTATAATAGTCAACAATCACTGTGCTTAAAGGTCACCTTTTTTTTTTTTGCTTTAGGCTATTGACATATTTGAAAACTCATCTGTTGAGATATTTATTGCTAAGAATATAGTTTTAAAACAATTGTATGTTGTCTGGTCCTTTAAAATATGTCAAATTTCATAAAGCCTAGATATTTCAGTAAGTGTTGTTTCTCCTGGAACGTAGCAGAGAACTAATGTATTTATTCAGTAGGAAAGATTAAAAGCCATAAGGGCGTATTTCAAAAATGATAGCAAACACCCAAGAATGCTGTTCATTTTTCTACATATGTTTTATATTTCAGAACAAGATTATTTTAGACCCTATGACTTTCAGTGAGGCCAGATTCAGACCATCTCTTGAAGAGAGGTTGGAGAGTATTATCAGTGGAGCAGCACTGATGGCAGACTCTTCATGCACACGTGATGACCGCCGAGAGAGAATTGTTGCTGAGTGCAATGCTGTACGACAGGCCCTCCAGGATCTACTTAGCGAGTATATGAATAATGTAAGTGATATCCTCTTTTTAGTCTTTTCCTCCTCTATGGATTGTTAAGCAATTCTATGACTATTCTGGATGCTTAGTAAAACTGATGATCCTAAATAGCAGCCGTTCAAGAAAATCAAGGCAGTCACTTAAAATCGTTTGGTGGTATTCAATGTTTTGGGGTTTGAGATCGTTTTATAGTAGTTTGTTACAAATAATTATACCTTGAAATGCATTTTGCTCTGAAAAGGAATGTCCTCAATTGTAAGATTCCCTCACTTTGCTGCAGAATAAGAGACTACTGCGTTCTGCCTCAGTGATTCGTTTCATTTTAACTAAAAGGTAGTTCAGACAACTTTTAAATATTTCTAGCGAACTCAAACACTTTTGTGAAATTTGTATAAAACTGCTGGTTGGCAAGCAAAGAGGGAATATGGATAAGTCAAATGAATATATCCTAGTTACTATTTTTGTAAAAGAAAATGAGTACAGTCAGTTTCTAGCATTATTCACTGTTGTAGGGAAATAATCACTTAGTGTTTTAATCCGATGTATTCACAAAGAGCTACTACATATGAACTTAAGTTTGCATGTGGGAGGATGTAGTTAAACCACGAAGATTCTTATTTGCTAACAGTGTAATTGGAGGTATTAACGGGAAGTGTGCAGATTCTCTGAATCTGTTCAGTATTATCTATCATTATTGCAGTGCACATAATGAAATGTTTTTAAAATATCTTAAATACATCAGTCACCACAGTGTAGACATACACTACCGTTTGCTTTATGTGTACGATCTCCTAAATGATAAACATCCTCTGCTTTGCAGAGCCTATATATACCTCCAAAATTATTTGTGGATATTCTGCACTTTGTTACTAGACCCATCAATCATCATGAAGCTATGATATATGCAGTGAGGACATTCCCAGTCAATAACCATTTTTTATATTACAACTTAATTCCTGGAAATATTGTCAGAAGCAGTTGTTCTCTGAAAAATATGGTGATAGTAACTTCAAGCAGGTAATGGTGATGCCCATGTCTTTCCATGGGCTCCTAGACATCTGTGTTTAAGGATATTACAGGGTTTCAAACCCATTTCTCCTTTTTTTTGCACATACAATATGTGATTGGAAATATTTCCAAATGAGTATTTCCACGTTTAAGGTATCCAGGTATGTTTACCAGTGTGAGTGTCCTACTCCATGCTTTGTTTTTCATCTACTGGTAATGTTAGAGTTTAAGTAAACACACTGTCATATTTTGATCCTGTTTTTTCCAAGTCTCTAATTCCCGTAAATGTTGAAAACTAACATTCAAGGAATGAGTGTTTTTACTATTATTTCTAATTGCAAGACTGATTATGAGATATCAAACCAGTGAAAGTATTCAATCTTCTGGTTGCTTTACTGTATACCTGAGACAACTAGAATTTATTTCTTAAATTGTTTTTATTTTCATTTTACTGTTCAGTAAAATGGTGTCAGCTTCAAGGAACAGCTATTTCCCCAGTCTAGGATTACAAAATAGAAATTCTTTGCTGTTTTTAAGGTGACAGTTGATATGTTCTTTCGGTGCAAATGACAGCAAAGCTGATGGTTTTTTATCTTGAGGTGAAAGTTGTAAAGAGAGTGAGTTAAAGAACAGGTGATGATGTGAAAAATAGCTTTTTGGATTGCTGTCTGTAGAATCTTGTCTCACAGAATTATTACTTTTAGGTGTAAGCTCGAAAAGGTCTCTACAAAGATCGTTCCCGAACTGATGGATTGTTGTATCCTGTTTCTTGGTAGTGCCTGTTTTTATGTACCATGCTTTGTGATGGCAAAATGAATTTGCCTTTGCTTCAGAAACATTACTTATTTTATTTCTGACACCACTTTCAGATAAGGCAAAAGAATCTTTATAGTTTAAATGACAGCATACATTTATGACCGTGCAGAGGATGGTTAATGTAGTTTCAGGGTTTCTCTTAGAATGCATAGTGGAGCAGTGTTCTGTTTTACACTTTTATATATGATGTTTAAGTAATTGAGTTGATAAGTATTTGACCATCTTTATATTTCTATTATTCTAACAGCAGTCTAATTAGATCTAAGATCCATAATTCCCAATTCTTTTACTCTTCATATTTCATATGGAATGTAACCAAATCAGTTTAACAGTTCAGGTATAAGTATCTTCTTCTTAATAAATTAATGTTTCGTTTGAGGTACAGTATTTCAAATTTAAAAATAAAATATTTAATGTAATAACTCTTTATTTATTTATTTTAACATTTGTGTCTACCAGCATGGCTTCTATTTTTGTTTTTAACCCGTCTTGATAACAGAACATGGGATTTTCAGTAATGAGGAGGAAGAACTTTATAACTGCCAAAGATTTCAGTTGCAAAATTCTCAAAAGTTTGGTAGAATTGTTGCAAGGTAAAAGTAAATCGGATTAGGATAAGGCATGGTTTGGAACAACTGACAGCCTGATTAAGAGATGGCCGGACTGTAAGATTATATTGTTCCCGGTTAGTATTGAAATACGTTTGCAGAGCTGTCCGAGGGAGACTTTTATAACATCTGCCCAGAATGCCTTTAACCAGTGCTATCTGTCCCTCATTTTAAATTTACTCATACATTGTTTTGATTAAAGAAAAAGAGGAAGAGGTAATGGGAAAAAAACTGAAAATGTATGGCTAATAATGAGTTATAAAATGTGCTCACTCCTTTGATAGTTCCCATTGAGAATACAGTTATTGTATGACAGTAATGTGTGCCAGTATTTCAGTGAGACTGTACATTGCAGTTGCAACAATATTATTATTTTCTTGTCTATTCAAATGTTAATAGCTCTCCTCAATCTAAAATCACCTTCCCCTCCACCAATCCTCTTCAGTGATCTAGGGCAAGGGAGATTCACTCTTCATCTACAAGTTGTTTTTTGTTTCATGTTGTTTAAAGAAGAGTCCTGATTCTCAACTCCCTTGCACTAAGTGAATCATTTACACCTGTGCATAGTAAATACAAAGTGGGTATAAACTGTAGTATTTTACATCTCATTTTACAATCAGTTTGCTCAGGTATGAATGACTCAGTGCAAAACGGTAGAATTGGAATGGATGCATTCAGTCTTAGGACAAATCAGCCTATCTTACCTTTCACTATTGTGACAATAGGTGATGTCACCCCAGCTTCAGGTCAAGCAGGTAAAGGATAGAAAATTGTGGTGCAGGAGGGAGAATTATTCTGCTCATTTTGTAGGTCCCCAATGTGCTAGTGAGTTACTAACGTCCTTCTAGCTAATTATATGCTTGGAATGGAATTATTGTCTATAGCATACACTGCTACCTACACAATGTTTCAAGCAAATTGCCACTGGATATCTGATGAGTAGGTGAGGGAGAGGTAAGGTAGGACAGGGTCTGAGGATCCTTTAAAAAGCTTTTGTTCTCTCTCACACTGTTCTCAGCCATTAGTTTTTGTACTCAGGCAGAAGGAAGGTTTGCAAGGGGAAAAGGGGGGAAGAGTAAGTTTTGGTTTCAGAAAAAAATGAATTTCAATATTATCAAGATTTCAGGGAAAGTGACAAAATTTTGTGCTCAGAAGTAGTGAAAAGACAAAACTTGACAATTTCACTTCGATTTTTTTTAATGTACTTAATTAGATTTGGTTCAGTTTTATTCCCTTCTCAAATACTCAGATATTCTATCTCCTTTGCAAATATTTGTTTGAATGATTAGTACTGTGGGAGGTTTTGCAGTATTAGCCCACAAGAGCTCTATCCTATCATTGTTATTAATAATTGTATATTGGTATTATGATGGTGCACAAAAGCCCCAGTCAGGACTGGGGCTCCATTGCGCTAAATGTACAAAAGCATAGTAAGAACCTCTAAGAAGACAAGATAGACCAAGTCATAAACCTCATGTAATTAAAATGTCAAAGGTACATGTCTTGTCAGTTACATTTTTTAAGATTTCCCCCAATCCCTCCTCTTTCTTTCTTAGCTCTCCCAAAGGACAACTCTGATGATTTTATTGTGAGTCTCATGGTATTTTTTTTTTTTTTTTTTTTGGATAAAGACCTGGCTCCTGTAGTTTTGTGATACTTTTGTTTCTAAATGAAAGAGATTGTTTCTAGTCCTCATGGCTTCAGAGAAGAGCTTGAAAAGAGAACTGATCAGAAATTTTCCCTGTCTGGTTTCATGCCAGTTCGCTTACCTGGCTCCTTGGCAGACTCCCAGCTCTTCAGCCTGGTGGGATGGTGGAAGGCTGAGAGCCCCAGAAATCGTAAAAGTGCCAGATCCTGTGGTTTGTGCTCTGCCAGTGCTCCCAGGCTTCCTGGCTCCACTTCAGGCCACCTGGTGAGCTGAAAGGGAATCAGGATGCTGCAATCCCCAGATAACTGCGGAGCCTTGGAGCTTTGGGATCTGGGGCTTCCAGGCTCCTGTCTCCCCTTCATTTTACAGGCTGAATTTCATTTTTAAATAATCTAATTGTTCCAAGTTTTGAAAAAGAAAATCATTGATTCTGTTACTTTGGAGAATTTTGAAACTTTTGGTTTTCCAAATTGGAACAAAACCAGATTTGAAATTCTGTAATCCTTCTTGAAAATATGAATCCCAAAGACCCAAACACCAGAAGGCAAATAAAAAATAACTCAAAGTAAAACTTCTTATAATCCCATTTTTAAATCAGTTTCATGATTTTGGGGCCTGACTAGGTGTGTGTGTGTCTTTTTTTGTTTTTTTTTAAATCTTGGGATTGGTAATACTGAAGTCCTTCCACCTCTGGCCCCACTACATGAATACTCAGACAATATGACTATGTTCACCGTATAAGTGAGAGGTGTGATTTTTCCCTGCTCTGTACACATACGCCGGCTCTCATGAAGCTAGCCCAAGTGTAAATAGCAGCGTGGCATTTCCAGTAGCATGGCTTTGCCATGCCAAGTTTGTACCTACCATTGCAGATGGATTTATACTCAGCCTGGCTAAACTGTGCCTTCACTGCCAGTACCCATGTTACCACGGCGACACTACCATTTGTACTCTCACTAGCTTGATGGGGGGGGAGGGATAGCTCAGTGGTTTGAGCATTGGCCTGCTAAACCCGGGGTTGTGAGTTCAATCCTTGAGGGGGCCATTTAGGGAAGTGGGGATTGGTCCTGCTTTGAGCAGGGGGTTGGACTAGATGATCTCCTGAGGTCCCTTCCAACCCTAATAATCTGTGAAAATAATCTGTGAGTTGTGCCAATAGGTGATCCCCCTGCTTGGGTAATCACACCCATAGCTTGTAGTGTAGACTTAGTCTGTATGAGAAAGGGAAATACCATCTAATATCCTCACCACTTCTAAAAAGCCACAATTAACTCCTCCCCAACAATATTCAGCCTGTTAGATCAGGGCTCATATTACTGAGTAGCAAAGAGTCCTGTGGCACCTTATAGACTAACAGATATATTGGAGCATGAGCTTTTGTGAGTGAGTACCCACTTTGTCGGATGCACCCTGGAAAGGTCATGCTCCAATACGTCTGCTAGTCTATAAGGTGCCACAGGACTCTTTGCTGCTTTTACAGATCCAGACAGCATGGCTACCCCTCTGATACATATTACTGAGTGACACAGGCTTAATGGTAGTTAACCTTTCTGTTTTCAGCAGAAGTGTGGAAAGGGGCCTTCCTGACTGGCATCTTCCTCCAGAGTCCACTGGCTCCTGGCACCTCTTTCCACCACGGAGGAGACTTGGGCCTGCTTCAGGTGCAGGACAGGAGAACAGAGTGGCTGGTCCCTGCCTACAGGCTCCCACGTCGACTCCTAAAGCTCTTCTCCTCTGTGAAGTGGGACTACTTTTGGCAGGAGCTCTGGGCAAAGGAACAGGGAATTTTCATGGCCATTGAGTCTCATGGGCTCAGCAGCTACTGTTGGTTTCCCCTCTTGTGGTGCACGGAATGTTTTTGGTCAGGGCTCCAGGGCCTGCCTGGCTATTTCCTGTACCTAGTATTCAAGAGTCATTGCTGCTGCTTTTCCTGCAAATGAGATTCCTCTGTCAGCAGGTACGCCAAGGCTGGGGAAAGGGAACCTCATACCTATTGGGTTTCTGGGAACTGGGCAGGTGGAAGCCTGCCCAATGCTAAAGGATCCCCCTCCAGCCTAAGAAGAGAATTTACAGGACCTCAAAACTCAACTGATTTCGGGGAACAAACTAACAAAAGAACAGGGACAGGAGTGCAGTCAAAGGAACATAAGAAGGGAGTCTGATGGGGACACCGAGCAGAGAACCCCGGAACCTCATAGCAACACTATCTGGGACTTCGAATGAACTTCAGAATGCATGCATTCAAAATAGTGACAGGGAACAGCGGCAATCTTTTAAAGACCCATTCATTCTATGGCATAGATTTAGTAGCAACAGAATCCTGTTGTTGTTTTCCTCGTTACTCTGATTCCCCTCTGCTCCTCCTCAGCATTTCCCAGATTTCTGATCCATCTCCTCAAATCTATCTGGGGTTCTGTTTTTAAGATCCCTCTAATACCCTAAACATTTTTGATATGACACCATGGAAAGATTCCCCTCAACCCTTTTGTATCTTGCCCTCTAAAGTTGTCACCTGTTTCCAACTCCTGATCACTTGAGCTGTTTGGCTACACTATGAGTCTATGGAATGCCATGTCTGTAGAGAAAATGTAGGCCTTCCGGTAATTTTGCTCACTCAAATATAGGGAAATATATTTGAATTTTGCCCCAAATATAATGGTATTTTAAGAAAGTGCAGCAGTGAGTAAGATCTAAAAGCATTTAATGGGCAGTTAGAGGTCATTATTCTTGAAGGCACAACCAAATTAGAATGAAAAAGGTGATGGAAAATGAAAATCTATGGACTCTCAAGACACTGTCAAGTTCCATATTTAACAGCTATGGCTGAACTCATATTTAAAAGAGAAAAAAAATCATTCTTGCATCCTTTAGAGAGGTGGCTCTGAATCGCACAAGATTAATCGGTGTGACAGTGAACATTAAATTACCTTCACGAGACAGCAAAATGTCCATAGATGTCTCGAACTCAGTAATCAGTGATTGGTGACAGAGATTGGCTACTGAGTCATCAGGATTGTCTGATTTAGTTACAGCAGCCTAGAAAGGACAATCTGTCAATTGTTCTCAGTATTGCTCTGCTAGCTTTTCAAGGAATACTTAGAAGAGCAAGTTTTAGTTAAAGCAACATACTGTAGTTCAAGACTGAAATAATGAACTGGGCCATTTCATATCTCATTTTGCTCTCCTAGAGGGTATCTGGAAACAGTTTTGTATTTCCTGGCCTTGAAAAAGCAATGTGGAAACAAACAGGTTGGCACAGTGAAAGAGTGGGCCTCTGCCTTTTTAAGTACCAGTCAGAACAGTGTTGTAATGATCCATCCTTGAGATACCAAGCAATTTTTAGTAATAAATTCAATGTTGTTTTGTTGCAAATGAAATATTCAGGCAGTTTTTTAGAAGCACTTGGCAAGGAAAATGCAGTACCGCCCCCCATCCCCATCCTTCACAAAATTCTGAGCAGTTGAGTCAGTGGGATGATTGACAACAATATCATTTTCCCTTGTAGTTCTTATGGAAATCATGACACGTGCTGTTTCAAAGTGATTGATCAAATTCTTGGCTTGCTTAGCACCTGGTTGCTGGCAATCTCACTCTAACTCCTACTTCCGTAGGATGTGCCCATCTACCGTTCTGAATTTATGTGAGACTTCTGGGTACCTTGCCTTTCCCCAGCTACAAAAAAATTACCATCTGCATACCCTACCCAGAACACTAGTTCAAAGGGTCCCAGCCACATGGCAAGTAGTTTGGTTACTTTTCTTTTCTTGGTAACGGCAGCAGGACCTGGTGTTGATATACTCATTAGTTTAGCACTTTTATGATAGTACTGTGGGAATCTGTGCTGCCTGCAGGTTTTTATAAGCAAAAGCTGCTACAGAATCCAGGCATTCCCATAATTTCAGGATATTCAGGGTCACGTTCACTGCTTTGTGTTTCCTTTTGCGGGGCCAAAATATCCTGTTGCTGACCTCCATAATCACAGTAGGCAAGCGCTGTAGAAAAGAGTGGTACCTTGTACTTTGCAAATAACAGATATGTAAGTACTTTGTCCATGTTGGGCATTGATAGTCACATTTACACAGCATTGCCCTGAGCATTCTATTTTAAGGCTCAAGTAGGTCATCTATTTGAGCATGATAGACTATGGTTTTATCTGACTTTAAAAATATCTGGGAGAAAGCATGCTTCTTGCAGCAGCTGAGATGTAAGGCTTGTGCTGTGGTCTGTCAATGTTATTACCTTGGGCATGTCAACCTGGGAGAAATGTTTTAAATACCTGTCTTGGGTTCTGCACTGGCAGGAGATAGGTTCCATATGTGTTCCAGAGAATTCTGTTTCCATGAAATCTTTGGAATGAGAATTTGGGAAAATGAATTCCTATTTGAGGTTCACTGATGATTCTGACCCAGCATATTTCCCACTAAGTCAAAATCAAAATACTAGGTCCACCAAAGCCTCACTAACCGCAGCCAAACACTCATATATGTGACTGAGTTTCTCATTGTCTCTTTCCTCTTCTATAAAATCAGAGGAACTCAGTGACTGATCATCCACTAGTGGTATAACCGTGAATGAATCCCCCCTAGATGAGTACCCCTGGACAGTCTTAAATCACACTAAGTTGCAGTGCCACTGTGGGCCATTGTCCTTGGTTCCTTCTGGGTAACACTTATTCCATTCTTAGCTAACCAGTATTCTGTCTCTACTGTCCCCATCGACTGGGCCAAAAATTTCAGAATAACTAAAATGAAAAACCTTTCAGATCTGCCAGTCATGGATCCAACTGAGTCCAGGACAGTGCCAGAGTTGATTTAAAAACATCAGTCTGTCCTCACTCATGACCTAAAACTTCAGTGGAATGGGGAGAACCCCCCCCCCCACACACACACAAAGTTACAACAAAAATCATATACAGCGAGAATAACCATCACTGAAGTTTGGCTATTTACTGTCACCATAACCCAGGAGTGAAGGTAAGGCTGGATTTCTCTTTAAGTGCAGCCACTATGTAGCATCGTGGCAGATAGATGTATGTTGTGGCCCATTATCCATTCCGGCACAAACATCTCAGCATATTAAGAATCTAACAGCCCTTGAAACTTAAGCTCATGGATTATGACGGGAAGCAAAACAAATCTTGCAGTACCATTGGAGACATCTATAAAATGGAAGTAGAAGCTACAGCATAGTTATAATCCATCAAGGGGCAGGAATGACAACCATGACCCTCCCACCTACATGAAAAACAACTCCAGGTGCTGCTTTTCTCTGATGTACAAGAGTTGGCACCAGCTTGTGTGGCAGCTATCACTGCTCCTTGAATTCCAGGAGAGAGTTACCCACAGCCTTGTCTATCCCAAGTGGAATCCTCGATGTTTTCAATATAGTTCTGTGCAGTCAGGGTTAAACTGGGAAAATATTTGGCCCACTGCAAGTCTTTTAAAAGACATCAGCAAACTTTCTGTTTTTTCCTTTACTATCTCTCCTGGCTTCTCTTCATCTGAACACCCAGACCTCTGTCTTACTAGCTAATGTCACACTTCCACAATCAATCTCTGAAACCAGGGAATTATCTACCTGTCATGTGCTTACCTAGGCTGACAAGCCAGTAGTCTCAAATTCAATCATTGTCTCTAGCCAGCAGAAACAGTGTGGTTCTGACACAACTCCACTGGAGAAGTAGTAGAGTTGATTAAGCTCTGTTTACAGCCACTGGCTGTAGAGGCAAAAACAATTCCTGTGCCACGGCTTGAAATCATGAATTAACTGTTCTAAACTGCCACAATAACCTTCCTCACTCTCCCAGCCCACACAGAATGCTGATTATAGATTATATCTTTGAGAAGATTACAGTCACCAATCTATTAAGGCTCCCCCCAGAAGCCTATTGCTCAACATAAGTGCTCTTCCCAAATGTTCAAATGTTTCAAGATATGGATCAGGGTCATTTCCTGGTCTTGTTTTTTCAGGAACCCTCTCCACATTTGGAGTTTGACACAGGGTGGTACAGCTCTTTCTACCGTTGGGGTGTATATCCTATTTGCTTCACTTAATATTCCTACTGGTGTTGCTGTTGCAGCATCAGTTGGAAATACACCTCTACCCCAATATAACGCCACCTGATATAACACAAATTCGGATATAACGCGGTAAAGCAATGCTCCGGGGGAGGGCTGGGCTACGCGCTCCGGCAGATCAAATCAAGTTCAATATAATGTGGTTTCACCTATAACGCAGTAAGATTTTTTGGCTCCCGAGGATAGCGTTATTTCGAGGTAGAGGTGTAGTTGGGAACTGTTCATTCTCCTGCTGCTAAGCTATCCACAGCATCAGGTTTTACTGATTTCTGTCTTTAATTAGTCCTCAATATTTGTATGAGTCTGAAATCTTGCACCCCTTCTAACCAGGGATTAGCGGGGTTACTAGGAAGAAATTTAACAATAATGAGCAGGATTTTTCAACAGGAGCAAATCTTTATCAGCATACATCTGAACAAGCAGCAAACAGCAAAATATAAACATAACTGAAAGTTTCCAAAACCTAAATTTCACCTAGCCCTCATGACCAGGGTGTGGAACACTTTGTATTTCAAAAGGCATTCTCTCTCTTTTGTGTCTTCCCCAAAGCACCTGTGCTAGAACAAAACAAGAAGTTAATTCCTTATGTTCAGAGGGCCAATAATACTTTTATTGTGGTGTTTATTTTTTTTTAATTTCTGCTACTGCCCCCAAAGAACATAGTACAAATGTAAAAGAATATGCAATCCCTGAACTGAAAAGTGAATGTTCCATGCACACAGACACACACACACATTTATGACTGTCAGTTCTGGGGAAAATGAATGCATGGAGAAAAGGGATATTCAACAAAAACAATGCAGCCTATAAATAAAACTGTATGAGCAAGGTTATTTCTTCACAAAAGTACAATAGCAAATAGTCTACAGTTCACAGTTTCTGTCATCTCCTCTAGGTGCCACTACAATCTATAAAAGCTATTATATTATACTGTACAGAATATATGACTTATTCAGTAGAACAAAGGGTGTTGTAAAACATTCTGAGGTGGGATTTTTCTGGTTTTTTAAATCTCTTTCTGCGTTTTTGGGCTCTAGATTATTTTTGTTTGGTTTAGCCCAGTTCAGCCTAAATAAGATTAGTTTTCAGCTGGCTTGATATATTTAGTTATAGAAATAGTTTGTTTACATATAATGTCAAGTACAGAGCATGGTAGTACATAGAATCTTTTTACTTGGATTGAGAGAATACTATTTATGTGATGACTTACGATTTGGGAAATAGTTGAATCTCTGAATAAAAAGAGCAGCCCAAATTGAAAACAAAACACACTTCCCTCCTCAGATTCCCTTCTTCTTCAGTTGCTATGAGCTGTCTTCTTACAGGGTATGCTTTTTTATCCTTTTCCCTTCTTAGGCCCAAATCAGCAGAGTTCTTAATGGCATGCTTATCTTTTAGCATGCACTTCCATCCCATTAAAGGCAGAGGGTTTAGGCACATACTTAAGGTTAAAGTTCAATTTGTGCTTGTGCGCTTTGCTGAAGCGGGGCCCTTTGACGCAATCTAGTTTCTTTGGGAGCCACAAGGGTGGACCTTTCCCACTCAATCAACTCACCCAGAGGCATTATAGATCTCCCATAGCAATTTGGTATGGAATCCCTCATCACCTTACATTAATTCATATAACAAAACTGGAAGCAAATCCTCAGGTAACCACCACATCTAATAATAATTATTATGTTAAAACAAAGGTTTTTCTGGTGTCTCATTTGTAGCTTGATTGATTGGTCTCTTCAGAATCTGATAATTTTAACTAGGTCCTTCCCATAAGATTAATCTATTGTACTCTTCCTTTCCTACTTTTTCTTCTTTCCCTATACATATCCTTGTATATTTGACCCAGGGCTGGCGCTTCCATTTAGGCAGCCTAGGCAATCGCCTAGGGCACCAGGATTATTGGGGGGTGGCATTTTGCCAGCGGGGGGTGGCAGGTGGCTCCAGTGGACCTGCCACAGTTGTGCCTGCGGAGGGTCCCCTGGTTCCCCTGGTCCTGCGGCTCCAGTGGAGCTGCCGCAGGCATTCCTGCGGACCGTCCGTTGCTCCCACAGCTCCGGTGGACGTCCCGCAGGCACGGCTGCGGCAGCTCCACCGAAGCCGCGGACCAGCGGACCCTCTCCGCAGGAATGCCTGCGGCAGCTCCACCAGAGCCGCGGACCAGCGCTCGGGGCGGCGAAATGGCCGTGCGCCTAGGGCGCTAAAAACACTAGCGCCGGTCCTGATTTGACCCTTCAAGTCTAATCACATCCAATTACAACACACTATTGTATTTGTAGCACCAAGAGTCAGTCACCGTAAAGATTTTCTTATCACACTGATCCTACCTACCTACCATCTATTATCACAGAAAATATAGTGTAGCAGTTAAAACACAGGAGATCTGAGTTTTATTACTTGCTTTTCCTTAGATTTAGATCGTTTTACCACTCTGTGCTTCTATTTCTCCCCCTGCAAAATTGAGATATTTACCTATTTTTCAGTTAGACTTAATTTATTAATGTTTAAATGCTTTGAGATCCTCAGACGGAAGGTGCTGTGGAAATGTAAATAATTACTATAATAGCTGGCACATGGAGGATGCATTCAGGAAGCTAATGTCTACCCAGTCAGAGAGAAGGAGTTTCCTCTCAGCTTATTCTCTGGCTTTTTTAGGGTATGTCTACATTGCATCTGGGAATGAGCCTTCCAGCCCGGGCAGATAGACTCATGCTAGCGGGGCTTGAGTTAGCACACTAAAAATAGCAGTGTGGACATTGTAGCTTGGGTTCACAAGTCCAGGGGGGCTGATTTGAGACCCCAAGCTGCAGCCCAAGCCACAATGTCCATACTTCTGTTTTTAGTGTGGTAGCTCAAGCCCTGCTAGTGTGAGTCTGTCCACCCAGGCTAGGAGGCTTGTTCCCAGATACAGTGTGGACATATCCTTAAGGTCCAGGTGCAGTCTCCCTGTCCTTTCACCCCATGAGTGCTCCTGAATATTTATACTTGACAATTGTTGCCTCTCTTCTAAAAGTCACTGTAATCAAAGAAAAGGAATATATGCCTTGTCCAATAATATAAACAGTACAGTACATCACACCTTTCTATCATTTTCATTCTGCCCTCTCTTTTATTGTAGAATATAGGGTAAGACTTTACTTTTCTTATTTCAGTTATTCAATAGTAATAGTCTATTTTTTGGTTGTTTTGATGCATCTGCTTACAGGAGTGAAGACTCCTCCAATAGCGTATCGTATATACTTTGCTAAATTAAAAGTTCGTACTTCGATAATAAGTGTCAGTTCCAGAATGACAGAACATGCTATTGCCTAAAGTTATTTGTTCACCTGTTATAACTTTCAGAGTGAACCCTGATTATAGTTGTGTGACTATTCAATGCTCTTTAACTACTCTTTTCAGTGTTGGAGTTGATGTGTATGGGTCATTAATTTGTTGCTTTTGTTTGTCTACATGTCATATGGAGTTTATTATCCTGTTGTGAGAGAAGTTTTTCTGTAGATAATACAATATCATTTGTGGTATGATGATTTTGCTTTTTATATGAACCTCTGCTTTGTGCATATTTCTCCTGCATTTCAGTATTTTTACAGGAGAGATTTCCATCTTTGTATATCCTATAGATGTTGGGTATAAAGAAAAACCATCTTAAATATTTAGTGGAAATGTATCAAAATAAAGGTCTGCTGAAATCAGTGAGCTTACAGAAACTCAAATTTTAATTTATTTTTTCCCAAAAGGCTTAATGTCTTCTGCTTTCTTAAGGATTTTTTGGTATCATGACATCTTAATTATATAATATCCAGATATAAGGCTAACAAAGCTACAGACATTAGTAGGAACATATGGTATCAGTTGGGTATCTCCATTTTGATTCCTCTAGATTCTGTACTTTCTGTGGTTTAGCATAATAGGGAGTGTCCACAGAGGTGGCCAGGGCCGCCCAGAGGATTCAGGGGGCCTGGGGCAAAGCAATTTTGGGGGCCCCTTCCATAAAAAAAATTACAATACTGTATTCTCGTGGGAGCCTGTGGGGCTCGGGACATTGCCCCACATGTCCGCCAGGAGCGGACCCTGGAATAAACTTCCACGCATCTCGGCACAACAACCGGTTTTTGAGAAAACTCTTTACACGGTAGTCGCTTGTTCTTCAGAATTAGTAGTTGCTAAAGGCCGCTAAAGTCTTAAAGGCGTTAGGAGAAATATTTTCCGTTCAAACTTTTTTGGATCGAAACTAGGGGTTTTTAAAAAGCGGCAAAAATTGCGGCCAATGTCTGCTTTCGCTTCAAAATTTGTTGTGTTTTTTTAATTGAAAGCTGAATGTAGTCTGGCCAAAGCTAATAATGGTTTTGGGGTTTCAGAAGCGTGTGGCAAATTTTGCTGCTTGCTGTGTTGATTGTTTAAAGAACACATATATTCTGCTTAAAATCCAAAACTTAGTTGAACACTAAACTTGTGACAAACGCCTTTGAGCCCACCCAGTCCAGAGATTTTCCAGGTTTCTGATCTCTGCTGATTTCTTGACTTTATCGATGTCTCATACCTTGGGGTTCACAGGTTATGAAGATAAGACACGGCCTACCTGCGTCACACAAGGTCATTCCAGCCCGGTTTCCTGTCTATGACAATGGCATGCCAAGTGCCCAGAGGGGAGTGAACTAACAGGTAATGATCAAGTGAATTCTCTCCCCTGCATCATCTCCACCTATGACCACAGAGGTGGGACACCCTATCGTTCACCACATCTGGCTAATAGCCCATTATGGACTTAACTTCCAGATTTATCTGTTTCCTAGAAGACTGAAATCCATGTTGGGTCCTCAACAACATGTCGACGGTTACTGTGGGTTTGTCTTTGTATGCTTATGTAAATGCTCCACAAAGTGGCATTGAGCTCGTTCCAGAATCTGGATGAGCCTTGTGTTGAAAACTGACATGCTCAAAATCGACATGCAGTGAATTGAACAAGGCGCTAAATTATTAACCGGGTTCTCAACTGGGGGTCGGACCCTGCAGGGAGTCACAAGGTTATTACTGAGGGTTGGGACCTGTCAGCCTCACCTCAAAACCACTTTGCTCCAGCATTTATAATGTGTTAAATATATAAAAAGTGTTTTCAATATATGGGGGAGGTGGGTCAAACTCGAGGTTTGCGATGTGAAAGGGGTCACCAGAACAAAAAAGTTTGAGAACCACTGAACTAACCCCTCTGAAGCCTCAGGGAATGCGGGGGAGGGGGAGGGGGTGTCTCCCTTGGTAGGGTCAGGAAAGGGGTAGGTGGTGTAGGATATTGCTCTTCTCATGTGATCCCTCCCCCAGTGGCTAATTTTAAATGAAGCTACTCTCCGCTGACATTAATCTCCCTATGGCACTGAAATTGAATATAGACTATAATTTGGCATTTGAGAAGTAAAAAGGATGGTAGCCCTAATGGAAAAGCTTACAGCTTGGCTCTTCTGCAAGCCTCAAACTGCTGGATGAGCTTTAGAGTAGGGAAGGCTGTGCCTCCCAAACAGCCTAGCCCTGCCCCCATCTGACCCCCCTACTTCCTGCCCCCCAACTGCCCACCCCCCTTGGAATCCCCGACCCATTCTGTTCCTGGCACCCCGCTCACCCGGAGCCTCAGTGCATCGTATCCAGCAGTGTCCCTGAACAGCGGTGCAGTGTGGCTCCCGCAGGGCTCCTGAGCTCCGCCCTGCTCAAAGCCACGTGGTAAGGGAGAGGGCTGGGCGCTCAGGAGTCCTGCCAGAGCCACAGGGCACTGCTGTTCAGGGACGCTGCTGGATCTGCTGAGGCTCCGGGTGAGGGGCGGAGGCGGGGTCGGACTGCGGCGGGAGCCTCGCCTGTTCTCTTGGGGGCCCCTGAGGAGCCCGGGGCCTGGGGCAAATTGCCCCACTTGCCCCCCCCCTCTGGGCGGCCCTGGAGGTGGCTATATGTAGGACTGGTCTCAGGCAGCATGCAGGTCCATGTAAGCAATTTGTTTTTTGAGGGGAGGTATCTTATCTAAGTTACAATTTGGGATATAGAGTTATACCCTTTATCCCTACATTAACCAGAATTTGACCTATAATAATTTTAAAGCTGCCTTGGATTTAATCCATTTTATGTATAAAATCAGTTCTTCCTCTAACTTCAAAACCAGTAATGATGTAATAAAAAAAATCCCCTCCAAAACTCATATAAAATTTTGAAAGCTTCTCTCGCTCACCAACTGAGATTAGTCCAATAGAATTTATTTGTTCACTCAACTTGTCTCTCTAATATCCTGGGACCAACATGGCTACAACTACACTGCATACATACATTAAAAATGGTGTTTTAATAACCAAGATGCATTTCCTTGAAGGTCACATGTAAAGGTCAAGCCTCTCTTGTATATACATGTTGGAAATTCTATTATGTTGTATTAGACATCAAAACTTGTATTAAATGTCAAAATTGCAAACAAAAAACAAACATGGGATACCCTTGTATGTAAATGTGTGCCATGTATATATTACAGTGATGAGTTATATTTATTTGGAAGTACACTTTCAATGTAGAATTACAGGTTAATCAGTGCTACCACTGTTGTTTGGATTACTATTTTTCTTTTAATGGTTATTCTGATATGAGACTATGTTCGTTTTTGATGGAGTACAGTGTAAGAATTCAGAAGCACTTTTAGAAGCCTGGTTCTGAAATAATGGTCTTGGTCCAGAAGAGGGCACACTTGCATGCCATAAGGATTCTCTGTATAATTAAAAGAACTGCATACTGATGTTGTATAGCTGTAATAAAAGGAAATTTAATAATAAACAAAACGGAGAGCTGATTTTTATTAGGTACAAGATATTTAACAAGACATCCGAGTCAAAAGGTTTGTGAAGACAAATAAATAATTTTGAATGTTGTGTAGGATATGTGAATAAATGAGCAACTAAAAGATTAGTTGCTAAAGCCCTCTTGCATTTCTGAAAAGTATTGGCATTTTGGTTTTAATATTAGAGAAATTATCATTCCAGCAATAAACATTTTTTTAATTTATCTCATATGCGGAAGATATCACAGATGTGTGCTGAAATACACAAAGGATATACAGTACTAATATGGGCTACCTTACGAGTTTCCTTCTACTAATGTAAATTATACAATATAATGAAATGTCAAAGTAATTGCATTGTATTCAGTGGAATTTTACTGTCTGACCTGTCATACCATCTTATGATTTAACGATTACAATAGAATTACTGTGACAGATCATACCTTGTGAGTATATCATAAGGTAACTTGTCAGTTAACTTAGACTAACTCCTTCCAGATCGGTATCAGAGGGGTAGCCCTATTAGTCTGTATCTGTAAAAGCAGCAAAGAGTCCTGTGGCACCTTATAGACTAACAGACGTTTTGGAGCATGAGCTTTCATGGGTGAATACGCACTTCATTGGATGCATGTAGTGGAAATCTCCAGGGGCAGGTATATATATGCAAGCAAAAAGCAGGCTAGAGATAATAAGGTTAGTTCAGTCAGGGAGGATGAGGCCCTCTTCTAGCAGCTGAGGTGTGAAAACCAAGGGAGGAGAAAGTTGGCAAGCATTCAGCAGTTTGTTATCCTGAGCTGATGGTATCAAATTCGCGCAGGTGAACTGAAGCTCCAGCGTTGTCTTTCTCTTTGGGAGTCGTGGCCTCTGAAGTTTTTTTGCTGCA